>NW_006408528.1:7815742-7921234 GCF_000296735.1 Chrysochloris asiatica | reverse complement strand
TTTCCGAGGGTGTAAATCTTTACGGGAGTAGAATGCCTCATCTTTCTCCCGCGGAGCAGCTGGTAGTTTCGAACCGCTGACCTTAAGGTTCGCAGCCCGATTCGTAACCACTACGCTACCAGAGCTTCCTTTATATTTGTCCTAGCATAGTTATATTTGTCCATGTTTTGCTGGGGACATTGTATTGAAAGGCCCATGAACACAGAGAACTTTTTTAAAAATTAAGATAATACAAAGATCTTAGTATAAAATAAAGAATATTATTTCTTTGTGTGAGTACTTTATAGCCTTCCATATTTCTCTTTTGCTATTTGCCAGGGGTAAAATCAAAATTTCAACATCAGTTTTCCAAACAGCCTTACATACATTTCCTCTTTAGAGGTTTTAATAGTATGTTTGTTATGCATTTTTTATTGCCTTGAAGGTAAGTATTTAAATAATATAATACTTAGAGAAAAATGTATTATTTTTCTATATGTCTTTAAGGAAATCAATGTTGTTTTTTACTGACTTATCTACCTGCTGACTTTTGTATTTGTATAACCTAATTACATGTATCCCTAGATAACAAGTAATTAGGTTCACCATAGGTGTTCAGGGAACAATGTTGATTGATTAATGTTATCTATTCTACAAAGGAAAATAATGCTAGTATTAATAACTTCCCCCAAATGTTAAATGCTGTTGAGCCTGTATAGGGGTTTCTGAGGAGAGGCTTGTGGGCCTTGTAGTTAGGAGTCCACTGCTTATCCTACAGCGCCACACCAGGACTCCAAATTGAAAATGTTAAGTTCTTTTGAGTTGGTTCCAACTCATAGTGATCCTGTATAGGGTTTCCAAAGAGCAGCTGATAGGTTTAAACCAACAACCTCGTTAGCAGTGCTTATCCTACAGAGTCATACCCAGACTCTAAAGTTGTGACTACTTCTTAAACATCACCTGAAATATACCAAGGGCCCTTAGAAAACTCATCGGAAAATGGAAGCAAAAGGTCATGGAATTTTTCGAAGCCCTTTGAATAGGTGAATAATGAATTGGAAGGCATATCATAGTATGCTTTGTCTCTTAATCCTGGGAATGTGAATCTTCACTTTAAGATAGAATAGAACCTAAATTATAATTGTTTTAAAAAGTTGTATGACTATGCATATTTGTTGTTGTCATCAAGTAGATTCCTACTCAATGACCCCATATAGCATTTCCAAGTAGTAGTTAATGGGTTTGAACTGCCTTCCTAGTGATTCACAGTCCAGTGTTGATTCTACAGTGCTACACCAAGAGTCCAGTTTAGTTAGTGATATGTTATTATAGTAAGATGATAGCTTTGATTCAAGCATGTGAAATACTAGGTTTTTGGAGTTTATTTTATATATTTACCAGCATTTCAGATTTAGAAGCTAATCATAAAAAGTTGAAAGAATCAAGTGAAAATGCTCTTTATGAAGCCTTTGAGAAAAAGAGTTCATTTATCAATACCTAAAACCTAAATGAATATTCAAAAATTGGTGTTAACTTTTGTTCTCTTGTTTTCCCTTCTCCCTGCCAAGCAGATAGCCAAACTGAGGCAGCAACTACAGCGCAGTAAACAGAGTAGCCGTCACAATAAGGAGAAAGATCATCAGTCACCTCTTCATGGTAACCATATAGCAATCAGTCACACTCAGGTAGGTAACTTCCTGTTCAGATTTGAATCATCGCTTTTGTTTTCTCATAAAAGAACATATAATTTTACGATAAAAACTTCTTATTGTTAAGTGCCATCAGGTTGGTTCCAACTCATAGCCACCCTGTCTGTATAGGGTTTCTGAGGCTATAAATCCTTGAGAGTAGAAAGCCTTATATTTTTCCCGTATATCCCATATAAATGCTTAGCTTTATTAAAATCGCTGCTCTTTCTTAATTTGTTGTAAACAGCTTGTTTTAAACAATACTTCTCATTTAATAACAAGAATAACAGTTTATTGATCTCAAGGGTGATGATGACAATACTGACCTGCGCAGAATCTTAGCTCATTTACTAGCAGCTATATGAGTATTATTTTTCTTTTGTTGTTAAGTGCTGTTGGCTTCTGACCCATAGCGACCCTGTGTATAGAGTTTCCAAGGAGCAGCTGGTCAACTTGAACCTTAGACCTCCCGTTTCAAGTGGAGTTTGCAGTCCAGTGCATTAACCAATAGTGCCATACCAGGAGTCCCTTAATCTGTTTTTTTTTCCTTAATCTATTTTTGTAACTCTCTAAATATTTTACATTTGAATAAGCTACATATAAAGGAATGTGAGGATTAGAGCATTTTTCCCAGAAACATGGACTAATATATCCTGTGAAACAAAAGTTGGAAAATTCTGCTCTAGGCCAACTTCATTTATGTGTCAATGTTGATGTAAATCTTAAGTATAGTAGTATAGCAAAAGAAACCCAAACAAAACAAATGTAAGGATGATTAACTTTCTTGTTAGTTGCCATCGAGTCAGTTCTGACTCATGGTGACTTTAATGTATAACAAGATGAAATATCTCCTAGTCCTGTACCATTGTCATAACCGTTGTTGTGTTTGAACCCATTATTGCAGTTATTGTGTACCCCATCTTACGAAGATTTCCCTTGTTACTAAATATGCTGTGCTTTTCTAGCAATTGGTCTGTCCTGGTAACATGTCCAAGGAAAGTGTGTGGAAGCTTTATCATCATCCTTAATTCAAAGGAGAATTCTGGTTGTATTTCTTCTAAGACCAATCTGTTTGTTTTTTGACAGTCCACAGTATATTCAATATTCCTCACCAGGCATCTTAGTTTGAAATACATCAGTTCTTTTTGTTTTCCTGTTATACTATCTAGTAAGGAAGTAGGAGTCCTGGTGTGGTGCTGTAAGATAAGCACTGGACAGCAAGGTCGGTTTGAACCGCAAGGTCAAGGAAAGGCTGGTGGGTTTGAACCGACTCACCAGCTGCTTCTCGGAAACCCTCAGGATCACTGAGTCAGAACCGACTCAACAGCACTTAACACAACGATAATGAAGTATTGATTTAGTTCACTGCATCTGAAAGTCAAAGTGGGAAAACAATTTTATTTTTAGATGCTGAATACTATCACACTGTAGTTAAAAACAAAAACAAAAAAACAGCCCTCTGTTTTTTAAACTTAAACTGTTGTTACCAGGAGTGGCTGCAGTCCAGTTATTTATAGTTCTAGATGTTTTACATTTAGGTCTTTCATCCACGTTGAGTTTGTTTTTGTATATGGTGTGAGATACGGGTCTTTCTGCATATGGATTTCCAGTTCTGCTTACACCATTTGTTGAAGAAACTGTCTGTTTCCCATTTAATGTGTTTTGGCCGTCTGTCAAAGATCAACTGTTTGTATGTGCATGGATTTACTTCTGGCTTCTCAGTTCTGTTCCATTGTACCAGTACAAGGCCATTTTGGCCACTGAGGGTGTGAATAGATTTTGAGATCAGAGGTGAGAGCCTTCCAAACTTTGTTCTTAAGTTAGTGATCAGTTTTTCCATGTCTTCTAAGAATGATACTGGAATCTGGATTAGAATAGCATTGTATCTATATGTATTGCTTTGGGTAGTGTTGACATTTTCACAATGTTAAGTCTACCTATCCATGAGCATGGTATATTCTTCCATTTCTGTAAGTCTCTTTTGATTTCTTGTAGTAGTGTTTTGTACTTTCCTTTTCAGAGCTTTCTTTATTCGTGTAGAAGAATGCAATGCAACTGGTTTTTGTATATTGACCTTTGTACCTTGCCACTATCCTCATCTCCAGACCCGTCTAGATGAAAATTATTTCACTGGGGATTCTACCTACACTCCTAAACTAAATTCCCTCTGGAAAACTTGTAAGCCAGCCACTTTGTGCCTTTATAGTCCCCTCCACTACTCCCCATTTTCAGTAGGGACGGACACTGGCTATCAACCCTTTGTACTGAGGGGATAGGCTTAATCCTTGATAGTCTGTTTTTTCTTGAAATGCAGTTGATTTCCTCCCCACTTGGAAGTTCTGTAACTATACCCTTTCCTGCTTTTAGTTTTGTAGTTGTCTTCATTGTAAACTGGTCTTTGGATCCTTATTTGCAGTCATGTAGGTTTACATTACTGTGCACACTTCTGTATTTGGATTGTGGATTGCATTCTGGGTGTGTGACTGTATGTCTCTCTCTAGTGGAGGTTTGCTATTGTTGGTTCTTAGTCCAAAGGACTCCCTTTATATATATATATATATATATTTTAATCATAGCAAGTTGGTCTAGTTATTACAAATTCCTTTAATTTTTGTCTATGTGGAAATTTTCTAATTTGGCCATTGTATTTGTGTGACAGTTTTGCTGGGTATGTGATTCTTGGTTGGCAGTTTTTTCTTTCAATTGCATTCTTACCTGCATGATTTCTGCTGAAAAATCAGAGCTTAATCTTATTGATTCTCATATGTCGGCAACTTTTTGTTTATCTTGAGCTGCTCTCAGGATTCTTGGTACATCCTGTTTGGGGTTTATTTGGCTTCTTAAATGCTTGCTTTTTCGTTTTTCTGCATGTTACAGAAGTTTTAGCCAACTATCTTTTTGGTGTTTTCTTTTGTCTCTTCCTTTTATGGAATGCCGATCACCCAAAATTACTCCTTTTCATATTGTCCCCATTCTTTTTTTCTGATTGTTCTTGTAGCCTGCTAGTATTGAGAGATTTATATTCATGTTCACAAATTTGGGATTCCATTGATTCAAATCTTCTACTCTGCCGTTTCAATGTATTGTTCATTTCTGAAATCTGAGTATTAGTTTTCTGGATTTCTATTTGCAGGTTTTGTGTTGTCTCCAACACTTTATTACTATAATGTTTTCCTGAATTCTTCCTTGTTTTCTTTGACCTTTCTGTTAATCATTTGGAGGTACCCAAATATTCTTTTTCAGGTAGTTTCAATTCCTTTTTTTCCTCCAAAACTGGTTCAACCTCTGCCTCTTGGCCACTTACGTTTAAGTCACTGTGTCTTGTTTCATGTGAACAGAAATTGTTGCTTCCAATACATTGTGCTGGTATTATATTTGTATTAAATTGATGATTGTATGTTTTGTATTCTTAGGCACTCACCTGTTGCCTCCTGGTGTCAGCTGTGACTAGGGGGTGGAAGCTTGTGTATTGTTATTTGTTCATAGTTCATGCAGCTCAGTTTGGTTGATGTTGGTTATTGTCATTGATTCTGTGTCTAGCAGTTGATGTTGGCTCTTGCCCACTGGATAGGCCTGTAGAGGGTGTATGGTTATGGCTAGGCTGTATGGTTCCAGTTGCTGTCTCCTGTTGAGTAAGGCAAGAAGAAAAAAACACAAAAGAGAAGAAAAGCAAACAATAGCCATAAAAAAAAAAAAATGAAGGAGAGGTAACACAGTTAGAAAGATTAATGTAATAGGAAAAGAGACCAGAGAATAGTACAACAGAAAGAAAGAAAGAAAAGCAGAAGAAAATCAATGAAAGAAGAAAACCAGGATAGGTGCCAACCCAGATAGGAGAAAATTCTGGGGTCTCCTGTCAGCCAAGAACCTTCCATTGTGGATGGGCAAGGGATGAGTTAGTAACATAGAGTTGCTGTGGGGCTAGGTATTGTCTTTTCTGGGCATCCAATCTGGAAGTAGTTCGTGCAGACCCCACAGCAGCTGGGAGATCGGGGTATTTTCATCCTAGAGGGCAGCTTAGGCCAAGAGGTCCCACTAGTCCAGGGCTGGCCAGAACCAGTACAACAGGTCAGTAGCAGACCACACCTGACTCTAGGTGATGTGGTAGGTGCTCCTAGCTTTCCACTCCCTTTGATGTGCCTCTGACTGTCCAGGGAGCAGGGACTTTACTGAGAGTATGGAGTGACCACGCTTCTGGTCACTAGAGGTACAAGAAAAAAGTTTGCACCGTTTTCTCCACCAATAAGCCTCTTCACAGTCTACCACCATCATGCATTAAAAGATGCCAGGGAAAAGTTCAAGATGGCTGTGCCACACCTGACCAACCTGCACAGATCACCTGCCTCCTTGTTTATTATCCCCACCACCGCTTGTCTGTTCAGCTGCTTTTCCTAGTTTGGGGCACAGCTCACCTGAATCCAGACCACTGAAGTTGGTGTGGGTAGCTCCCCACTCACTTTGATGGGCTCACAACTATGATGCTAACCTCCATGCAACTCTGGCCACCAGCAGAGTGGGAGCTGGTGGTAACCATGGCCCACCCCTACCCATGTACACCAAGGGAATGTGGGGAACAAGAAAAAATATATATACCTTTATCTCCGTGAGCCACTGGTATGTGTCTGCACTGCTTTGTGGCTTCATCCACTCAGGAAAGGTTAAGATAGCCGCTGTGTCACTGGCTGGCTGACACAGGCCACCAGTTTGTTCATCTTGCTCTCTTCCTTTGTCTGAAGCTCAGAGTTCCAGAACTGTCATCTATGTCTGTTTCATTTGGTTTTCCATGCCTTTGTTGTAGAGGGGCTGTACAGCCTTACTGCCTACACTGTCATCTTGCTACCTTTCATCTAATTTGGCATTTAAAAAAACAGTTAAACCTACACTTGCCAAGAAACCAAACCAGATCCCACTGAGTCTGTTCTAACTAATGGCAAGCCTATATATGGCAGAGGCAACTTGTACTGCATAGAATTTTCAATGACTAATCTCTCAGAAGTAGATTGGCAGGCCTGTCTTCTGAGGCAACTCAAGGTGAACTAATACCACTAACCTTTTGGTTTACCATTGAATATGTTAACTCCTCTGCATCACTTAGGGTCTCCAGCACTTACCCATCCAACACAGAATTTCCATTCACTGTTATCTATTCTATCCAAAAGAAATGAAAGCATATATCTATACCACAATTTGTCAATGACTCATCATGGAAACAAGCAAATATCCATCAACTAGTGAATCGGAAACCATAATTTTATGTATCTGTACTGTGATGCTGTAGGATAAGCACTAAATTACTAACTGCAAGCCTGTTCCTTGAAGCACCTATAAAGAGTCCTATTTACAGAGTCCTGTTAAGTTGAAATCAAAGGCACTTAACAACATACAATGATCAACTATTTCTGTGCTTACCATGAGTAACAGCTGGTATTTAAATACCAATGGCATAGCTTCCAGAATCACAGCCTCACACAGGCCACCACAGTCCAACAACTGACAGTGGATAGTGGTACTTACATTTGGCTGACTTGCTGTGTTTTGACCCATAGCATCGCTGTACAACTGCAAATATTTACAGGAACAGATAGCTTCATCTTTCTCCTGCAGAGCAGTTGGTGGGTTTGAACTGGTGAGTGCAGCACAACACATAACCCATATCACCATCAGGGATCTTTTACATGTGCTGCTGTGGGTTAATATTTGCTGGACTGCAAAGTCGGTTTGAACTGTAAGTTCAGCAGTTGAAACTCAACAGCTGCTCCTTGGAAACCCTCTACAAGGTCACTATGAGTCAGAACTGACTCAGCAGCACTTAACAGCAACAAATAATTATTTTAAGCATTATCAAAAAATCAAAAAATGTAATCTAAATTGGGAAATTACTGATACATATGCAACATCATGCTAAATAAAAGAAGCCAAGAGCAAAAGGCTGTATATTATTAATCGTTATATTAAATTCTAAAAATGGCACAATTGTAGACACAATAAGTATTTAGCGGGGGTTGACTGGAAAGGGGCCTAGGAATTTGGGGGGCATAATAGCATAGTGGTTACAAATCGGGCTGCTAACCTCAAGGTCAGCAGTTTGAAACTGACAGCTGTTCCGTGGGAGAAAGATGAGGCTTTCTGCTCGCGTAAAGATTTACAGCCTCGGAAACCCTGTGCAGAGTCACTATGAGTCAGAACCGACTCCACGGTACTTAACAACAACAACAACAAATAGAAGGATCTGAGCCCTGATAGGATAAGCACTGCACTGGACTGGTAAGTGCAAGGTTGGCTGTTCAAATACACCAGCCACTCCCAGAAACCCTATACAGGGCCGCTATGAGTCAAAACCAACTTGAAGGCACTCAGCAACAACAACCAGATTAGATGTGAAAGAAGGGCTTAAGTGAATTTTCATTTGAAATGTCTCAAGTTTGACAGTTCTCTTTTAACAGCTTTATTGAGGTATAATTTGCATATGATAAAATCCTCTTAAGGGAGCAGTTCTTTAAAGATAAACATATAAGAGTTATGCAATAATCAATCAGTATAATCATGTTTTATTTAGATCCTTCTGTTGATGCTGCTGTGTACCATGCAGTCAGTTCTGACACATAGCATCCCTTTATAGGGTTTCCAAGGAGCGGCTGCTGAGTTTTAGCCATAAGGTTGGTGGTTCAAACCCACCAGCTACTCCTTAGAAATCTTATACAGGGTGACTATGAGTCGTAACCTACTTGACGCCACATAACAATTTCCTCTAGTTCACTGTACTTTGATAGTAGGTCCATTGACTCAATGTAGAAAAAAGACATACACATATTCCCAATTTTGTGTTTTGATAATTGTGGCTATGCTTAAAATCTGTTAGCAATATGTGCTAATCCATCTGTCATACTGTGGTGGCTTGAGTCATACTATGACTCTGGAAACTATATAACTGGATTTGAAATATCAGCATGGTACACAGCAGCATCAACAGAACTGTACCATGGTGGACAGTTTCAGATAAGCTCCCAGACGAAGACAGACTAGGAGAAGGAGAGACGAACTACTTCTGAATATTTAGTCACTGAAAACCTTCTAAATAAACACTATCAGATATAGTCCAGAAAATGAGCCCCTCAGGTTTGAAAGCACTCAAAATGCGACTGGGAAGAACGGCCTCCTCAAAGTAGAGTTGACTGTGATCACCCGAATAGAGTAAAGCCCTCGAGACCTTCCTTTGCTGATGGAGTACAACTCAACATGAAGAAAAACAGTTTTAAACATCCATTAATATTCAGAACATGGAATGTACGAATCTAGGAAAATTGGAAATTGTCAAAAGTGACGTGGAATGCATAAACATCAATAGAAGGCATTAGTGAGATGAAATGAACTGGCATTGGTCATTTTGAATCTGACAACCACATGGTGGTTTACTATGCTCAGAATGACAAATTGAAGAGGATTGGTGTTGCAGCATTCATCGTCCAAAAGAACATATTAAGATCTGTCATGAGGTACAATGCTGTCTGTGATTGGATAATATCCATGAGCCTACAGAGAAGATGAGTTAATACCACTATTATTCGAATTTATGTACCCACCACTAAAGCCAATTCTTCTGAAAACAGAAGAATTCTACCAACTTCTTCAATCTGAAAATGATGAAACATGCAATCAATATATATTGATAATCACTGGCAATTAGAATGCAAAGGTAGGCAACTAAGAGGAAGGATCAGTAGTTGGAAACTATGGCCTTGGTGATAGAAATGATTCTGGAGATCACATTTCAAATACCTTTTTTAAGCAGCGTAAGAGACAACTATACATATGGACTTCACCAGATAGAATACAAAGAATCAAATTGATTACATCTGTGGAAAGACAGTGGAAAAGCTCCATATCATCAGCCAAAACAAGGCCTGGAGCAAATTGTGGAACAGACCATCAATTGCTCAAATGCAAATTCAGACTGAAGTTAAAGAAAATGAAAAACAAGTCTACAAGAGCCAAAAACCAAAAGGGAAGAACATGCTCAGCATTTCTCAAGCTGAGGGAAATGAAGAATAAATTCAAACCTCAACTTTTGTTACTGAAGGATTCTCTGGGTAAATTATTGAATAATGCAGAAAGCATCAAAAGAAGATAGAAGGAATATACACAGTCACTGTACCAAAAGGAAATGGTTGATGTTCAACCATTTCAAGAGGTAGCATATGATCAGGAGCCAATGATACTGAAGGATTAAGTCCTCCAGTGCAGGAATTGGCAAAGAACAAGGAACTGGGAATTGATGGAATACAAATTGAAATCTTTCAAGAAAGTGAGGCAGCACTGGAGTCACTCACTCATCTACACCAAGAAATTTGGTAGACAACTTTCTAGCCAACTGATTGGAAGAAATCCACATTTGTGCCCTTTCTAAAGAGAGGTGACCCATCGGAATGTAGAAATAATCAGACAATATTTTTGATACCCCATGCAAGTAAAGTTTTACTCAATGTAATACCAAAATGACTGGAACCATACATTGACAGAGAACTTCCAGAGGTTCAAACTGGATTCAGAAGAGACCATGGAATGAGAGATATCATTGCTGACATCAGATGGATCTTGGCTGAAAGCAGAGAATACCAGAAAGATGTTTACCAGTGTTTTATTGACAATGTAAAGGCCTTTGATTGTGTGGATCATGACAAGCTATGGACAGCATTGTGAAGTATGAGTATTATGGAACACTTAATGTAGAACCTGTACATAGACCAGAAGCCAGTTGTTCAAACAGAACATGGGAACAGTGAATGGTTTAAAATTAGGAAAGATGTGTGACAAGGTAGTATTCTTTCACCATACTTATTCAACCTATATGCTGAGCAAATAATCCAAGAAGCTGGGTTATATGAAGAAAAACGTTGCATCAGGATGGAAGGAAGAGTCATTAACAACCTGTGATATGCAGGTGATACAGCCTTGCTTGCTGAAAGTGAAGAGTACTTCAGATAATTACTGATGAAGATCAAAGAGCACAGCCTCCGGTATGGATTACATCTCAATGTAAAGAAAACAAAAATCCTCACCACTGGACTAGTAAACAACATTCTTATTAATTGAGAAAAGATTGAAGTTGTCAAAGACTTCATTTTTCTTGGATCAACCATCAACACTCATGGAAGCAGTAGCCAAGAAATCAAATGACGTATTGCATGAGGCAAATCTGCTGCACAAGACCTTATTAAAATGTTGAAAAGCAAAGATGTCAGATCGAGGAATAAAGTACAGTATGCCTGACCAAAACCATGGTGTTTTCAGTAACCTCATAGGCATGCGAAAGTTGGACAATGAATAAGGTAGATCACAGAAGAATTGATGCAATTGAATTATGGTGTTGGGAGGAGAATATTGAAAGTACTATGGGCTGCCAAAAGAACAAACAGATCTGTGTAGGCAGAAGTACAGCCAAGAGTGCTCCTTGGAGACCAGGATGACCAGACTTTGTCTTTCATACTTTGGGCATATTGTCAGGAGGGACCATTCTCTGGAGGAGGATATCATGTTTGGTAAGGTGGAGGGTCAGAGAAAAAGAGGAAGACCCCCAATGAGATGGATTGGCAAAGTGGCAGCATCAGTTGGCTCAAGAGTGCCAACAATTAAGAGGTTTGCCCAGGACCAGGCATTGTTTCATTCTGTTGTGCATTGGGTCAGTATGAGTCAGTAGCGACTTGATGGCACCTAACAACAAAAACATTTCCATAATAAAAAGAGGGGCAGACTAAGCATACAAAAATCAGTGGTTTCTTCTTATTCTTGGCAATGGTGGTGGTAGGTGCCATCAAGTCGCTTCAAACTCATAGCATCCCTGCACATAACAGAGTGAAACATCATCTGGCCCTGCACCATCCTTACAACTGCTGTTAATTTTGAGCTCATTGCTGCTGCCACTGTGTCAGTTCATCTCTTTGTGGATCGTCCTCTTTTTCAATGACCCTCCACTTTACTAAGCATGATATCCATCACCAGGAACTGGTCCTTCCTAATAATATGCATGAAGTATGAGAGACAAAGTCTTACCATCCTGGTTTCTAAGAAGCATCCTGGCTGTATTTCCAACACAGATTTTGTTTGCTTTTCTGGCAGTCCATGGTACTTTCAATATTTTTCTCCAACACCTTAATTCAAATGCATCAGTTCTTCTGTTCACTTTCTTATTCATTACCAGTTTACACATGCATGTGAGTGGTGTGACACTGTAAGCACTATGCAGCAAACCACAAGGTTGGTGGTTCAAATCCACTAGCTACTCCTCAAAAACCCTGTTCAGGGTCACTATGTGTTGGAATCTACTAGATGACCTTTAACAAAAACAAGATGAGGCTATTGAAAATACCATGGTTTTAAGTGCACCTTAGTCCTCAAACTAATATATTTTTGCTCTTAAACACTTTTAAAGAGGTCTTGTGCACAGATTTGCCTAATGCAGTACTTTGATTACTCGGTTGCCACTTGCACTAGTGTTGATTATGGATTCAAGCAAAATAAAGTCTTTGACAATTTCAGTATTTTCTCCATTTTTCATGATGCTCTGTATTGGCCCGGTTGTGGGGATCTTTGTTTTCTTTACAGTGAGGTGTAATCCATACTGAAAACTGTGGTCTTTTATCTTCATGAATAAATATTTTAAGTCCTCTTTGCTTCCAGCCAGCAAAGTTATAACATTTGCATATAGCACATTGTTAATGGGTCTGTCTTCAATTCTGATGCTATGTTCTTCATATAATCCAATTTCTCATAATAAGTATGATTAAGCGAAACAACCCTAGTGCACACCATTCCTGGTTTTAAACCATGCAGTATTCTTGTTTTGGTTTATGGTCAGCTTCCTCAGGAGCATCATTAAGTGTTCTGGAATACCCTACCCGTCTTTTGCAAAGTTATCCATAGTTTGTATTGGTCCACATAGTCAACAGCCTTGCATAGTCAATAGCATAAACGCCCTTCTGATAGTCTCTACTTTCAGCCAAAAGCCATTAGACATCAGTAGTGATATTTGTAGTTTGGTGACTTCTTCTGAATTCACCTTGCATTTCTGGCAGTTCTCTATGTACTATTGCAACCATCTTTTTAATTATCTTTAGAAAAATTTTACTTGCATGTGGTACTAATGGTAATGTTTCATGACTTCTGCATTCCACTGCATCACCTCTCTTTAGGCATATGGATATTATCCTATCACAAACAGCATCGTACGTACTTCAAGACAGATCTTGAAATATTCCTTTTGATGATGAATGCAACGCCATTCTTGAATTTTTCATTCCCGACATAGTAAATCATATGATTGTCTGATTCAAAATGACTAGTATCAATGCATTTCAGCTCACTAATGGCTAGTATATAAATTTTTATGCATTCCTTTTCATTTTTTGGTAACTTCCAATTTTCCTAGCTAATACTTTGTACATTCCATGGTCTGATTACTAATGGATGTTTGCAACTGTTTCTCTTAGAGTTGTGGCCCTCCATAAAATAAAGGTCCTGAAACCTTTACTGCATTCACATCATTATGGTCAACTCTACTTTGAGGAGGCAGCTCTTTTCCAGTCATTTTTTAAAGTGCCTTCCAACCTGAAGGGCTAAACTTCTGGACTATGTTGTTGTTATGTGCCATGGAGTTGGTTCACTTCTGCACTGTATCTGACAATATTCTGTTGCTATTCATAATGTTTTCATTTTCCACTAGTATATCTGACTAGATTTTCAATGGCTAAACATTCAGAAGTAGTCGATCTCTCCTTCTTAGTAGTCTGTCTTAGTCTGGAAGCGCTGCTGAAACCTGTCCACTATGGATGATCCTGCTTGTGTTTAAAATAATGGTGTCATAGCTTCCAGCAGCATGCAAGCCACCCCTGTGTAACAAACTGACAAACGAATGGTGGTCTTTTATATTATCAAGAACAAATTAGAAACTATAATGAAAAAAATATATAAACTGCCTATATTCAATTTAAACTTGAAATAAATATGCAAACTGTAAGACTTACTGAGGATATGAAATAGAAAGTAAAGACTGAGCCTTAACATATTGATCTATGGGAAGGCTCAATCGTTTAAAAATCTTAGCTTATCCCAAATCATTATATTAATTGAGTTCCAGTGGAAATTCAGAAGAAATTGTTTTTAATTTATAATAGTTGTTTACAAAGTGTATAGTGAAAAAAAAAAAAAAAGCAGTACCCTAATATTAATGGAAAATTTGTAAAGACTTCCTAAAATATAATAAAATATACCATAGTATTATAGCAGTTAAAGCACTGCTATGATATAGGCATTATCATGTAACAGCTCAAGGAAATCAGTGAAATAATTCATAATAAAAGAAATGTTACTTGGGCAGTTGTATTGCTATATACGAGAAAAATACTAAGACCTTCATATAATATGCAAAATAATCACTGTAAGTTAAGCATTTCAATATGAAAAATAAAACCATAAAAATACTAAAATAGCAAATTTATGACAGTTAAAACTTTAAAATGAAAATTCTTAAGATCAATAAAGTGGCAAAGGAAATGGATAGGTACTGAATTCACATTTTACTGCAGCTCACCTTTAGTATGGAAAATATTAATGAGTTAACCAGTGATTAGCAGTTCACCTGATGAAGAAGAACCATGTCAGATTCAGTCATTCAATAATGATATAACCATATATTATCAAAATTGACATCTTTGGGGGTCTTGTTAGTTTGGAATTTTTATCCTTACTTTAGAACCTAACTTTCTGTATATATATATCTGAATTTACATTTTAGCTATCAAAAATAACTCTGTTAGTTTAGATTTGAAGATTTGCCATGCCGAGTTTAGTTGATTTTTCTG
The DNA here is from genome assembly GCF_000296735.1 of Chrysochloris asiatica. Lineage (NCBI taxonomy): Eukaryota > Metazoa > Chordata > Mammalia > Afrosoricida > Chrysochloridae > Chrysochloris > Chrysochloris asiatica. Next base: position 7,906,713 of record NW_006408528.1, on the reverse strand, counting down.
ATGACATAACATTTGACACTACCTGATCTTCTGTCTTTTAGGCTACTGGATCAAGATCAGTTCCTATGCCGCTGTCAAATATAGCAGTGCCAAAATCATCTGTTTCACGTGTGTCCTGCAATGTAGAGGGAATTAGTCCTGAATTAGAAAAGGTATTCATTAAAGAAAATAATGGGAAGGAGGAAGTATCCAAGGTAAGATTACAGGACCTTTTTATTTGTGGACTACCTCAAATGTACTTTGTTTGGTAATAGCTTTATTAAAGTCTAAAGAACCCTGGTGACATGACATAGTGGTTAAGCTGCTAATCAAACAACTTGAACCCACTGGTCTCTCCTTAATGAGAAAGATCTGGCAGTCTGCCTCTGTAATGATTCTTGTTATTGTTAGGTGCCACTGAGTCGGTACCAACCCATAGTGACCCTGTGTACAACAGAACAGAACACAGCCCAGTTTGGTTTGGTTTGGTTTTGAAGTGGCCAACCTCACTATCATTGCAACTTTGCCAGTTCATCTCACTGGGGGTCTTCCTCTCTTTCTTTGACCCTCCACCTTACCAAACATGATAGATATCCTTCTCCAGTGACTGGTAACCTGTGTGGCAGTTCTACTTTGTCCTAATAGGGTCGCTATGATTTAATGATGTAAGTTTTTTATTTTTAATTAAGATATAATTTAGATACAGTGAACTCATTTAAAGTTTATAGTTTAGTGATTTTTAGTTTTTAACTTACAGCTTGTTTTTAGATTGTGCATCCGTCATTACATTCAATTTTAGAACATTGTCATCATCCCAATAAAGAATCCCAGATAACTCTTTAGTAATATTTCCTCCAACCTTTAGTCCTAGGCAACCACATCTGGTTTCTCTGTTTGTAGATTGGCCAATTCTGGACATTTCGTAGAAATGAAATCATAACAGTATATTCCCTTTTGAAGACAGGCTTCTTCCACTTAGCATAATGTTTTGAAAGTTAATCTACATTGTAAGATACACGAGACTTTCAGAAAGGTCATGAAAAAGATAGATAATGGAATTTTTCCATGAACTTTTAGAAATTCCTTAGATATCAATATTTCATTCCTTTGTATTAACATAATATTCAACATTTTATTTGAATTGATGTCATATAGAGTTTTTCTACTTTTTGGCTGCTGTGAACATGTAAGTTTTTGTATGTATGTATATTTTCATTTCTCTTAGATTTGTTGTTGTTAGGTGCCATCGAGTCATTATTAACTAGAAATGCAATTTGCTTGGTCTTTTGGTATCTATGTTTAATTGTTTGAGGAACTGCCAGACTGATGGCTACATCATATTACATTCATCATCAGTATATGAGCGCTCTGGTTTCTCTTCAGTTGTAATTAGTTATCTTTTTGATTATAGCCATTCCTAGTGTGTGTGAAATAGTAATTCCTATCATCGTGGTGTTGATTTGCATTTCCCTGATGCCTAATGATGTTGAGCGTCTTTTCATGTGCTTATTAGCAATTTACGTATACAAAGACAATAATACAAGGAAAGGTTTATTCTGATCCTCTGTCCATTTTTAAAATTAATCTTTTTATGATTAAATTGTAAAAGTTACATTTATTTTTTAGATACAGATCCTTTATCAGATATATGATTTGAAAGCATCTCTCATTCTGTGACTTGTTTAACTTTCTTGATGGTGTCCTTTGGAAGTGAATTTTTCATTTTGATGAAACCCAGTTTATGTTTTTTGCCATTTATATTTTTGATGTCTAAAAAATGTTTTTCTAATTCATAGTCAAAGATTTATTTTAATGTTCCAAAAGTTTTATAGTTTATATCACACTGAAATTTTTGATCCACTTTGAACCACTTTGTAAACAACTTATGTACCAGAAAGAAGTCTGGACACCACTGCCTGTAGACCTATATTTGACCACATTTTTAAAGGTAGACGCAGTAAAGGAAACTACCAATAATACCCTTTGGTTTAATCATTTCTCTGATACTTCTTTAGAGCTAAAATCTGATTTGATTTACATCAATGTATGTTTGCTTCCTTCAGATAATGTGTACCTTTGAAAACTGGTTTAAAGTTAGTTTCCAAATCCTAACATATCAGCTTTGTATTTATAAAATAAAAACGTATAACTTCCTTCCCATACATAATATTACTCAGTGTTCCTAAACCTTGTTTATCATTAACTTGTATATCCCTTCCAGATACTTAGTGTGTATACTACTACACATTAAATCATCGTGTGAATCAATGTACCATAATTTATTTTGCAAGTTCCCTGTTGATGAATGTTTAGATTGCTTCCAGTTTTACCATCCTAGCAAATGCTTTAGAAAATACTATGCATGCTTGTAAATTAAATTTCTGGCAGTGAAATTGCTAAGTCAAAGCACTTGTTCATTTAAATTTCAACAAATATTGCCAAAAGGACGTTCCCAGAAGGTTGTGTCATTTGACTCTCCTTAGACAGTTCACGTGAAATTTTAATTTTGTATCTATTCTATGAAGGAAATTTTTGGAAATTATACCTTCTACTAGGTATTTAAGGAGCTCTGGTAACGTAGGGGTTACAAATCGGACTGCGAACCTTAAGGTCAGCAGTTCGAAAGTACCAGCTACTCCATGGGAGAAAGATGAGGCTTTCTGCTCCTGTAAAGATTTACAGCCTCAGAAACCCTGTACAGGGTCGCTCTGAGTCAGAATCGACTCCATGGCACATAACAACAACATTAGGTACTTACTGTTTAATTGTTTCTGTAACATATCAAGTAAGGTTTAAGGACAGTTATACAAGGAAATTAATGTGTGGCCTAATTTTTGAAGGATGAGCTCATCAGTCACTTAATTTGCTGATTTTTGGAGAATTTCAAGACAGAACTATACTAAAATATAAAAATTGCTAACAGTTTTACTTTTAAGTTTTGGAGTTCTGGTGTAATGCTATATATAGTATAAGCACTGGACTGCTAACTGCAAAGTCAGTGGTTCAACCCACCAGCCGCTCTGTGGAAATCTTACATAGGATCAATTATGAGTTGGAACTGACTCAACGGAACTTAACAATGGTAAGTAGAGGAAACCTAGTAAAATACTAATTTTTAGATTTATGAGATCAATTGAAACTTTTAATAAATATAACCATTACTGAATCTCCCAGTTGCATATAAAATAAAGTTGTGTTAGTATATTATGTTTTAATAGTAAATAACTTCTTTCCAAGCCTTTGTATTTCCCATTTCTATTTCATCCGAATACAGATTTTTAAAACCTATTTTGCTTATTTAATTTTTCTCTTCTCAACAAAGCAACAGTTGGTAAAGGAAATAGATTATGTGGGAGGGTAAGTCAAAAGTGTTGTTACAAATCATGGAACCCTTTACTAAATACAAATATCAAAACGTGAAGCTGCTGTTTCTCATCATTATCCTCTGATGAGTTTTAAGAAAAAGAAGCCTGAAGGGGCAAGATCTGGACTGTTGAGTGGATGGGTTAAGGTTCCCGGATGAAATTCTCCTTGCTGCTCTCAAAGAATGAGCCAGTGTATTGTCCTGATAGAAAAAAAAACTCCGCCATGTAATTTTCCTGGCTTCCTCCTAACCAATTCAAATTTTCAGTTTTCACAAAGCTTCTTAGTAAGCCTCCGTGATTGTCCTGTATCCTTCCAGATAACTATCTGGATTGTTACCCCTTTGGAATCTGAGCTGTCCTCTTGGCTTTGAATTTAACTGGCCCAGCAAATCCCCCTTGATGCCATTGTTTAGATTTGAACTTTTTTTTTTTTTTTTTTAAGACACTTAAACACTTCAATGAGACTAAGACAAGTGTTATTACTGTGAGAACTGATCACAAAGACATGTTTAAACATTTTATTTGAAATAAACCTGTGCATATGTGAATTAAAGCCCTGTTGTTGTTAAGTGCCGTCGAGTCGATTCCGACCCATAGTGACCCTGTACAGAGTTTCTGAGGCTGTAAATCTTTACGGGAGCAGAAAGCCTCCTCTTTCTCCCACGGAACAGCTGGTAGTTTCGAACTACTGACTTTGCGGTTCACAGCCCGATTCGTAACCACTACGCTACCTGAGCCCTGGTAGCAATACTTTTTTACTTACACCCTCATTTTATTAAGTTTATCAGTTAAGAAATGGGACTATAAAACAAATGTGTTCATCAAATAGGGCATGAGTGAAAGATGACTCAAATTCTTAAACTTTTTTAGTAGTTAACAATATTCACACTTTTATGAAAGTATTTTCTGAGTTTGGCCAAGTAAATTAATATGCTTGTTTTAGTTTCTTAAATTGCCAAGTTTTACTTTTGAAAATTTGTCTACAAAATGAATTGATATTTAAATAGTAGAGTGTTTTCATTAAAGTAGTTATTCCCAGGTTGTGAAGCCGGTATTGTTTTAGTTTAGTAGTATTTGGTTTATCATTTATAGAGAAACGAAATTGACTTTAGTAGTTAAGCGTTTCAACGTAATTTGCTTGTTTTTTATGGAGAAATTGGTACATTTTGAATCTTGTCTAATTTTATCTTCCCACATTTTCCTTTTGACGTGTTTCTGAAAACTTTTGATACCCAACTCTGAGTAAGAGCTAAAGATGCATTTAGGAGAGAAAATAAGTTGTATATAAACTGAGAATGCCAATTTTTTCCCTAGTATTGAATCCTGTCTATATAGTAACAAATTATTTTAAATCGTTTAGGAAAGAGTTTATAGGATTTTATTTGCTGACCTCTTTTTACTAGTACAGAAACAAGGAAGATGCAGAGTAGTACATTTGAAGAGAATCCACTGCAGTAGGCGGTCTTAACTACAAGTACCCTTAAGTTACAGGAAGACATTGGACTAGTGTTTCCTAAGGTCCCTACAACTTCAAAATATATGGTTCTATGAATATAGTTTATTTCTTACTGTTACTTACTTTTTTGTACCACTCAGAACAGTTCATTAGAACTAATCAATAGTTCTACCAAGTTGGTTACCAGGTGAATAGAATTGTTCCAAGTTATGTTAATATCCTATCTTCAGTACTAATACATTGTTAAGTGCCATCGAGTTGGTTCTGATTCATAGTGACCCTGCATAGGGTTTCCTAAGAGTGGGTGGTTGGTTTAAACCACTGACCTTACATTTAGTTGTTGTTAAGTGCTGTCAAGTCATTTCTGACTCATAATATAGGAACCCTATATTATAAGGTTTTCCAAAGAGCAGCTGGTGAGTTTTGAACTGCTGACATTGCAGGTCAAGCCAAACTTGTGGTCCAGTGCTTACCCTAGTGGTCCAGGACTCACTAATATAGTAAACTTCCTTATTAGAAATTGTAAGTACTTTGCAAAAGAAATAGGGTTCTTAGCTTTAAAAAATTAAAGTAGGAAAGATGAACAAAGCAGTATATTTTTACCTGTGAATATGAGATTTCACTTTTTTTTAACACAGTTCAGAATGATTTTTTGAGCAGTTTGGTTAATTCATTCAACAAGTGTTTACTGAAGAGTTGTGTGCCAGGCACAGTGCTAGACAATAAGGACCACAATGTTAAACAAAAGAAGCCCCTGTCCTCAGTGAGATTTATGGAAAATGTTAACCCTACAAATAGTATGCATTTTTTAAGGCAAACAACATAGCCTCATGATTTGAAATCCTAACTACCTTTGAGACTTGAAAGACAACATACAGAAATTAGCTTCCAAAGAAATTTGATATCTTTATCTAGTCTCTGAAATATCAATTATAGTGATAACAGGATTATGAAATTTGAGGAATTGCTGTGTGCTTTTTTTGTATGGCCATAATGTCTGCACTATCAATTGCATGTTTAATTGTGTTCCTCTTGCAGCCTTTGGACATTCCGGATGGTCGAAGAGCTCCACTTCCTGCTCACTATCGGAGCAGCAGTACTCGCAGCATTGATACGCAGACTCCCTCTGTCCAGGAGCGCAGCAGTAGCTGTAGCAGTCATTCACCCTGTGTCTCCCCGTTTTGTCCCCCGGAATCCCATGACGGCAGCCCTTGCTCAACAGATGACCTACTCTATGATCGTGATAAAGGTGAGAATGAATCATCCACCTATTTAAAGGGTTGTTGTAGGGTCGTGCTCATTATACGTTTTTTGTCTTAGACCATTACTTTTTTCTCCTGTTGAATGATGGGATTGTAAAAGATTTGTTAATGTAGGTTAGTTTATTTACTGATTTCACATGCCCTGTTCTTTGTGACTCTCAAAATCATCTTCCATAAATGTGTCAGAGAGACAGCACACAGTTCTAACAGTTCATAAAAGCTATCAAATAGTATGTACAACTTCACATGAGATCACACACAAGTCTTTTCCTTAATGCTGTCCAGATCTAATGAAGGTTATGGTAGAGTCTTATTTCTCATACTTGAAGTTAGATTTTGTAATCAGATTGATTTTGGTGATAATAAATCTTAAAAGAATCTTAATAAATTGTTAAGTCTTACAAGACCTCGGGAATTATATTATATTAACTAGTCCCATAGGAGGAGAGAGTCTCTGGGATTTCTTGTTGCTTTTTAACTGTGTCCTTCAGGTTTGCTTACCCTGTGTCAGGCATGGCTAACACCATTCACTGGTTTTTTGTTTTTTCAGTTTCTGGCTCCCTCAGATTTAGCTGCAGAAGGTAGTGACACCTTCGTAGCTATTTTCAAAGAAGCATGAACTTCTCAACATGTTTAATGCTTCTTAGCATAGAGTTACAGAGGTTAGGTAACAAAAAGTTTTAAACATAAAGAAGTTAAAGTTTATGAAGTTTTACAGGATTGGTTTAGATCCTTGCCCTGATTTGGTTCCCTATTTAATTTCTTTTGTTCAAATAATAATGTATGCAAAATGCCCAGATCTTAAGTACTTGGTTCAGTGAATTTTTACATTTCACCACTACCTAGAATATGCTTAGCATCCCAGAAAGCTTACTGGGTCCCCTTCCCAATCAGTACCAATTCCCTCTTCACCTATATTTGTTCTTGGATTTCATATAAATGGAGTTATATGATTTTTATTATTTTATCTTATGTCTGGCTTCTTTCATCTCTCACCAAGCCTCTCTTAAATGGGAGAGACTTTGTCCTCTTCTTTTATTTCTACAGGTAAATCTCAACAGTCTTCCCTCTTCTTTTCACCCTTTCATTGTTGAACATTGTTATTGTTAAAATGCTATTGCGTCTCTTCTGACCAATAGTGACTCTGTGTAGAGTTTCTGAGGAACAGCTGAGGGGTTCAAACCACTGACCTTGTGCTTAGAAATCCAGTGCTTACCCTACAGTGCCACACCAGGACCCCTTCCTTCCTTAATTAGGGAAGGCACTAAAGGCAGTATTTTAGGCATCGCTTTACTTCAAGTTAGAAGTCCTACTTCTAGAAAGTCAAGCTAGGAAATTTTCATTTCACTGAGGCCCTGTACAGGAGCAAACACCTTTAATTGCTTCCTCACATGCAGTGATTTTTAACTATAAATGTTTCATAATAAAACTAATAAGAAAAACACCTTCTGGTAATAGTGTTTTGCTTGTTTGATTTGAAGGTAAGTAGAATGTTAAATTATCAGCTTGTTTTAAGTGAAACATAAGTGGAAGTAAGGTTTGTATGATTGATTCCAAAACTCACTCTTTGTTTTTCCAGCAGAAAAAATTAGAGCAAGTCACGTTGGCCACTTTTGCTACATATTATTTTGTTATTGTTTTTTGCCTTGGAGTTGGTTGCAACTCTTAGTGACCCTGTATAGAATTTTTGAGGTTTTAAATCTGTGCAGGAGCAAAAAGCTTTATCTTTCTCACTACTCTTGGGCTCAAACCACAGCACAGACCTTGTGTTTGCACTCCTGTGTCTGTCGTATAGAACCACCATGCTGCCTCATATTCATTTAGCACTTGTAGCTTGATTTTACTAAAAAGAGAAAAATAACAGTTATAATGAAACTAGGCCATGAATTCAGGATTCGTATTTTCTTCTTTTAAGCTTAATACTGAGAATAATCGAGAAACACTAAAAACCAAAAGGGGGATTTATTAGGAAGATTATAGATGAGATGCATTTTTTTTTTCCTTCAGGATTTTTTGTCTTTGTTTGTAACAAAATTTTACAGATATTACTGAAACCCTTTTCCCCTCTTCACCCATATTCTCCTCTCCTTTCCCTTGTAGTATCCACATAATCCTGAAGCCATTGTGCCCTACATCTGCCTCGGCCATGTTTTTTTTTTTTTTTTTCAAATGTTTTATTGTGAATTATTATGTCATAGTTTACATGGGAGAACATTAGTTTTACATTCATCCTATCATATATCGTTTCATTGCCGTGGTTACAATCCCTTCCATGCATCATCAACCAACCAAAGGGTATACACTACAAGTCTGACCCCCCTCGGCCATGTTTTTACATGTCTACCTCATTTGTGATTCTATACAAAAGCAAAGGATCATATTGTTTTCTAATTTTAAAAGTTTACTTTAGTGGTGTTCTTTAACTAGGAGTCCTGGTGTGGCACCATAGGATAAGCAGTTTGCAGTTTGAACCACAAAGTCGGTGGTTCAAAGTCACTAGCTGCTCCTTGGAAACCCTATATAGGGTCACTATGAGCTGGAACCAACTCAGCACTTAACAAGCAAAAATTCTTTACCTAAAAACCTGCAGTGTTAACTATAATTCTGCAACTGCCTTTTCTTTAAAACATTCTGTCTTCAAGAACTATCTGTTTACAATCTGTTCGGCCTTGTGAATCCTCAATGAGATGGATTGCCAGAATGGTCCTCTGCAATGAAGAGAAACATTCCAGACATCAGGAAGATGGCATTGTTGTTAAGTGCCTTTAAGTTGATTCTGACCCATAGCAACCCTGTATAAAGTTTCCAAGGAATGGAAATCCACAGCACCATACCAGGACTCCGAAGATGGCATGTAGTTGTTTTTGTTACACACCATCGAGTCTATTCCAACCCATAGCGACCCTGTATAGGCTTTCCAAGGAACAACTAGTGAGCTTGAATCACCGATGTTGCAGTTGAAACAACTTTGCAGTCTAATGCATTAGACCACAGTGCCACACCAGGACTCCTTCCCTCCATATAGCAGATGCATAAGAGCGGAGAGTGGGACCCTATCCAGTGATGCCAGAGATGGAGGCAGAGAGGACGACATGGGGAGATGGAGCGGCTGGGGATTTTAGACCCAGAGAGGGAGGGGGGCTGTGTGCTGATGACCGGGGGGCAGGCTTGCAGGGTATATCCTTTGGTTGGTTGATGATGCATGGAGAGGATTATAACCATGGCAATGAAACGATAGGATGAATGTAAAACTAATGTTCTTCCATGTAAACTCTCACAGAATTCACAATAAAACATTAAACAACAAAAAAAGTAGGTACATAAAGAGGAAGGGATGATTTTTAGACTACACACATTTTGGATTAAATTTAAGCTGATAGTGCCAACATTACTACTTAGAGTTTTCAACAATATATGAGGGGACTTCAAAATATTTGCAGAAAAAGATAATGGAATTTTTCCATGAACTTTCTGAAGCCCCATCATTTAAGGTTGCAATTTGTTTTTCATATGATCCCACCAAAACGTTGTAATGTCAGACTATTTACAAGTGAAGTTTTATTCTCCAGAGTCCTGCTGTGGCGCTGTGGCCAATGCGTCAGATCATATAGTCATTTGAACTGCAAAGTCGGTGGTTCAAGCTCACCAGCTGCTCCCTGGAAAGCCTATACAACAGCACTATGGGTCGGAATTGACTCTACGGCACTTAACAACCCAAGCTTTATTTAAAGTGGCCTGACCCAAGCTATGGTAGTTTTAATAACCTCATATGCATGTGAAAGTTAGACAGTGAATAGGGAAGAAAGTAGAAGTATAGATGCATTTAAACTATGTTGTTGGAGAAGAATATTAATAGTACCATGCACTGCCAAAAGAACAAACCAATCTGGGTTGGAAGAAGTACAGCTAGAATGCTCCTTGGAAGCCAGGATGACCAGACTTTGTCTCTCATACTTTAGACATATTATCAGAAGGGACCAGTGATGAGTTGCATTTTGAACTTGTTGCTACGTGCCCTGGAGTCAGTTCCGACTCATAGCCACCCTGCATAGGGTTTTTGAGGCTGTAAATCTTTAAAGAAGCAGAAAGCCTCATCTTTCTCCCGTGGAACAACTGGTAGTTTTGAACTACTGACTGTGAGATTAGCAGACCAATTCATAACCACTACGCTACCAGAGCTCTTTACCTACCTTTAAGGCCTTCAAATAAATTTATCTACCTCACAGTAGATAAATGTGCAGTTTCTGTAGCTCAGTGGAGGTCCTAACTTAGGTAATGCATTTTAAACCATGGCGCTATAGGATAAGCACTAGACCGCAGAGTCAGTTTGAACCGCAAGGTTTGCAGTTCAGACTCATCACCCACTCCTCAGAAACCCTATATGAGGTTTCTATGAATCAGAACCGACTTGCTACTAGCACTTAACAACATATTCTTTAATTTCACTTTTTCTTAAAGGTTTGTTACCTATTTCGTTATTAGATGGTGTATTCATGCCACTATTCTGCTAAGGTTGTTTTCAGGAAACATTAGGCCGCAGAAGTTGAGCAACACCACCTTTAGGACCACACAGGAATGGACTTGAATCTTTAAAGTTTTTGGTATGAAGACTGCACTAATTCTCAAGGACTTAATAAATGGTTGTTGTTGTTAAGTGCCGTCGAATAGATTCTGACCCATAGCAACTCTGTGTTGGGTTTCCAAGGAGCAGCTGATGAGCTTGAACCACAGACCTTGGAGTTCAAACAACTTTGCAGTCTGACACATTAGCCCACAGCGCCACACCAGGACTCCTAATAAATGGTAACGGCTGCTATGTATTCATCATCATCATTGTCACCTGCTGACTCCACGGCCCACCAGCACCACCACCGGCTTCCTAATACCTTTAGGAAAAAAATGTGTTTCCTTTCTTCCACAACTTAGGCGTAACTGCTGCCAATTATCTAATAACCTGAATCTGGCCATTTTTTTTTTTTTAGACAGGTTAGACCTTTTCCATAGACTTTGTCGTTATGCATTATGTTTGTTTGACCCCCAAATTCAAAGAAAATAAATGAAGATAGCCATGTCAAAATATTAGTTCTTTTAGCAGCTTTGCCAGTGTTCTGTGTTGTTGTTGTTGTGAAGTACTGTCAAGTTGGTTCTGACCCATAGCGACCCTGTACAGGGTTTCTGAGGAGCAGCTGGTGAGCTTGAACCACCGACCTTGCAGTTCAAACAGCTTTGAAGTGTGGCGCATTAACCCACAGCACCATACCAGGACTCCAGTAGTAACCAAATTCGTGCTGGGCAAGCTGTAAAATCTATACTAAAGTCAGCGACATTGTTGTCATTGCTCTTTGATACAATTCACTTAGGTATTTTTTATAAATTTTAATGTTGTGAAAACATTATCTGAATCACGAAGTAAATGGAACCATTTTACTAAGGCCATCTACCAAGACTTCTGTTCCAAGAGCCCATATATTGGTTACTTGCAACTTACACTATTTTCCTATAGGAGCACTCTTTGCTGTGTGGATGAAGTGTCTTAGGTCCAACGTATATAAACCTACTTAACTCGTACTGCAATATAATTCATGTATATTAACATTGCTCATCTTTGGGTGTTAAGACTAAGCAGCCCTTGGACCAGGGGTAAAAAGAAATGTTTCATCTTTTCAGAGTCTGGGGCTGACTCTAGGTAGACTTTTTTTTTTTTGAGGGGGGGGTGGGGGTTGGGGTGCAATTTCCTTTTCCTTTCAACATGCATTTCTCTATAGACTTTATTTCTTAAATCCCCGCCCCACCCCCAACCCCCCAATACTTCAGCCCGCTATCATCTAGGTGGCATAATTAGGCAGGGTTTTTTGGCAACTACTTTTTCATCTTGTATGTTATGAAAATAAATATAATGGATATGGTTCTGTTAGTAACCATACTGTGGAAGTCACTGCTGTGGAGCCTGGATCTGTTTCTCTATCAAAAGTTTCTCCACATTTAATTTTTAGATGCTTATTATCTTAGAAGAACTCAATGGCATGTAACAGTTTTTAATATAAATATATTATTCTACCAAAGGGGTTATTCATAAGTTAATACTGACCCTTTCAAGAATTGTCCTAAGGTCATCTTCCCAACTTTTCCAAGATAATAAGTTACACACAGCATCAGTGTCTACTAGTACGTAACACAAATGCAGTGAGCAAGCACCCCCTTTCCCTCTTTCAGAAAATGTTCACAGTTGCTCCAATGATCAGTATATGGCAGCTCTCTGTTCGATGAGTTATTCATAATTTAAAGCAACTTAATAAATATGCAGCTCAGTTGTAGATATTCTAGCTAAGAGTCTAGAATATAAGCAATGTAGAATATTAACATGCTTGTAAATATATTTAGTCTCCTGTAATTTCTTTACCAGAATGCAGACTCCTGCAAGAGCAGATAACTTTTGCTCTGTGCTTTAACTTCAACTCCTAGAGCAGTACCTAGCATGTAGAAGTTAACATGTAGAAGTGCTTAGTGGCTTTTGTTTTCTTTTTTTTGTCTTTTTTCATGATGTTTCCTAAAAGCTAAAGCCTCTAGTTTTACAGCTGTACTGTCATTTTGCTTAGGTTGTTAAATGATACATGTTAGATTATTGGAATGTTCAAGATGAGTCATACTCTTCCTCCTACCTCTCCACTCAAAAGGCAACATAACCAAACTGAGATTGTGTTAATTTATTGATGGGTCTTCTGTGGAATAGATATCATGAAGTTCAAATTTCCTGATGAAATTGACGAAAGGAAATGGCTTTGCTAAAAACTGTCTTCACCTTCACCTGGTCACATTGGTAACAGAGGTAAACTTTGATCATAGCTGGAGAAAAAATAGTGTTTTAGCCAAGTTAATGAAACAGGGAATCTGTTTAATTTTCATTCTCATTACCTTTTGTATTCCTCTGAGAATAAATATCTATGCATAGGGCGCTGTGTATACTATCTCCTTATAAAGATTAACAAACAGAAGGCCAACCCAGTGGAACTGTTGGCTGATCTGTACACCTTTAATTAAAAGCATGAATGTTAAGGTGGAAGAACCTTGATCATCTAATCACTTCCTTATATCTCTACTGAGGACACTATAATTGAGCTAGGTCAAAATTTCTAGAGTATAAAGATAGCATAAGGGTATTAAACTCTGACTCTGGGACAGCCCTGGGTTTGTATCCCTTTTCTACTACTTACTTTTGGACAAGTTACTCAATCTGTGCATATCTCAATTTCCTCACCTATATATTTGAGATAATAGTGGCACCTGCTTCATAGGATTGTTGTTGGTAAGTGCCGTCGAGTCGGTTCCAACTCATAGCCACCCTGTAAATGGTTTTTGAGGAGCGGCTGGTTGGTGTGAAAGATTAAATTGCTAAAGTAATTATACTTTTGTTATTTCCTGCTATAATTCTATAAGCAGATGATACTTCCATGATTTTAAAGATGGGGAAACGGAACCTTAGAGAAATTAAGTAATTTTCTTAAATTCTGTGTAGTCCAAATGCCAACAAAAATCTTCTGTAGAAACTTTAGATTACATCTCGCTGCCTCTGCAGGAGTAGTAGTCTGTACATATGCATTGAGCTGTGAACGTGCCTTGTGTGTGGAAAACAGTAAGAAATTGTGCTTCTAGAGCTTAGGGGTGAATGCATTGATGGTATAGAGGTGGTAAAAAAAAAAAAGGCCAGTATTTCATAAAGGGCCTAGTTGGCCTGACTCAGTAAAATGGAGAACTGAGCAAAGATCTTTCACCAGTTAAAGGGCATGCATGCCCCGTTTTATTTCTAAGGACCATTACTCAGGTGACATTTCTGACCTATAGAGGGAGACAGCAGAAGGACAAGATATTGTGATATTGTAACTAACATTTAGGCCTGTGCTCTCCAAGCTTTATTTCTGTATACTCTTGTCAGCCGTTTTTAACCTGTACTAAGAAAAGTTCATTTATCTCATTTATATGTATATCACAGTTGAATTCACAAACTAAACATGCGTTAGTAAAGTATATTTTCTTATTTTTAAGGATTGAAAAGTAAGTTTGTATGTTGTTATTAAGTGCCGTCAAGTTGGTTCTGATTCATAGAGACTGTATAGGGTTTCTGAGGAGCAGCTGGTGAGTTTGAATTGCTGACCTTGCAGTTCAAATCAACCTTATGGTTTTAGTGTTTCTCCCACAGCGCCATACCCTATTATCAGCAGATTGTTTTATGCACGTCCCTTGGGAGACCAGAGTCCTGATGCGGGCATTGTAGGATAAGCAGTTCAAACTCACCAACTCCTTCTAGGAAACCTTACATGGGTTGCTTTGAGTCAGTACCAACTTGATGGCACTTAACATCTTGAGGCGGAAGTAGTAGGGATAGAGGAATTGGATGAAGTGGACTATGGAAGAATTGAGAACATTTGGTGGATAATTAGATGTACAAAGTGAGGGAGAAGGAGGAGATGAGAACAGCAGCAAAGTTCAGGCTTAGAAATATAAAAAAAGTGTTACCACCACTAATAAGGAAATGAATATCCACAGGAAAAACAAGCCTTGTGATAAATTAATTATAGGTTTAAAGTCGTCCCCTGCTGAATTCTGCCTAAAGGTGTTACCAATGTTTTGTTGCTGTTGTTAATGCCATCAAGTTGGTTTCAACCCATAGCATCCCTGTATAGGGTTTCTGAGGAACAGCTCGTGGCTTTGAACTGCTTACCTTTTGGTTAGCAATCCAGTGCTTAACCTGTAGAGCCACACCAGGACTCTACTATCTTGGTGGTTGCTGTTAAGTGCTTTTGAGTCAGTTCCGACTCACAGTGACCCTGTATGGTGTTCCTGAGGAGCAGCTGGTGCATTTGAACTGCCAACCTTGTGGTTCAAATTGACCTTGTAGTCCACTGCTTATCCTGCAGTACACTCCCTTTAACAAGGATTGAAAAGAGAAAGAAATTTTACCTAATACACTAAGACAATATTTACAGCACTTTAGTTTGCCTTCTGTTTTACACTTATTAAGTGCGCAGTACGGAGCTCTGGTAGCATAGTGGTTACAAGTCGGGCTGCCAACCTGAAGGTCAGTAGTTCGAAACTACCAGCATTTCCACTGGAGAAAGATGAGGCTTTCTGCTCCCGTAGATTTACGGCCTCAAAAACCCTGTGCCAGGATCACTATGAGTCGGAACCGACTCCACCGACTCCACGGTAATTAACAACAACAACAAAGGAACCCTTAAAGAGCAAAAAAAAAAAGTCAAGCCTTGACTTTCGTTATTAAATGATTCTCTGGGCAAAGTATTGAATGGTGCAGAAAGCATCAAAAGACGACGGAAGGAATACACACAGAGTCACTGTACCTAAAGGAAATAGTTGATGTTCAGCCATTTCAAGAGGTAGCATATGATCAAGAGCCAGTGACACCGAAGGAAGAAGTCCAAGGTGCATTTAAGGAATTGGCAACGAACAAGGGTTCAAGAATTGATGGAAAAAATACTGAAATCTTTCAAAAAAGTGAGGTGGCACAGGAGGCACTTATTCATCTATGCCAAGAAATTTGGAGAACAACTGTCTGGCCCACTGATTGGAAGAGATCAATGTTTGTGCCCATTCCAAAGTGAGATGACCCAATGGAATGATTGGACAGTATCTTTGATATCTCATGCGAGTAAAGTTTTACCAAAGGTAACACAGAAACGGCTGCAAGTATACATTGACAGAGAACTTCCAGAGGTTCGAGCTGGATTCAGAAGAGGACATGGAATGAGGAATATCACTGCTAATGTCAGATGGATCATAGCTGAAATCAGAAAATACCAGAAAGATGTTTGGTGGTAGTGGTATGCCGTGGAGTCCATTCCGACTCTTACCTGTGCTTTATTGACTATGCAAAGGCTATCGAGGTGTGAATTGTGACAAGCTACAGACAACATTGCAAAGTATGAGTATTCCAGAACACTTAATTGTGCTCATGAGCAATCTGTACCTGGACCAAGAGGCAATTGTTTGAACAGAACTTGAGAACACTGAATGGTTTAAAATTAAGAAAGGTGTGTGACAGGGTTGTATTCTTTCACCATACTTATTCAACCTGTATGCTGAGCAAATAATCCTAGAAGCTGGGTTATATGAAGAAAAACATGCCATCAGGATTGGAGGGAGACTTACAACCTTGCTTGCTGAAAGTGAAGAGGACTTAAAATATTTAAAAGATTCAAGACCACAGCCTTTGGTATGGCTTGCAACTCAATGTAAAGAAAACAAAAATCCTCACCACTGGACCAATAAACAACATTCTTATCAACGGAAAAAAATAGAAGTTGTCAAGGACTTTATTCTTGTATCAACTGTCAACACTCATCGAAACAGCAGTCAAGACATCAGACAACGTATTGCATTAGGCAAATCTGCCACACAAGACCTTTTGAAAGCATTGAAGAGCAAAGATGTCAGCTTGAGGACTAAGGTGTGCCTGACCCAAGCCATGGTATTTTCAGTAACCTCATATGCATACGAAAGCTGGACAGTGAATAAGGAAGACCATAGAAGAATTGATGCTTTTGAGTTATTGTGTTGGAGAATATTGAAAGTGCCATGGGCTGCCAAAAGAACAAACAGATCTGTTTTGGAAGAAGGACAACCAGAGTGCTCCTTGGAGACCATACTTTGGACATATTGTCAGGAAGGACCATTCGCTGGAGAAGGATATCATGTTTGGTGAGATGGAGGGTCAGAGAAAAAGAGGAAGACCCCTCCAGCAAGATGGATTGGCCAAGTGGTAGCATCAGTGGGCTCAAGAGTGACAACAACAACAAGGAGCCCTGTTGATGCAGTAGTTAAGCACTTGGCTGTTAACTGAAACATGGGATAGAACCCATCAGTGGCTCTGAAGGAGAAAAGACCTGGCAATTAGCTCCTGTGAAGAGTACAGCCTTGGTAACCCTCTGGGGCACTTCTGTTCTGGTCTGTAGGATCACTGTGAGTCGCTGTGAGTCAGAATCTAGTTGATGGCACACAACAGGTGCTCAGTCATTTTTTTTTTTTTTAAGTGAGCATTTTAAACTATAATAAAACTTGTATTTGAAGTGTAAGATTCATTTTTTTTCCTACAGAAGGGGAAAAGGGTAATTAAATGTAATGTAAACAATGTGCTGCAGTTCGTTCCTTGAAAACTAAAATTGTTGGAAATGTTTTCATTTAATCTGAGAATTTAAAAAGTAGAATTTTCATCACATTGGCTTTCCTGAGATCCTTAAATAGTTCATTTCAAGATATAAAATATTCTGTGCAATCAGCCATTTATTTCAGTTTTGTTTTAACATGTTGATTTATAAGAAGTGTGAGTTTAGTCTATAAATGGATTTGAGAACTGTCTTTAACAAGGTGATTCACTTTAATTGTATCTGTCACAAATTGTATCTATCTAAATTTCCAAATAGATATGCTTATCAGTGATTGCATGTCAGATTTAGAGACAATAAAAAGCAGTGCTGTTTTGACTACTGGGTTTATGTTTGTGAGAGAAGTATTTTTGGTTACTGAGAATGCACAGAAACAAAGGAGCACCTATAATTTGTTGGTTGAATTTGTAAACTGATACCAATTCTTATGGAATGATTGTTAAAGTGCTGTTGAGTCAGTTCTGACTCATAGCCACCCTGTATACAATTTCCGAACAGCGGCAAGTAGATTTGAACTGCCTGACCTTGCAGTTCAAACTGATCTTTGTGACCCAGTGCTTATCCTACAGCGCCACACCAGTACTCCTTTGAAGCAGTCACTAAATTATAAAGCACCTTCCACATAAGACACATACCTAATTGTTAAGTGCCACTGAGTCAAGTTCCAACTCTTAGTGACCCTGTATAGGGTTTCCAAGAAGCAACTGGGGATTTGAACTGCTAACCCTGTTGTTCACAGTCCAGTGCTGATCCTTTAGCACTGCTCCAGGAGTCCTAATTAATGGGCCTAAAATTTAGAAAGTAAGTTGAGGGCCAGTTATTCAAAACACAATCTAATTTGAAGCAAAGTTCAAAAATTTAAGTAGTTAAAAGCGTTTGATATTTTTCCTCCTACCTATTCATTGTTGAATGCTAATCTTAATGAAGATTTTCGTTAAATCTGCTGTTTGATTAAAATCTAAAAGGTTCAGTTTGAAATTTTTAAAAAAACCTAAGACCCAAATGTTTTGGTCACTTGCTGTATAGTCTAGGAGTTCACTAAAACAATGGTTTTTTTCCTCCAATATGAGGGTCTTTAAAAAGTTATAGAAATATTAATTCTTTCAATCTGAAAAGTGAACATAACTACTGATAATGACAGTTGTGGAAAATGTTTGTAAAATATTAGGATAGTACCTGAAACACACAGTAAGCTCTTAATAACTGTTAATAATAGACAGAGCACATCATTCCTAAGGTGCAAATTAAAATTCCATTTAAAATCTGAAACCATGCCATGAACTGTTTTCAGCTTCCTCGTACAGTAAGTAATGCTACTTACTTCCAAAGCTTAGTTGCCAGGAAATACAATTTTGTGTTTCTCCTGATTGTGTTAAGTCGTCAAACCACAGTACATCTGATAGTTTCATTTCCTAAAGCACAAGAAGTAATTTTAACATCAGAGTAGTAATTATGTCCAAGTGCTTAATTAGTCAGTCGTATAGTCCTGGTATGGCACAGTGGGCTAATGTGTCAGACTGCAAAGTCAGTTTGAACAGCAAGGTCGGTGGTTCAAGTTCACCAGCTGCTCCTTGGAAACCTGGTTGCTATGGATCGGAATCAACTCAACGGCACTTAACAACAACATTTTAAATAAAATTCATTTGACTAACTTTTAATTATGTTCTTAATAAGTCATTGAGCATAGTGTTAGTTGAACACTGTACTCACTTCCCCAGGCATTTGTTTATTCTAGTGATCTGCATGCAGTTGGCATCTGTGTTAACTTCAGGGTTGACAGTTCTCTATGCACTAACAGATGCCATCAGGAACTGACAGAGCTCATGGTAAGCAATCCCAAGCCTAGAAATCTGGTCCTCTAATTAGTCCTGGTGTGGTGCTGTAGGATAAACACTGAACTGCTAACCAAAAGTTAAGCAGTTCAAACCCACCAGCCCTTAAAACTCACCAGCCGCACCCTAGACAGGGTTGCTGTGAGTTGGAACAGACAGGATGGCACTCAACAACAAAGTATTACTCTGCTTCTCAACCTGAAACAAAATCTAATCTCTTATGTACTTGAATAGAGTTAGTGTGCAAATCTATTAAAAAGAAAAGACAACATTTTGTTATTCTCTTCTGCCGAGAATATAAGCATTTTATATCTGAGTACTTCACCTTCTTAAATTTGCAAATAGGAATGATGTGTTCTGCCTACTATTAATACTAAGAGCATATTGGTAGCGTAGTGGTTACGAATCGGGCTGCGAACCTTAAGGCCAGCCAGTTCGAAACTACCAGCCGCTCCACGGGAGAAAGATAAGGCGTTCTGCTCCCGTAAAGATTTACAGCCTCGGAAACCCTGTACCGGGTCGCTATGGGTCAGAACCGACTCGACGGCACTTAACAACAACAACAAAGAGTATATTGTGTTTCAGATACTATCCTAATCCTTTTACATACATTTTACACAACTGTCAAATCAGTAGTTAGTCCCATTTTTTACTTTAGAAAACAGAGTGGTGAAACTTGCCTTACAAGGTCATGCACTTACTCCAAGTAGACAGGTGGGTCTGACTCCAAACCAGTGTTTTTAATCTCATACAATTGATTCTCAAATTTGCCTGCACCTCACAAAGTACTTGAAAGTTGTTTGCTTTTTTAAAAAAGGGGAAGAAGTAAGTACCTGTTCTCCTCCCCAGACTAATTAAATCAGAAGGTCCTAGGGCACAGGTATTTTTAAAACATCTGATGAGTCTAAAGTGAAGGCAGAGCTAAGAACCACTGCTTTATAATATGTTGCTTATGTTAGAATTAATTTCACATTATTTAGTAAAGTAATTTGATAGTATGGGGTGAAATACATCTAGATACTTAAGACTACAAATAGAATTATAGCACAGATTTTATATAACTACTATAAAAGAATTTTAAAAATGTGGTTTTACTTGATGTTGGAATTATTGGCCACAAAACTTAATATGCCAGAAATAATGACAATCTTTTAAAAGGAGATTTTGAAAATACAGTTTTACATTAATGAACATTGTTACTATGTGAAATTCCAAACCTTTATAATCACTTTTATAAGTTTTTTCAAATTTTAATCTATTATCTTGTGTTTAAAAATAAAACATGAACGGTTGTTTTTTTTTTTTTTTTTTGTGGTAAATATATCTTGGTGTGACACTATGGATTAATGCAGTGGACTTGCAAGGTCGATTTGCACTGCAGGGTCAGTGCGGTTCAGTTCACGCTCACCACCCACTCCTCGGAAACTGTATACAGGGTCACTGTGAATGAGTACCGACTCCTCAGCACTTAGCCTCAACAACATAATTGTGATATATGTACATAAGTGTGAAATATAAAAACAATATAGCCAATATAACGTTGCTATATTATACTCTGGTTTTCAGAGTTGAGTAAGGATAAGTTGTAGGATAAGCACTGGAGTCCTGGTGTGGTGCTGTGGGCTAATGCATCAGACTGCAAAGTCATTTGAACTGCAAGGTCAGTGGTTCAAGCTGACCAGGTGCTCCTTAGAACCCCTATACAGGATCGCTATGGGTCAGAATCGACTCAGTGGCACTTAACAGCAACAGCGATCCACAGATCTGCGGTTCAAACCCACCAGAGGCTCCTGGGAAACTCTACACAGGGTCACTATGAGTCAGAACTATCTCAATGGCACTAATAGCAGCATGCTGACTGTAGGGCACACCACTGCAAGATTGTGAATACAGAAAGATATGTAAACACTCATATTTGTTGCTTTTAATTCCATTAATTGACTTTAGCTAAAATGTTATAAGGAAACCCAGTGGTATTGTAGATTATGCACTGGACAACAGTTGAGAGTCGGGCTACTATAACCTCAAGGTCAGCATTTCGAAACTACCAGCTGTTCCGCGGGAGAAAGATGAGGCTTTCTGCTCCCATAAAGATTTACAGCCTCAAAAGTCCTATGCAGGGTCACTATGAGTCAGAACTGACTCCACAGCACAGAGCCACCACCACCACATAACTACAAGGTCAGTAGGTCAAACTAACTAGCTGCTCCCTATACAGAGTTGCTATAAGTCAGAAGTGACTAGACAGCACTTAAAACAACAAAACAGGGGGAAAAAGGTGTTCATTACAAAGGAAACCTGGTGATACAGTGATTAAACGTTTGTCTGCTAACAAAACGGGTCAGTGGTGTGAACTCAGCAGCCACCCTGTGGGAGAAAAGATGTGCAGTCTGCTTCTGTTCAGCATTAGTCTTGCAGAACCATTGGGACTGTTCTCCTCTGCCCCCTTATATAGGTTCACTGTGAGTCAGAATTGACTCCAGCCAGGACAAAGGGTTTGATTTTATTGGTTATAAGAACATAAAGTAATATTTAACTTAATTTTCAACTGTGTTTCTGCTTATTCTCCTACATTATTTCCCTGTGGGATAACATAATGAGAAACTTATGCTTGTGAATAAAAGACACTGAATTAAGATTACTTTACTACTTTATGTCTTTACATTCCTGAGCAGGCATGCTCCCCTCACATTTGTAATGTTCTCCTACAGAAATGTGGTTTGTAGAAGTCAATACAGATTTTTAATTGAGTAAATGAATTTTTAGATATCTGTAAGTCTGGAGTGGCTTGGGATAGCTGTTGTCATAATAGATTTTTAAAGCATACTATTTTGTTAAGCAGAAAAAATAATTTGGAGGTAGAATTTTATCTTTGTTTGATAGAACCATTTTTAAAAGCAGAATTTTAGGGTTTGAAGAAGTGACCATTCCTTTAGTTATACACAGAAGCCCAGACAGGCAGTTGGACTCAGAGTTCTATAGTTACATCACTAGTGACAGAGTTAAAACCACTGAAGAGGTGTTTGCATTCCAGGTTCTTAAAACTCCAGGTTTAACAAAACAACATTTGTAGTCTCAAAACAATTTTTCTTTCAAACTTTCCAAACTACTGAACAAGTTGTTGTTGTTGCTGTGTGCCATGGAGTTGGTTCTGACTCACAACAACCTATAGCGTTTCAGAGATCTGCTGGTGTGTTTTAACTACTGCTCATGCAGTTACCAGTCCAGTGCATATCCTACAGCACCACACCAGTGCCCAAATGATTTTTATTGAAAAGACAAAGGAGATATTCAAAGCTACTATATATATATATATCCTGTCTTTCTAGAATAACTATTTGTTTAAAGTTATCTACTCTTTCCCTAGAAGAATAGAAATAGAACTTTAATTGGGTAAAACTCTGTAAAAATAATTGTATAGCTTCTGAAATTAGAAATATTTTAAGTAGAGAAAGGATTTAATTCATTCTAGATTGTTAATGGGAAGATAATTAGCATACAAATTAGCCAATTGGTGTCTAGTTTCAACTCTGAGACAGTTCTTGAACCCCTCAGTAAAGCTATAAAGCAGTGCATATGTCTGATGGTATAGTACGGTATAGAGCATTGAATGTAGAATATTGAAGATCCTTGACTACTGGCATGGTCACACTGGCAGCAAGCCCATAGTTCTAGGTCGATTCTGCCCACTGTGTGGGCTGTGTGGTCACCCGTAGTCATCTTGGAGACATCACACGTCATATCAGCTGACTGGTTGGTGTTCTTCATCTCATGTTTTTCCTTTGCATGGCTTGGTGTTATGGTTAGATAGTAAAGTAAGGTGAAACTGTACTTGCAGTATTACACACAGTTAAGTCCTTTTTCTCACTAGTGTTTGAATTTAAACTAGTCTTTGTGGTCTCGCCTTCCTCAAATATAGAACAGAAAACTGAGACCTCTAGGCAATCTAGTGTTCTGCATAAGCTTGAGAAAGAAAATGATACTGCTTCTGCTCCCTTCCATTTATTCAGTCAAGATAGAGACTAAATGCTGAATCTAAGAAAACCCTGTTACATGAATAAATTGCAGCTTAATTCTAAGATACTTTACTCCTTCTGAGAGTCTATTCTGTGCATAATCGATTTTCTTGCTTTTCCAGCCAGAAGGAAGCCATATTCTAATATCAGTACAGATTTGCATTCTTAAGACTAACATAAATGTGCTTTGAATCTTAAGATACATGATTAATGTGCATCAAGGGTTAACTCTCTATATAACTCTATATTATATATTTTACACATTATATAACTATATATATATATATATATATATACACACACACATACATATATAACAAGTATTTCTGATTGTAAGACTATTTTCTTTAGACAAATATGTTTAAATAGGACTGGTGTGGTGCTGTAGAATAAGCACTAGTATGCTAACTGCAAGGTCGGTGGTTCAAACACACAAGCCACTCCTCAGAAGCCCTATACAGGGTTGCTTTGTTGTTGTTAAGTACCGTTGAGTCGATTGCAACCCTGTATAGGGTTTCCAAGGAGCAGCTGGTGAGCTTGAACTGCAAACCTTGCAGTTCAAAAGGCATTGCAGTCTAGCACATTAACCCACAGCGCCACACCAGGATTCCTATGAGTTGGAACTAATTCAGCAGCACTTAACACCAGCATTGTATTTCGTATTTATGCAAATATACTACTGATTATGCAACTTGGCATCTTACAAAGATGATGACACATTTTGGTGAGTGTGAATTTCTAGAATCCTTTGCGAGGTAGAAAAGAATGCCATTGAATATAGGTTTTGCAACTTTCCATGCTTCTTGGTTAAAAATATGAGGAGAACATACTAGGTAGAGATGCTTTTGGATTTCTCGTGTCTTTCGATAGCAAAAATACAAACTGCTGAAAATGTAGGCTCTTTGACATAGGTATTTTAAAAGGCAGAATTCTGAAAAGATTTGCCTTTTTTGTGGTGGGGAAATAAAAAAAGACATGTGTTATTAGCCTGTTTTTTCCTTGTACTCATGGTGTTTAAAGTAATATTTCTATCAATAACTTCTATAATGATTATTCCACATGCTAAAATTGTCACTTTAGTTGGACAGTGAGAAAAGAGAGACCCCTGTATTATCATCTCTTGTAATTCTTGTGCATGAGTTATACATATTACCTCATTCATTTACATTTTTAAAATACATAATAAATAACGTGTTTGTATTCAAGATTACAGCACGGCTTTATTCAAAATGCCGTTTGGGGACCAAAATATCTTCCTATTATGTGTTATGGTGGATTACTCATACATTAAAAGTATTTTTTAAAGAAAAGTTCTACACATGGGTATAAGAAATAACTTTGAAATAAAGGAAGCTCTGTGTTAGAAGCAAAGGGGCAAGAGTGGAAAAACTGCAAAAGTGTGCCTGTTTGGAAATCAATTTAAAAGAACTTTCAATCACTAGTTAATAAAACTGCTTTAAATTTACAGACAGTGGGAGTAGCTCACCATTGCCCAAGTATGCTTCATCTCCCAAACCAAACAACAGCTACATGTTCAAACGGGAGCCCCCAGAGGGATGTGAGCGAGTGAAGGTCTTTGAGGAAATGGCGTAAGTAATGTCTTTTCTGTCAGCGGGGATCTGTGAAACTGTTAAGCTTTTTTTTGAGACCAGTTGATTACAGATGAATCAACTACTCCATCCAAATTATTCAAAGAGAATTGAACAGGCAAAAGAGATCTTATTGAAAATAAATTGGCATCTGTTGGAAATGTATAAATCAACACAAAGAAACTTCTAAATTCAGCCTTTGCTACCTAAAAGATCTATTTTTAATCATTAAGAGTTTTCCCTGAAAAGAGCTCTAAAAATGTTAGATGGCTAACAAAAAGGCAGTTAGGAGCATAGTTACTATCTATGTGTGGCTAACCTAACAAGTAATTCTACAAGCCAGAGGGAAATCGGTCTCCTTCCCTTTGAAAACATATCCAGCATGTGTTTTCGACTTGGAACTCAGACTTTATGTTCACAGATTTTTTTTTTTTTTTCCTTTTGGGGGATTTGAGTATGTATAAATCAAACAATAAAAAAGAGGCTCATGCTATAAATACTTGGCAAGATAGTGGCTGTTGGCTCATTTGTTCCTTTGTCCTAGTGCAGTTGCCTAGTCAAGCACCTAGAAGGGGACAGAGGGAACAGCAGTCGGTGGTTTCATTCCTGGGAAGAGGAAGAGAAAGGAAGGGCTTGTGGACCCTGTTCTATAGGGCTCACTGACTTGTCACAAGAATATCAGGGAGTAAGGTTTCTTTCCGCCTATGTTAACATATGTATGTTGTTGTTGTTGTTAGGTGCCTTAGAGTCAGTTCCAACTCATACCGACCCTGTATAGGGTTTCCAAGGAGCAGCTGGTGGGTTTGAACTGTTGACCTTGGGGTTCACAGTCCAGTGCTGATCCTATAGATATACAGAAAGGGGGGAAATGCTTGTAACTAACTGGAGGGTGGGGTCATTCACTCCCAACTATACTTTTTCTTAACAGAAAAGGTAATTCTAACCTTGCATTATGTTCAACTATATATATTTTTTTTTCCATGATCTTAGTACATGGTGAAAAGCAAGCTAATGAACTCTATGAAAATGTCTCATCTATCTGTCCTTTTGAAAAGCCTTTTTGCTTCAGATATCACTTCAGTGCTGTGTATGTGATGGTCTGCCAACTGACTTGTGCTATAGAAGATGTCTAATTCCTCTGTGAACACTTAACCCTTCCATTCACATTGTGCTTGTTTTAGAAAATTATAATTAATTCAGAGAGCACATTGTAGTCATTGTAAACCTAATTTTGTTTTACTGTTTTAGGTCTCGTCAGCCTATCTCAGCCCCTCTCTTTTCCTGCCCTGACAAAAACAAGGTTAATTTCATCCCAACGGGATCCGCTTTCTGTCCTGTGAAACTCCTAGGTCCTCTCTTACCTGCCTCCGACTTGATGCTCAAGAACTCTCCTAACTCTGGCCAGAGTTCAGCTCTGAGCACTCTGACCGTGGAGCAACTCTCCTCCCGAGTTTCCTTTGCATCTCTCTCTGATGACACCAGCACTGTGGGCTCTGCAGAGGTTTCAGTCCCACAGCCATCTCCTCAGCAGCAGCTTCTGCAAGAACTGCAGGGTGAGGAGCACATCTCTGCTCACAACTATGTGATCATCTAATGTGAGGGGGAGCCGGCCTCTACCCTCTCTTTCATGGATTAGGAACTAGACCTCATACATCTATCTGCATGGAGTGACAAACATTTCCGAACACCATCACCAACAGAATACTTATTATCAGCATCATAAAGTATCTCTTAACATTGATCTTGGCAGGGACGGAACTCCTATTAGCAGTTTTTGTGGAAAGCAGTAATGCTTGCAAAATGTGTGCGTCATTCAGCATTTAAGTGGAGACTATGCATTTCATAGTGTGTTTGACTGATTAGTACTGTGTCCTGTGTTTTGTTCCAAATTCTTCAGTATAAATAAGCTCTATATCAAAAAGTTGCCTGTCTAAATAGAATGTCAACAAAACAATGTCTTGCTGTGTTTTGTCCTATGGAAAATACTGTACTTCAGGATTATGTTTACAATTGATCCAGGTGTTTGTTTCTAACTTCTGTAATACATACAATGCAAAAAAAAAAAAAAAAAAAAAGTATATATATATAATATATATATATGCACAGTGCCCACCCTATGGCCTAGCTTCAGGTACTTCAGTTGAAGTCTAAACTCAGGTAACTTGGAATGTATATTATATTGGGATATTAAATATTTCACAGCTAAAAAGCTAAAGAGGGAACATCACTCTTTTGCCTTTCCTTATTTTATGCATTTCCCTTTCCTCATTACATTCCACATTCTTGGAATAAAAAGTGCATTCAACCCTAGGAGAAAAATAATCCTGGACATGGCGAACATGAGGAGAACCAGCAAATCTGTGATGTTTGACATCACTTCTGTCACGTGGTTACAAGTCAAACAACTGTTGCATTTACTGTTTCACCATGTGTAGTGTAAATGTGGCTTTTTCTTTATTTTTCCAAGTTCAGATGTTGCTCAGCTAATGACTGTTACAATGTTGCAAATGAAGTATTCAGTACTAGGCTGCACACATAACATTCCACATTGTGTGTGATGAAATTTCAAGACTAGAGCGTCTAGGTGTAATTTCAAAACAGTTGAAGCTTCAGAGGGAATGACTGATTGAGATTTTTATGTTGCCCATTAAGGTCATAAAAAGCTACTGTTTTATCTACAGGCATATTAATGTGTAGTTTTCCTTTTGGAAAGTCTTTAATTTGCAGGTTAAAAAGTGACACTTTCGGGTTTTGTTTTTCCTCAAGCAGTTTAGGTGTACAAGCTGCATTTTCATGTAGAGAGAATATGTGGGTCTCAGAATGTAATTCATCATAAGGAAGCAGGTTATTTGGTGACTTACAAAAGCAATTGTTTGAAGCTGTCCGATTTAAGCCTATCACAGTACTAGCACAAGTACTTCTGTGAAGATTTTGAATGTTTGAATACAACATAAACTCCAACAGCCTTCAGTTTGCAGAGTTGACGTAAGTTCTCAACAAAGCATGAAGAGAGCCCTAGATATTCTTGTTTGGTCACTGGGAAAACCCAATTTTCAGATCTTGTTTTCTGTAACACAAAGAAGGTACCCCAAAGCAAAAAAAAAAAAAAAGCTTTTGTATCTTTATTCCATTGCTTTCAGTTCAATAAAGCCTAGAGTGGTTTAATCTGCACCTAAAGTGTATGGCACAATTTTCGTAAAAATTAAGAAAACAAGGTGCCTACAGTTACAGGAGCGTTTCAGTTCCCTTTAATCATTCCTTGGTTTTTGTTTTTATTTTCTTTTTTAAATTTTTCTAATGTGGCTAAGGATGAGGTGAGAAGAAAGCAACACAACTG
This sequence comes from Chrysochloris asiatica, assembly GCF_000296735.1. NCBI lineage: Eukaryota > Metazoa > Chordata > Mammalia > Afrosoricida > Chrysochloridae > Chrysochloris > Chrysochloris asiatica. Next base: position 7,878,703 of record NW_006408528.1, on the reverse strand, counting down.
ACGTCTGTAAGGAAATAAATATATAGGTGTGTGTGTGTGTGTGTGTGTGTGTGTGTGTTTTGTTGTGCATTATTTTGTCATGGTCCCAATTCTCTTCTTTCCACCAAAGTTTGCAGTACTGTCCTCTCCTGGAGGTGCATTTTGGCCCCTTTACGTTCGTCAGTGTTACGTTGTAGGAGACTGTCATGGAAAAAGGACTCGGTGTACCTTTGCCATTTTCACAGGGGAACCTTTTAAAACAATCTTTTCAGCAGCAGACACCTTTAACCCTAATAATCTCAGGCCTTGATGAAAATACTATATTTTGTAGATTATGGTTAAAGGGATAAAAATAGTTCTGTAAGATAAATATGAGCTCCATTTAACTTCTGATCTCTGGTTTAGCATTAAATAATGTGTTGATCTTATGCTCTGCTTTTGTCTAAATAAAATGCAATAGAATCAATATCAATTTCAGAGAGATGGACTGGATATACTTTTTTTGGTGATGAAATCTGATGTACGATATTTATAGTGACATGTGCTTTTATTTTCTCATGAGAAACGAAATATTGTGTTGTACATTTGTTCTTAGCATATACTATAAAGTTTTGAACCAAATGTGTTAAAGCTTATGCTTTGCCATGTAAATTACCCAGAAGTTTTTGAGCTCAAATGTATCCTACATACAGCTGTAGAAATTTGTCAAAAATTGTTTAAATTTTGTATATAGTTGTATTGTTTGATTCTAGCCACTGTGCAGAACAGTATTCGAGTTACCATACAATATGGCTTTACACAAGGAGATATGTGGCTTTTGTTTTGTATTTTTTTCAGTATAGAAGTTCCTGTGTCTTATTTAAATAAAGTTATTAGTAAAACTAGAATCGTTCATACAAGTTTTTTTTTTAAAAGACCGGGTGGTTAGCGTAATACCAGACAGATGAATTCAACTCTGGGCAGTGTTTCAGTGCTCATCGTTTCCTGGCCTGCATGTCAGGGGCTGTAGGGGTATCTAACTGGATTCAGTTTCTATAACCGGTTTTTCCTTGATATTTAATTTACACAGTTTGTATCACAAGGCAGAAAACTAGATTTCTAAAGTTCCAAGCCTTTGTACTGAGCAGAGCTATAAGTTCCTTAAATAGCTCAGAGCACATTGTCCCCATTTCATGATTTCATATTTAAGAATTGCTTATAAAAGTTCTTTAAGTTCAGGGAAATAACCTTGAAGGAAGTTGCATAAGACAGATCTTCAAAAAGTTCATGGACAAATGGAGTTAAAAGAACAGAATTTTTCTACAAAGTTATAAAAGCTCACTTGTATTCCTTACAGAGAAAATTGTAAGAGGTAGCATATGATCAAGAGCCAGTGGTACTGAAGGAAGAAGTCCAAGATGCACTGAAGGCACTGGCAAAGAACAAGGCTCTGGGAATTGATGGAATCCAAATTGAAGTCTTTTAACAAACTGATGAGGAACTGGAGACACTCGTGTATACCAAGAAGTTTGGAAGACAGATACCTGGTCAACTGATTGGAAGAGATCCCGTATTTATTCCCATTCTATAGATAGATGACACAATGAAATGGAGAAATCATTGGAGACAGTACCAATATCACACACAAGTAACATGTTGCTGAAAATAATTCTTAAATGGCTACAACAGTACATTGACAGGGAATTGCCAGGGGTTTATGTTGGATTCAGATGAGGATGTGGAACAAGGGATATCATTGCTGATGTTAGATGGATCTTGGCTGAAAGAGAATATAAGAAAGATGTTTACCTGTGCTTTATTGATTATGAAAAGGCTTTTGACTGTGTGTCATGGCAATCTATGGACAGCATCGCAGAGAATGAGTATTCTAGAATACTTCATTGTGCTCATGAGGAACCTATACATAGACTAAAAGACAGTCATTCGAACAGAACAAGAGGACTGAATGGTTTTTAAAGTTTGGAAAGCTGTGTGCCAGAGTTGTATTCTTTCACACTCAACCTGAAAAAGATCTCGTAAACTTTTCTTGAGTTCAATACCCCTTTCTGGCTTTTGCCCAGCACTGCTGCTTGGTCCTAGGTTGCCTCTCTATCTTTGCCACACATTCCCCTAATCAGAGAAACGAGTATATGAAGAAGAACAAGGCATGATATGCAGAGGATACAACCTTGCTTGCTGAAAGCAAAGACTTGTTCACTGTACAGCGGAGCAAAGGCAAAAACAAACCACTTTGAGAATTTCAAAAACAGCAAAGTGTTTTTCACTCCCAAAATACAGCCAAAAAGATTGATAATAGTTGACCTTTAAATTAATCTTGAACTATCTGTTTAGTAGTTTTGGCACACAGATTATATGTAACTTTAATAGGGAAACTAGCAACTACCTATGTGAACATCATAATATCATTTTGGCTGGAAATTTCTATCTTAAGACAATTTTTAAATGCCTTTACAAGTGAATGTGAAGGCAAACTGGAATTCCCAGCCTCATCTCTGCTTGAGTCAATTATATAATAAACTTGTTATAAACAGCCCTCAGAACCAAATTAGTACTTGCAAAAACAAACAAAAAATGGGGGGATGGGTAATAAATCTAAGAATTTATTTCTAGCTAACATAAGGTTGAATTCCTGGTGTGGCGCTGTGGGTTAATGCACTGGACTGCAAAGTTGGTTTGAACTGGATCAATGGTTCAACCTCACTAGCCATTCCTTGGAAATCCTATACAGGGTCACTATGGGTCAGAACCGACTTGACAGCACTTTATAACTACAACAACATAAGGTTAACCATATATAATCACTTGGAAGTTTATTTATGAAACACATACTTGAGTCAGAAATGTATTTAATCAAGTTGTTTTGATAGATTATGTTTTAAGTGATTGACTTTTGAGGACAAATTAAGGACAAATTAAGCTTTGCCTTTTTGTTTTGGAAACCTACTGGGCAAAAGAGGCTCCATATAAGAGAGGTTCCATTAAGAAAAATCTAATTGATAAAGTCTTGATAATTGAATTTAAACAATGACTTTGGTGAGTATTAACAGTCATCTGAAGACAATCTATTGTCTATTACACAATAGATTCTGTGAACTTTATTCTTGCAGTAGCTGTTGGTGGTACATGCTACCGTAGTCTCATCTGCTGTATGCCCTGGATCACCATGACACAACATGAGCTAAATTCAGCTACTAAAATAATCATTTGTCCTGTAACTTGGTTTAGTGACCTTGGATACTCCTTTGTGCCCTAAGGAAAATACTATTAACTGCCTCATAACCTCACTATATTCTATAATTCTTATGCATATTTATTTCTTCGTCCTCAAAAAAACAATTCCTCAAAAGGAATTTTCCTACCTGACAATACTCCCCCCTACCCTACCCTCTCCAACACTTTTCTCTTAGATCTCCCTTTCCTTTTTAGCATCCCAAGCCTCAGAATAAATAGAATCCATTGTGCAGACCTCCACCCTGAAAAAGATCTTGTAACTTTTCTTGATTTCAGTACCCCTCTTTCAGGCTTTTGCCCAGCACTGCTCTTTGGTCCTAGGTTGCCTCTATATCTTTGCCACACATTCCCCTAATTTGCAATATGCAGAAAGGCAAAGCTACCCCTCAGGCCATCAATAGTCTCTTTGGGGCCAAATCCCTTCTCCCAACTCTGCACTGCCCTTGTCCCCTCTACCATGCAAGAAATATTTCTGGGGTCATAAAATTTTGTATCAAGAAACTCAGACTATGGGAGAGAGAACGGAAAAATAAAAGATGATATTGGAAATCAGCACTAGGAAGATCAAGGAAATAAAATCAAATGCATGAAAACTGCATAACACCCTGCTTAAAAACTATTGTGTATTAGAACAAATTAAAAACAAAATTTAAAAATTCCTAGAAACAAGTGAGAAGGTAAAACCAATATACCAAAACCTTTGGAACACAGCAAAAGCAGTCCTGATAGGGAGATTTATAGCAATAAATGCACACATCCAAAAAGAAAACCAAAATCAGCACATTAACACATCTCCAACAATTGGAAAAAGACTTGCAAAATAGCCTGCAATTGCCAAATAAATAAATGAAATAGAAAACAGAAACAGAAAAGAATCAACAAGACAAGTATCTGGTTCCTGGAAAGAATTAATAAAATCAATAAACCAATGAGAAATGTAACAAACAAAAAGCGAAGAGGTCAAAAAATAAAAAGCATATGAAACCATGTGGGTGAACAGAAATATAAGGATAATAACAGAATACAACATATTTGAAAAGTCTAGAGGAAATGAATAAATTTTTAGAAAAAGTGTTATTGTTAAGTACCATGGAGACAGGACCTACCTAAATTAGCATAGAGTTAACTAGAAAATTTGAACAGACCTATACAGAAAAAGAAATTGATCATCAAAAAACACCCAACAAAAAAGTAGTCCAGCCCAGATAGCTTTACTGGTCAATTTTATCAATCATTCAGAGAAAAGCTGACATCAATTTTACTCAAACTGTTCCAGAATGTAGAAAAGGATGGAAAACTTTCTAATACATTTTTTGAAGCAATCATAATCTTCATGTCAAAACCAGGGAAGGGCATCACTAAAAAAATTATAGATCAATATCTCTCATGAACATAGATGCAAAAATTCTCAACAAAATCCTACCCAACAGAACTCAACAACATATCAATAATAATAATAATAATACATCATGACCAAGTGGGATTTATACCAGGAATGCAAAGGATTGTACAATATTAGAAAAGCAATCAATATAATCCACCACATAAATAAATGAAAAGAATCACATGATCATATTGATTGATGTCGAAAAGGTGTTTAACAAAATTCAACAACCATTAGTGATAAAAACATTCAACAAAGTAGGAATTGAAAGAAAAAATTAAGAATATATGTACAAAACCAGTCAACATTACTCTCAACAAGAGAGAAACTAAAATCATTCCCTTTGTGAACAGGAACCAGACAAGGATGCCCTTTATCACCAATCCTACTCAATATTGTGTTGGAAGTCTTAGCCAGAGATAGAAGGCAGAAAAGGGAAATTAAAGGCATCCAAATTGGAAAACAGGTAGTAAAACTTTTTCTATTTGCAGACGGCATGATCCTATACAGAAAAATCCCACAGATTCAGCAAAAAAAAAACTACTAGAACACATTGGAAGATTCAGCGAAGTCGCAGGGTACAAGATCAACAACCAAAAATCTTTATTAATAAATACTGCTCTGAAAAGGTAACCAGGAAAACAATACCACTTACAATAGCCAAGTATAAAATACTTAGGAATAAATCTAACCAGAGAATCAAAAGACCTATTTAAAAACAAAAACAAACAAACAAAAACATGACAAAACGCTACTACAAGAAACCAAGATATTTATAAAAATGGAAGCATATACCATGCTCATGGATAGGAAGACTTAGCATTATGAAAATGTCAATACTACCCAAAGAAATCTACAGATATAATGCAATCCCAATCCAGATTCCAACAACATTCTTTAAAGAGATGGAAAAAATGATCATGAACTTTATACTGAAAGGAAAGAGACCTTGGATAAGCAAAGCCCTGCTTAAGAAGAAGAACAAAGTTGGAGGCCTCTCATTCCCTGATTTCAAAATTTACTACACAGCCACAATAGTCAAACAGCCTGGTACTGGAACTATGATAGGTATGAAAGATCAATGGAACTGAATCAAGAACCAAGAAGTAAATCCATCCACTGATCTTTGACAAAATATATTAAATGGGGAAGAGATCATCTCTTCAACAAATGGTGCCAGCAAAACTGGAAATAGATTTGCAAAAGAATGAAATGACCCATATATCACATCATACACAATAACTAACAACACAGATTAAAGACTTAAATGTAAATCTCAGAACTAAAAAGATCATCAATGTAAAAACAGAGAGAAATATAGGGTCTTTAACACATGGCATACATCAACTATTAAACATTGCAAAAACCTCACAAAAAATCGAAGACAAAATAGATTACTGGGACATACTTAAAATTAGAAATATATATGCATTGAAAGATTCACCAAAGGAGTAAAAAGGTAGCTCACCAACTGGGAAGTTTTTGTTTTTTGTTTTTCTAATAACATCAGACAAGGAACTAATCTCTAAAATGTACAGGAAACTCTAATACCTCTACAAGAAAATGACAACCCAAATAAAATGGGCATAGGGTGTGAGCAGACACCTCACCAAGGAAGACATTTGAGCAGCCAACAAACACACGAAGAAATGCTCACAAGCTTAACCTTTAGAGAGATGCAAATCAAAACAACAATGAGATATCATCTCACACCAGCATTAACAATGAAGCTCAAAAAAGCAAAAAACAAATGCTAGAGAGGGTGTGGAGCAAGTGGAACCCTCCTACATTGCTGGTGGGACTGTAAAATGGTTCAATCACTTTGGAAAACGGATGGTGCTTCCTCAGAAAATTGGAAATAGAAATACCTTATGATCCAGCAACTCCTCTACTTGGTATATATCATCAAGAAATATAAGCTAGATTCTATGAAGAAAAATGTGGCATCAGGATTGGAGGAAGACGCATTAACAACCTGCGATATGCAGATGATACAACCTTGTTTGCTGAAAGTGAAGAGGACTTGAAACATTTACTGATGAAGATCAAAGAGCACAGCCTTTGGTATGGATTGCATCTCAATGTCAAGAAAACAAAAATCCTCACCACCGGACCAATAAACAACATTCTTATCAACAGAGAAAAGATTGAAGTTGTCAAGGACCTCATTCTTCTTGGATCAACTATCAATATTCGCGGAAGCAGCAGTCGAGAGTTCAGACGAAGTATTGCATTGGGCAAACACAGGAACTTTTTTAAGTGTTGAAGAGCAAAAATATCAGCTTGAGGACTAAGGTGCGCCTGACCCAAGCCATAGAACGTGACTGGATCTTGGCTGAAAACAGAATACCAGAAAGATGTTTACCTCTGCTTTATTGACTGCACAAAGGCCTTGGGTTGTGTGGAACATGACAAGCTATGGACAACATTGCAGAGAATGAGTATTCCGGAACACTTAAATGTGTTCATTAGAAATCTATACTTAGACTTAGGCAGTCATTCAAACAGAACAAGGGGACACTGAATAGTTTGAAGTGAGGAAAGGTGTACACCATACTTATTCAATCTGTATGTGAGCAAATAATCTGAGAAGTTGGATTATATGAAGAAAATGTGGCACCAGGATTGGAGGATGATTCATGCACAGCCTACGATATGCAGATTACACAACCTTGTTTGCTGAAAGTGATGAGGATTTAAAGGATTTACTGATGACGATCAAAGACCACAGCCTTCGATATGGGTTGCACCTCAATTACAAAAAACAAAATTCCTCACAACTGGACCAATAAAATCAAGATAAATGGAGAATAGATTGAAGTTGTCAAGGACTTCATTTTGCTCAGATCAACCATCAACAATCATGGAAGCAGCAGTCAAGAAACTAAGTGTTGTACTGCACTGGGCAAATCTGCAAGACATCTTTAAAGTGTTTAAAAACAAAGATGTTAGACTGAAAGACTAAGGTGTACCTGACTCAAACCATGGTATTTACATTAACCTCATATGCATGCAAAAGTTGGGTAGTGAGTAAGGAAAACAGTAGAAGAATTGATTTATATGAGTTATGGTGTTTGTTGAAGGAGAATATTAAAAGTACTGTGGACTGCCAGAAGAACAAACAAATCTGTGTTGAAAGAAATACAGCCAGAGTGCTCCTTAGAAGTCAGGATGGCCAGACTCATACTTTGGACGTATTATCAGTAGGGACCAGTCCCTGAAGGACATCATGCTTGACAAATTGGGAGATCAGCAAAAAAGAGGAAATGCCCCTCCAGGATGATTTGACACAGTGGCAGCAGCAATGGGCTCAATGTTAGCAATGATTGTGTGGTTGGCGCATAACTGGGCAATGTTTCATTCTGTTATACATACGGTCATTATTTGTCGATGGCACCTAACAACAGTAACAATGTATTAAGATAATAAGCATTATTTTAGAAGTATGGTAGTGTGCCATGGAGTCAGTTTCAACTCATAGCGACGTTGAATTGGGTTTCCAAGCCCAAAAGTCTTTATGGGAGTAGAAATCCTCATCTTTCTCCTGCGGAATGGCTGGTAGTTTCGAACTGCTGACCTCGAGGTTAGCGGCCCTATTCATAACCACTACACTACCAGAGTTCCTTAATCTAGAGGCATAGTCACCCTATTATGAAGAAACAGGTAGAGGCCACGTCATGCATGAGGATTTAGCTGTAGTAAAGCTTTTTCCTGTATGTGAAAACAGGTAACACAATTACACTTTTTTATCTGTAGAGTTTCAATGGTAAAATCAGTCTTGTAAATTTTATTTTAGATCCTTTTTGGGTTGTTTCAGAAGACACAATTTCAAAAGGACAGAATATTAGTTTGAAAGTTATGTCATAATTTCATTTCATATGTTTGTTTCACGTGGTTACATTAGCTTTAATTACTATGTTGTTGTTGTTAAGTGCCATCGAGTCGATTCCGACCCATAGCTACCCTGTACAGGATTTCCGAGGCTGTAAATCTTTACGGGAGCAGAACGCCTCATCTTTCTCCCGCGAAACAGTTGGTAGTTTCGAACTGCTGACCTTAAGGTTTGCAGCCCGATTCGTAACCACTACACAACCAGAGCTCCTTTTAATTACTATATATGTGTAAATTTACAGTGTCTCTTTGTGCTTAATTAAAAGAGTATAAGCATTAAGCAAGGAAAAAAAAAATAAATGTAAGCTAGAACACGAGTAGATATGCCCACACCACTATTCATCTCAACACTATTCACAATAGCAAAAAGATGGAGACAGCTTAAGTGCCCATCAATGGAAGAATGAATAAACAAACTTTGGTACATATACACAATGGAAAACTACGCAACCTTGAAAAATACCGCTGAACCTGCAAAACATCTCATAACGTGGATGAACCCTGAGGACATTATGGTGAGTAAAATTAGTCAATCACAAAAAGACAACTATTGCATGAGACCACTATTATAAAAGCTTAAGAGATTTCCATATTTAAAAAAAGTTATTTAATGGTTGTCAGGGGTAGCAGGGATGGGAGAGTAACTCATGAGTTAGGGGTTAGACATGATAGCTTGGGTGATGGGGAAGGCAATATACAAGGAAAGGACTCAAGTAGAGGGAGGGTGGCAAATGAACAATGAAGATAGGGGAAGACTTAGGAAGGTATACATGGGCTAAATGGGATAGAGGTAAACAGTGATTTATACATAAACTTGCAACAACAGGGCTCTGTGATTGAGACAGAACCTGAATGGGTAAAGGAGGAGGGGAAATGTTAAGGGGTGTGACTGTCTTGTGAATATTGGTTTCCCTGCCTACTATTGTAACATAGACTTTTAAGTGTGATATAAATATATATTGGGAATTATGATTATGGAAAGTTTATAAACCTGTCTTCAGCCTATATCTAATTAGATTAGCAAAAGGGGAAATTCAAATGTGCCTAGGGACATAGGCTTCTTGTTAAGTCCCTGTGGAGTAAGCCTTTGGGTGGAATCCTGAGCCTCACCCAGAACCTTGAGAGGTGGAACGTTCCCACTTGAAAAGACATGCAGAACAACCCAGAATGGCTAGACGAACAGAAGATTCACATTGAAAGAAAGACCAGCAGAAAGAAAGGCGACTGCTTTAGAATATCAAGCAAGCTGTTTGCCTTGGAAGCATCAAAGCAAGAAGTTAGCCCATCAGGGAAAACCCCTTTCTAGGACTGAAACTCTGAGGGAACCCACGAGCAGTCTAGTATGCTAATAACCAGCCTGGACAGCTATGTGATTGGAAGTGAGGGAAATGCAGCAATGAAAACATGGGCCAAGTCAGGCCATATTCCACTGATATCCATTGGCTTTGAGATGAGAAAGCAAAGGGGAAAGACTGCTCTAAAGTTTCGGGAGATGTGCGAACTCCCTGAGCTCATGGACACTGACCTTGCCACTAGGGGCTGGAGCTGCAAATGAAGAGGCAATCTGGTCTGAAGTGTGCAGAGGCATACAGCAACTCCCAAACTTGCAGATAATACCCATTTGACCTAGCTTGAAAGGCTAGCTGACCAGAACTTGAATCAGATAAAGATGCTTGATACTGTGACCAAGTATAAAATTTCTACAATTTGATGAACTGGACCTTTGCTTATGGATGCAGCTGCTCAAATTCCAACCAAAATGGAAGGATTCTTCCTACTAAGTATGAAGCTTGTTTCCTCCTTGCACGGGTCGATAGGAATGGGCAGTTTAGACATTGGCTATAAAAAATGGGGGGGCTGTAAATGCACAAGGAGTCCTGGTGTGCCACTGTGGTTTAGTGCACTGGACTGCAGTCAGCTTGAACCACAAGGTCAGTGGTTCAAGCTCACCAGCTGCTCCTTGGAAACCCTATACAGTGTTGCTATGCATTGAAACTGACTCAATGGCACATAACAGAAACATAAAGGCACAAAGTAGCTGGCTTACAAGCATTCATGAATGTGCTTAGTTTCAGAAAGAGGTAGGTAAGGTAGAATCTCCACTGAACAGTTTTCCTCTTTTCCAGATGGATGTGGTGAAAGGGTATGGGAGATGATGCTGATAGGATTTTATGATTCAATGGTGAGTCATTGTTATCAGGATTCGTTGTGGCTGCCACAACTACAACTGTAATCGGAGATGGATAACTAAAAGGAGGGAGGAGTTAATCTTCTGTTTCAGGAACAAAGGGTCCTGGGATCATCAAGAAGTAAGAGCATGATTGGAGTATGAGATCCTACCCAGAAAAGCAGTGAGAGCAGAGATGGTGACAGAGGCGATAGTGTGGAGAGATACAGCAGCTCAGGACTCTAGATCCATGGACTGAGGAAGACTGTGTGCCTATGGGCAGGAGGCATGCTTGCAAATTGTGCCCTTTTGACATTTAAATGAACATATATTTATTTGTGTATGTCCAAACATTTTTGCTTTGTTCATTTGTGAAAATTGAGATGTAAAAGGGAAGCAGCAGGGTGAAAGCAGGGTAACTGTTGTTGCAGGGAGGGGAATGTAATCCCTGAGCTCTAACAAAATGTAGTCTGTCAACCTTCACTCAATTCACAATAAAAAGTTTTTTGTTGTTTTTTTTTAAAAAAGATCATGTTGGCTCTAAACTGTCCCTCATCTGATTATTCAGTAATGCTTGTTAGTAATCTCATACATGAGCCCTGGATATCCACAGACAAATGTTAAAAACCTTCCCTAAAAGCCGAGACTGTAAATTCCAAAAAGGCAAGTACCCCCCCCCTACCCGCCCCATCCAAAAAAAAAGCTAAAGAGGATACAGAGAAACACTGTTAACTGATGATATATGGAGGGGATAATAATCAATGTAATGAAACAAGCTATATGAATGGTTGAATGTGAAGCTGATGATGTGCCCTGTAAACTTTCACTCAATCCAAAATAAAAACATTTAATTATAAAAAAAAAAATCGTGTTGGAGGATGGGCAGTAATAAATAGTATGGGAACACTAAGTAGGCATCACCCCATGCAATAAGGTTATCAGGAAAGCCTGCTGGCAATCAATGAAGCATCATGGCTACTGTGAAAGGCTAATACAAGGCACAGCTCTCAAACCCATGTCATCACTGTAAAACGAACACGGAGATTAACGTTAACCTGATGTCCGTTCTCAACGCTCTGAAGTTTCATGCTGCCCTACATAGTGACTTCTACTTCCTCTTTGCTGATATCTCACAGGCCTTTTGGTCCTTTATACAGTCCATTGATGCATTTGGTTCCGTGGCACAGCAGGAGCTCTGTGAAGATGCAGCCCTCAATTCACATTGAGTCAAAATCTGAATGCTATAATCTGGCCCTGTGTTTTCAGTTATCTGAAAATCGTTTCTCTCAAAAGTGGCTGTCACTACACAATAACAGAGAACAGCCAGAGCTTCAAGCAGATTCAGAAGAGGTTGCGGAACCATCAAATGGATCTTGGCTGAAAGCAAAAAATACCAGAAAGATGTTTACCTGTCCTTTATTGACTATACAAAGCTTTCAATTGTGTAGATCATGACAAGCTACAGACAACATTGTAGAGAATGAGTATTCCAGAACACTTAATTGTGCTCATGATGAACTTGTACATAGTCCAAGAGACAGTTGTTTGAACAGAACAAAGAAACATCAGACGGTTTTAAATTAGGAAACATGTATGCCAGGGTTATATTCTTTCACCATATTTATTCAATCTGTATGCTGAACAAATAATCTGAGAAGCTGAATTTTATGAAGAAAAAAATGGAATCAGGATTGGAGGAAGACTTATAACAACCTGTGATATGAAGATGATAAAACCTTATTTGCTGAAAGTGAAGGGGGCTTGAAATACTTATTGATGAAGACCAAAGATCACAGCATTTGGTATGGGTTACACCTCAGTGTAAAGAAAGCAAAAATCCTCACCACTGGACTAATCAACATCCATGTAAATGGAGGAAAAAAAAGACTGTAGCTGTCAAAGGCTTCATTTTGCTTGGATCAACCATCAACACCCATGGAAGCAGCAGATTTGGACAAATCTGCTGCACAAGACCTCTTTAAAGGGTTGAAGAGCAAAGATGTCAGTTTGAGGACTAAGGTGTGCCTGACCCAAGCCATGGTCTTTTCAATAACCTCATATGGATGTGATGGTTGGACAGTGAATAAGGATGACTGTAGAAGAATTGATGCATTTGAGTTATGGTATCTAATGAGAATATTACAATTAACACTGACTGCCAAAAGAACAAATCTGTGTTGGAAGAAGTACACCCAGAATGCTCCCTGGAAACCAGAATGGCCAGACTTTGTCTCTCGTTGTTGTTGTCAGGTGCCATCGAGTCGAAACTGACTCATAGCGACCCCATGCAAAGCAGAACAAAACAATATCGATCCTGGGCCAACCTCACTACTGTTGCCTTGTTTGAGTCCATCAATGATGCCACCTGGTTGATCCATCTCGTTGAGGGTCTTCTTCTTTTTCTCTGACCCTCCATCTTACCAAGCATGATATCCTTCTCTAGTGCCTGTCCCTTCTGACAATATTTCCAAAGAATGAGAGACGAAGTTTAGCCATCTTGGCCTCCAAGGAGCACTCTGGCTGCACTTCTTCCAAAACAGATCTATTGGTTCTTTTGGCAGCCCATGGCACTTTTAGTATTCTCCTCCAACACACCACAATTCAAAGGCATCAATTCTTCTACGATACTTGGGATATATTAACAGGAGGGACCAGTCTCTGAAAAAGGATATTATGATTGCTAAAGTGCAGGGTCCAAGAAAAAGAGAAAGTCCCCCAATGAGATGGATTGGCACAGTTACAGCAGCAACGGGCTCAAATATAGCAACAATGGTGAGGTTGGCATAGGACCAGGCAGTGTTTGGTTCTGTTGTGCATAGGGTCGCATGAATTGGTACTGACTTGATGGCACCTAACCATAATAGCAATTAAATGGAATGAGGACATTGCCTTGTCCCTTGTTCCAAAGTCAGCTTTCACACCATCTATTCTTGTTCCCCAGATGACAAGACTGTAATTGTGTCTTGATATTTGCTCCATCTAAATCTGTCAGTATTATCTTTATTTATTCCTATGATCCCAAACTAAATGTTAAAAGCTGCAGAGGTATGATGGCAGATCAAACAGCCATGCTGTCTGGATGAATGGATGAACTGTGTTTGAGAATCGGTTTTGATTGCAAGGAAAGAAAATCACTAAATATCTTAGACTTCGAATATCCTGTATAGCTTTATTTTTGTAAATAAAGTTTTGTTGGAATGGAGCTATGCTCATTTGTGCATTGCGTGTGGCTGCTTTGCAGTACAATGGCAAAGACAATTGCCAACAGAGTTCTTCTGGTTCATTTGTTATTAAGTTCTGTCTAGTTGGAGTTCTGGTGTGGTGTTGTGGGTTAATGCGTCAGACTGCAAAGCCATTTTGAACTGCAAGGTCGGCAGTTCAAGCTCACCAGCTGCTCCTCAGAAACCCTATACAGGGTCGCTATGGGTTGGAACCGACTCGACAGCACTTAACAAGTCGATTCGGACTCATCTACCCTATATAGGGTTTCCAAGGAGCAGCTGGTCGGTTTGAACCATTACCCTATAGCACCATACTAGAACTCCATAATGCCTAAAAAATTTACTGTCTGGTGCTTTATAGAAAAAGTTTGCTGAGCTCTGCTGAAGATCAAAGAGCAGCCTGGAGATGAGTCTCCTGTGTCTGTTGTACTGTTGTTAAGTGCCATTTCAACTCATTCCTGCTGCCTCAAGTGTCAGAGTCATTTCTGACTCTACAGCAACCCTGTTTCCGAGGAGTGGCTGGTGAGTTTGAACTGCCAATCTTGCAGTTCAAACTGACTTGGCAGTCCTGTGCTTATCCTATAGAACCATACCAGGACTCCGTTTCAACCCACAGTGACCATGTGTAGGGATTTCAAAGCTGTAAATGTCTGCAGGAGCAAGAATCTTCATCTTTCTCCCAACTTATATATATATTAACTGACCACATGTATGATACAAGTTCTTTAATGTGCCTCCCTTCAAAAGTCAGAACTTCAATTAATATATATAAGTTCTTTAATGTGCCTCCCTACAAAAGGCAGAACTTTACTTCCTTCCCTTAAGTATAGGCTGAACTTACTTCTAATGTATAGAATATAGCAGAAGTGATGATATATCACTTCCAAGATGAGGTTATAAAAAGACTGTAGCCTTTGCCTTGGGTATACTTCTTTTTACGGAGGCAACTGTTGTGAAGGTACTTAGGCAATCTGTATAGCGAAGCCACAGTGATGAGGAGTGGAGGCTTCTGGCCGCCAGCTAATGAGGAACTGAGGTCTCTTGCCCACACCATGTGAGTGGGCTGGGAAACAGATCTTCTAGGCCTAGCTAAACCTTGAGATGACTAACCCTGACTGATTGCCACTTGGTTGCAACTTTGCAAAAGAGCCTAAGCCAGACACACCTAGCTGGGCCACTCCTGGCTTTCTGGCCCTTAGAAACTGTGTGAGATAAGTGTGTTGTTTTCAGATGCTAAGTTTAGGGGTAATTATTACATGGAGAATATAGTACAGCACCTCCCCGCACCCCCCACACACATACATATACATATACACACCCACCCATTTTCACCTAGCATCACCTAGATTCTTCTATCTTTCTGCTCTCTAGTTTTTAAAAATAAACAAGCCTCATTTTCTAGAAAATGAGGCTTGTTTATTTAAAAAGTGTTACTTTTGAAATAAGCACATTTGGACTAGGTCCAAGATCACATTTTTATACAAAATTATGTTATTTGAACAGCTTGTGTTAAATTAAGTATCTACAAAGTGTGTGTAAAAGTTGTCTAGTACTATACCATCATACCTTAAAAAAATCCAATGGGGGTGGTGGTAGGAATTAAACCCTTGAAGGAAAAGATTCCGTATAGAAAATTATGCAAGAAGGAGTGGGATGGATGATAAGTTTTTAAAACTTTGATTTAACAAACAAGACCTATTTTAATTGACATTATTAGGGATGAAAAACAAAAAACAAAAAACAAAAAAAGCAGAATTCTCACCCAAATGAGAACTATCTCCCCTTTTATTCCATTTCATTAATAGGAGGTTGGTGACCCATTGGTACTAAGACAGTCCTGCCACAAGATTGATTTGAACAGCAAGGTTCGTAGTTCAGATCTACCAGCCACTCCTCAGAAACCCTATACAGGGTTGCTATGAGTCGGAATAGACTTGCAGAGGCACTTACCAACATTCCATAGACATTTGCATTCCTCAAAGAGTACAGGAAAACTATTTTTCCCCCCCAGAGGTTCAAGGTCAGTTTGGTGATGTCCCCTCTCATTCATAACAGACATTTTCTTAACACCAGAAGCTTGACAAATTGTTTTTCTTCCAAAAGATTCTTGTGATAAAAGGTAATAAGTCCCTTTTCACATTACAAATTCCACTCACATCTTGGCCATCTGTTTTAACCAGTACAGATGACATTCCTTCAGCCAAAATTGGGTATGGCCCTCCAAGCAATGGATGCTATTTCAAATCACTGTCTGGATCACATGTGGATCTCGGCTCTATGAGAATCTGCTCTAGGTTGGGGAAGGGGTCCATGCTGGAAATGCAGACCTTCCCTTGGGTTTCCTATTCTTCTTTGTAAAGGAAAAGGGTTATACTGAACGGACCGGAGTTAACACAAGACACTGCTCAAGTGCTACAATAAAGCAGCTTGCCAATTTCATATAAACTGCAATCAAGGCCAACAGGGTAATCTTTGCTTAGTTTTCATTTATCTGCTCATTTGGATTCAAACACCTGGTGTGTTGTCTCCTGTTTCCAGTCCCAGTGACCACCCTGGAGGGATGTTTTGAAAGTTTTGTATGAAGCTTTGGAAATCCTGGATCCTTTCTCTTGGTCACTGTCCAAATTTCATGACCAGAGTGGCAGGTCCTTGGAAAGACAGTAAAATGGCAGGAGGTGCTAAAGACAGTTGTGTGTGGGGGATAGAGTGCAGGCAAATAGTACAGGGGAGGGAAGAGCTGAGGTTACCTTTTACAATATTTCTAGACCCTTTTGAAATATACTGAATTTTTACAATGAGCATATATTTCTTCTATAATATTTAATAAGAAGTAATGTGACCATCATTCAGCCAAAACCACCATATATCCATTATGTACTCCATAGCAGAAAGTGGCTATGACTTAACTGTGTTACATTATTTCTAAAAGGAACACTGGAATGTGAACCACAAGGTCAGTGGTTTGAGCCCACCAGCTGCTCCAAGGGATAAAGATGAACATTTCTGCTTCTAAAAAGATTTGCAGCCTTCAATATCCTATGCATAGTCTGTATGAGTATGAAGCAACATTGCACTTAACAACAAAAGGAAGACAATGGAGCTCTTGTGGCCCTGTAGGATAAATGTTGGACTGCTAATCACAAGGTTGGCAGTTCAAACCCACCATTTCACTCTGAGGGAGAAAGATAAGGCTATCTGCTTCTTGGAAAGACTTGCAGTCTTGGCAATACTATACAGAGTGTATCTGAGTCAGAAATCAACTTGATGGCAGTGAGTTTGGTTTGGGTTTAAGGAATAGGAAGACAAGGGCTCAACATGAAAATAAATGTTTAACCTCACTGATAAACGAAAATGCTAACTAAACCATTTTAAATTGGCAAACATTGAGGGTAATATTTGATGAGTAGGTAGGAGGCACTCTCATGTCTACTAAGAAAAACAATGATTAAGCACATTATTTCAAAACAGTTGTGTGGCAGCGCTTATGCCAAGTGGGAAAAGACAACTCAATTAGTGTGATCCTTTGTTTTGTAAAAATACATGTAGAAGTATTAAAGAAACAAGAAGAATATGCACAACTTAACAGTGGCTGTCTATGGGTAGGGCACTGTAGGATATGCACTGGACTGCAAGGTCACAGTTCAAACTCACCAGCTGCTCCTCAGAAACCCTATAGAGGGTGGCTATGAGTCGACCCCAAATCGACGGCACTGGCACTTAACAACAACAAAAACACATATATGGGTGTAAGGTAATTTTTGTTTGTAATATTTGCTTTTCTGTTAACCTTGTAATTTAGAAGAAAAATGCGGGTTCGTTTAAAAATATCTAATGAGGAGGGAAGAAAGAAAACAGCAAAAGATTTCGTTTAAATCATTTGTTTAGAAAACAAGGCAACATGGCACCAAGCGTCCCTCCCACAGAACTCTCTGCTCAGCTGGGTTTGATAATAGTTGCAGTGGCCACACAGAACTCAGACAGCACACTCACAGTGTGGGTTTTGCTTTTGTTTTTTAGGGAAGCCAACAGGTTACAATGTAGAACCAGAAATGTTCAGAATACAGTTTTTCGTCAGGAAAGCCTCTTCTCTGCTGTGCCCCAAAGCAGGCCTCTCTCTGACCTCTTGGTCCCTTTCCTGCTAGGCCATGGTATAAAGCTCTTTTCCCAAAAGACACTCCACTCTGCTGCAAGCCTCAGCTCAATGCACTCAACTCTAACTCCTGAGGTCAGCAAACCTAGCTCCTTATTAAGTGCCTGGAGGTACTCAGCTCGGGAAGTGAGCTTCCTGCCTGAAGACACTCAACTTTACTTGCTCCGTGTGCTAGGAAGCCCAGAATGCTTATCGAGTGCTTAGTGCTTACCTTTGTTGTTGCTGTTCTGATAACAGTTTTCTGTCCTCGGGTTGAGGAGGTTCGATGTATAGGGATCTGGCCATCCAGAGTCAAAGGACATGCTCTACTCCTGGCTCTTAGTCCTTAATGGTAG
The DNA here is from genome assembly GCF_000296735.1 of Chrysochloris asiatica. Classification (NCBI taxonomy): domain Eukaryota; kingdom Metazoa; phylum Chordata; class Mammalia; order Afrosoricida; family Chrysochloridae; genus Chrysochloris; species Chrysochloris asiatica. The sequence goes on along the minus strand of NW_006408528.1, from coordinate 7,860,345 downwards.
TGGCATTCTGCCTTCTCACCCCCACCCCCTGCATGCATTTTATATCCAGCAGGATGGCAAAATTGACCAATCACAATTAGCCCTGTTAGCAATCACTCACAACTGAATCATATAATCAATCAGCGTCTTCCCCCACCTCTCCTTACTCAGACCCACCTGAAAAAAGTCATCTGGTAGGAGTTTACAGACTAGTGGCACTGTAGCATAAGCACCACATAGCTGACTAGAAGTTTATCAGTTCAAACCCATCAGCCAGCCCTTGGAAACCCTGTACAGGGTTACTATGAGTCAGTCTACGTCATTTAACAGCAACAACACTAGAAGGAAAAATCTCTGGTGAAGCAGTGGGTTATGTGTTGGTCTGCTAACTCAAAGGTAAGCAGTTCAAATTCACCAGCCATCTTATGGGAGAACGATGAGGCTCTCGGCTCCCATAATAATTTACAACCTTGGAAACCCTATACAGGGTCACTATGAGTTGGAACTAACTTGACCACATACAACTGCCACAACCATGGCTAGAATAGACATTAAATAATTCACTGTCCATTAAATAATTCACTCTCCTGGGCCTTTCATGACTGAATTGTTTTCTGCTTTGAATTTTTGTTGATCCCATGTGTTCCAAGTAGTAGAAGGCATATTGAAACCAAGGGAAATAATTGTTTTGAGGCTAACATGTATTTTAATATAATTATATGGGACACACGTGTCCCAGTGGCCTTTGGTAATAGTATTGATGTGGTGGCTGTGTGCCGTGGAGTTGGTTCTGACTCATAGCGATCCTGTACAGGGTTTCTGAGGCTGTGAATCTTTACAGGAACAGAACGCCTCATCTTTCTCCCACAGAGAGAACAGCTGGTAGTTTCAAACTGCTGACACTACGGTTCTCAGCGTAACCACTCTGCTACCAGAGCTCCCTAGTATTGGTGTAGTGAGCCCCATTTCTTCAGATTCACAAAGTAGCACATACTACAAGTACTTCCCAATAAACTTGAAAAACTGAAAATATTGGTGGTAATATGTGTTCCACGAGTCATGAAAGGGTAAAATGAAAATAAGCATCACAACTCTTAACAGTAAGATGGTCTGAGGAAAAGTTTGTGTTATTGACAGGGTAATGGAAACAACATGTGGAATTCCTAACACCTGTACCTCTAAGTATGACCCTATTTGGAAATGGAGAGTTTCATTTGTTGTGTTAATAAGGCATACCAGAGTAGGGTGGGTCTGAAATTTAATCACTTCTTTTTGCTCTCTCTCTCTTTTTTTTTTTTTTTTTTTTTAACTTTTTATTGTTATTTGAGTGAAAGTTTCAGAGCAAATTGGTTTTGCATTTAATAGTTCCTACAAGTTTTATTTTGTGACACTGACTGCAATCCCCTCAATGTAACAACACTCTTCCTACTTCTTCTCATTGTTTAAAGTTTTCCATTTATCCTTCTTTCCCATCCATTCCTGCCTTCTGAGTTTTAGTTTTGGGCACATGTTGTACTTTTGATCCCACATTGTTGATTGTTCTAAGGAGTCCTTACCTCCCCGGTATTACTGTTCATCCTATTGTTGTTGTGACAAATATCATATGAATCTACTATTATACGAAGTCAGAAAAAGTTTAAAACACACACACACAATTCTTTGATGGTTACCTGGGATAAGAGGGGAGAGGGGAGAAAATCACCAACTAGATAATGGTTGTTGGTTGTTATGTGCCGTGGAGTCAATTCCGACCCATAGTGACCCTGTACAGGGTTTCTGAGGCTGTAAATCTTTACAAGAGCAGAAAGCCTCATCTTTCTCCCACGGAAGAGCTGGTAGTTTCAAACTACCGACCTTGTAGTTCGCAGCCTGATTCGTAACCACTACACTACCAGAGCTATGTATTAATTTGGGTTAACAGAAAGGCAACATATAATTAAGTGATAAAGGGGTTCTAAAAGAGTCCTAGAGTGGTGCTGTGGGTTAATGTGCTGGATTGCAAGGTTAGTTTGAGCCACAAAGTCAGGGATTCAAGCTAGCTTAACCAGCCCTTCCTTGGAAACCCTCTACAGGGTGCTATGAGTCAGAACCGACTTGACAACACTTAACAATAACAACAACAAAAAGAATCTTGGTGTGGCACTGCAGTTTGATGTGCTGGACTGCAAAGCTATTTTGAATTGCAAGGTCAGTGGTTCAAGCTCACCAGCCACTCCTTGCCTTGGAAACCCTGTTCATAGTTGCCATGAGTTGGAAGCGACTCAATGGCATTTAACAACAATAGATTAAACAAGGGGAAAGCCTATATAAACTTGTTGTACTGAAGTGCCATCGAGTCGGTGCCAACGCGTAGCGACCCTGCATAGGGTTTCCGAGGAGCAGCTGGTGAGCTTGAACTACCGACCTTGCAGTTCAAACGGCTTTACAGTCTGGTTCATTAACCCACAGCGCCACACCAGGACTCTATATAAACTTCTTACCCATAACTAAATACCTTGAATATTGAATCACTGGGCTTGGAGGACTGCAACGGTAGTCATGCAGGACATTGAGGTCCAATGGCATAACATAGTCCACACAAAAATAAAATGTTGTACATCATACTTTGATAAGCAGTGACTAGAATCATAAAAGCTTGTGAGCGTACATCTGAAGTGCAATGATTGGTTTCTATCCAGGTCAAATTGTTAAGTGCCATTGAGTCAATTCCAACCCAACTAGATAATGGTTGTTGTTGTTATGTGCCGTGGAGTCGGTTCCGACTCATAGCGACCCTGTATAGGGTTTCCGAGGCTGTAAATCGTTACAGGAGCAGAAAGCCTCATCTTTCTCCCACGGAACAGCTTGTAGTTTCGAACTTAAGGTTCGCAGCCCGATTCGTAACCACTACAATACTAGACCTCCTTGTTGTTGTTGTTAAGTGCCATCGAGTCGGGTCCGACCCATAGCGACCCTGTACAGGGTTTCCGAGGGTGTAAATCCTTACGGGAGTAGAAAGCCTCATCTTTCTCCCGCGGAGCGGCTGGTAGTTTCGAACCGCTGACCTTAAGGTTCACAGCCCGATTCGTAACCACTACGCTACAAGACCTCCTTAGAGTCCTCCAATATTGCAACAATCTTCACCCAAACCACAAATTTACAAATAAGTAAATAAATTGTGAACCATAAAAGAGTGAATTTTATGGCATGTGAATTGTATCTCAAATTAAACACACACACACACACACACAAAATGCCCATGTCTTAAGATACTCACGAGGATAAAATGGGCTTGTGTGTACATGCGTGGTACCTATCTACGTCATGGATAATAGGTGTTTTTATTTTCAATAATTTCTATAGGGTATGAAAAAGTAAAGGGAACAAAGACATAAATATGGTTATAAGAGCTCAACATTCACGGCCAAACCCTACTTCCGTCTCTGGGGTTCACTGTCTTGTGTTTATACCGTTGCTTCAGTAGGTAGGTTTGTCAGGTGCACCCTGAGATGGCTGCCCATGGAAAAGGCCAGAGCATGCATACACCTGCAACAGATTTCACCACTGTCTTCCCTGTTCACCATGATCCTATGTCTCTGGCTCCCTTCACCTTTCCCAGACCAAAAAACAGGGTCAGGGTGCCATGACACTGGGCCTCAGCCTGGGCCCACTGTGTCTTTCTAAGGTGCTTTCTCTGTAACCGTGGCCTAGGTTTACAGAGCAGAATTAACCAGTCTTCTTACCTCTGGGCCCTGTCAAGAATGCCTTACCATGGATGAGGTGTTTCTAAAGTAAATTTTCTCCTCACTGACTGGCAAAGGGGGCTTTGGTGCAGGTTCCTGAGTACATCTGAGTCCAAGATTAAGAAGCAAGGGCTCCCTTCAGGGATTGTTCTACGGTAGATGACAGATGGGTAGCAGACTGCAGGTAGCCAGCTCACCCTCATGTGTTGTCAGGATTTGTTTTCTTCCTGCTAGTTTCTTCCTTTTTAGCTGGAGCCAAAGTCACAGCTTACCCAGGACTGTAGCTTCTATCGGCTGCATTAAAAATACTCCTCAGTTTGACTGCTAAGGCACATTCACAGCCAACTCAGCCATCAAGGACAAAGAGAGAAGAAACAGGATGGAATGCCTGTGACTCTCCTGCAGCCTGCTTACACATGGGCCACATGAGCTTCAAGAGCTCTCAGGCGGTCCCAGTCATACTGGTACCTTATGTATCAGTTGGAAATCTGTGATAAACTGGCATATTTCTAAATTTTATTGTTCATGGACCCCTTTGAGAATTTATGAAAGCTCTAGATCATTTCCAAAGGAAAAATTCCTCATTGATATATTTTCATGAAAAAATGCATAGGCTCTCAGGGAAAGTAGAGAATGCTTGAAGCCACCAAACCAAACCAGTTGCCACTGAGTTCGCTCTGACGCATGGCAGCCTTTGTGTTGCAACGTAGACCTGCATTCTGTAGGGTTTTCACTTTTCAGAAGCAGTTTACCAAGACTTTCTTCCAAGACCTCTGGATGAGTTAGAATTTCCAACCTTTTGGTTAGTAGTCAAACACTTAACTGTTTGCACTATTCAAGATTCCTTGGAGCCAAGAGACCCATAAAGACCTGGAGGAGAATGACATGTATTACAGGACAGAAAGAGATAGGTCCCAGGGTGAGAGAACAAGGACTCTGAGTCTAAATTTGTTCTGGTCCAGCTAGCTATCAATGACAGGAATTGCTGGAAGGGAATGGAAGTAGAGATGCTGATCTGTCAGCCTTGGGCATGCCTACTGTTTTTACTGGGGACAGAGGAATAGTGAAGGGTCCTCTAAATGAGATGCAGACCCTTGGAGGACCACAGTTCAGTGCCAGATATGCCTGCAAGCAGACACCTACGACAAAATCTATAAAAGCACTCCCTTGGAAAGGGCTGAGAAAGATATATAATCTAGCCCTTATAGACGAAGCATTTTAAGATTGTTACTTTGTTGGCTGGCAGAAGGGCCTCTGTATAGGTTTTTGAGGTTTCCTGAGTACTTTTGAACAGTACTCTACTTGGGTAAATGGTGAAGAGGTTTCTCACACTAATTCTGAGGCTCAGCATTATCCAACATGCAATTGTTCAAAGGGAGGTACATCCCAGCAATAAAGGAGGAGGAATCCAAGTAGGTTTGGACATCCACTAAATTTCTTTAAGAGCACCAATCAATATGTGCAGAGTAAAGGAAGACACAGAAAGCTTTATGGGCCCCAGAATTCAACTGAGGTCAATCATGTGCTTGTTAGAACACTGAGTCAATGACAGTCATCAAACGCTTGAGAACTCTAGAGCAATCATTTGGGCATGTTGAGAGCAGTAGAGTCCTCAAGGCGGTTTCCTACCAAATATCAGAAAGCAGAGCATAGTTGTTTATTTTGTGTTAAGGACAAAAATCTTTTATCAAAGGAGATTACAAAGAGGGGCCATCGGTCTAACCCACAGCAGCTATGTGCTCACGGTGACAGAACAACTCAGCCTGTCTCGATGGTTCCTCTATCAGCCATCTTACCTCCCCACATGGACATCTTTTCTCTACCTCTCTTCTTCTGCTTGCACATAGTCTCTGATACCTCAAGGTTTTTATTGCTTTATAGTAGCTATATATGGCTACTGTAATTTTGGGATTTGCTGTTGTTATAATTGGCAAATTATTTCTTATTATCATGAGTCCAGAATCAAAGGAGGGACAATCTGATAAGATCTGACTCTTCTCTGGGTGAAAAGTTACTCTGCTGGGCCTATCACACTGGCTTCCCGAGACACTCAGGTAAGGCCAGGAGTTCCTGCGACATGGAGCAGAACGTACTGGTCCACAACCACCTCTTAGCTTCTATGCAGGGCTGCATAGAAGAGGGCTGGGGTGTGGCAGGCATTTCATGTATTTGCCTATGCAGTGCATCACCACAGATTTTCCAGTTTTCTACAAAAAGACAGAATTGTCAGTATTACAAGACCTTTGTCTACTAAAAGTAAACCCACTCACTGCCATTGAGTCAATTCAATTCATAGTGGCCCCACATAGGGTTTCTGAGACTCTAAGTCTTTACAAGAGTGGATAGAGAGTCACATCTTTCTCCCAGTGAGTGGCGGGTGGGTTTGAACTTCTGACCTTGCAATTTGCAGGTCAACACTTAACCCACTATGTTACCAAACAACACAATCTCTGAGTAAGACTTTTTTCTTCAAACAAATTAGACTTTGTTGTAAAAAAGTTTTTAAAATCAGTTTTAAAGAATGAGAGCTTTTTGAGGATGGTGACAGGATAGAGTTGTTTGTTGCTGTCAAGTTGATTCCTACTCATGGCGACAGCAATGCCAGGTGTGCAGACTAGATGTGTTCCACATGATATTCAAGGCTATAGCATTCTGCAAGCAACCCTCTAGGTCTGTTTTCTGAGGCACATTTTGGTAGGTTTCAACCTTTTGGTTAGCAGTCTAGCAGCTACCCCTTTGCACAGAGATGTTGTTGCTGTTAAGTGCTGTTGAGTCGGATCCAACTTACAGTGTGACCTTATAGGTTTTCCAAGGCTTCTTCCTTTGGTATCAGGGTCTGGCCTCGGCAAGGGGATGAGTACCCGAAGATGGGGTGTCCGGCGATGATGGCGAGAGAGAGAGAGAGAAAAAACAGACACACAGAAGGCAGAGAAAACAGATTCAAAGAAGACAGACACACAGGCTTGATGCAAGCTGCCAGACAGACTGCTCTGTGGCAGACATTGCACCCAAAACTAACTCTAGGTGGTATGTCTGGAGGGGCGAGAGGGAAAGAAACATTCAGAGACCAGAGTGGATACAAGCTGACAGGCAGATAGTCCTGCTACCAAGAAAGCACCCAGAACTATGTCTACCCCAGTCTTTTATTAACTTTTTTAAGGAAGAGATCTTTACAGAAGAATGGGATTATTCAGATAAGACCATGCTTAATGATTCACAGAGACAATCTTTAAGATAAATTAAGCCAGTAAACCTTACTTAAACCAATATTCCTTTCTTCCTTAGTGGGTTTAACCTTCACTTGGATCAAACTGATTGAACCCAGGGTGGTCCGAGGGAGTTGCCCCCATTGTCCTTAATCCCGTATTCCCAGAATTTACCACTCCACCCCAAGTGAATATACCCTGGGCATTTCCTATCCAGAGCCTCCCTGCTTAATCCCAGTAAACCTGTCCTCGTTCGTCCTCTGAGGAAGTTTTACTGCCTTGGTTCTAGGGGGAAAATCTTGACCTTAGAAACTTAGGGGAATATTGCATTTCTCTGTGGACATCCAGTGCTCATATTTGGAATTAAATAAATATAATTGAACACTAAGATGAAAAACAATTTGCTATTAACTGCCAAGTGGCTAGATCTGTTACACTCGGGCCTATAGGGCCTCGAACCTCTGCACGGTCTGCAACACCTCTTGAAATGGTTGAACATCAACTGTATTTCCTTTTGAGTACAGTGACTCTGTATATTCCTTCCATCTTCTTTTTCCATCTTTTTTTTTCCCTTCCATCTTCTTGCATCATTCTGCATCATTCAATAATTTACCCAGAGTATCCTTCAATATGCTGAAGGAGGAAGTCCAAGGTGCATTGAAAGAATTGGCAAAGGACAAAGCACCAGGAATTGATGTAATAAAAATTGAAATCTTTCAAGAAAGTGAGGCGGCACAGGAGGCACTCACTCATCTCTGCCAAGATATTTGGAAGAAAACTATCTGGCCGACTGATTGGAAGAGATCCGTATTTGTGCCCATTCCAAAGAGAGGTGACCCAACAGAATGTGGAAATCATTGGACAATCTCTTTGATATCCCACGCAAGTAAAGATTTGCTAAAGGTAATACAGAAATGGCTACAATCATACATTGACAGAGAACTTCCAGAGGTTCAAGCTGGTTTCAGAAGAGGTTGTGGAATGAGGGATATCATTGCTGATGTCCAATGGATATTGGCTGAAAGCAGAGAATATCAGAAAGATGTTTACCTGTGCTTTATTGACTACGCAAAGGCTTTCGATTGGGTGGATCATGACAAGCTATGGACAACACTGCAAAGTATGAGTATTCCTGTACACTTAATTGTGCTCATGAGGAGTCTGTACCTGGATCAAGAAGCAGTTGTTCGAACAGAACATGGGAACACTGAATATTTTAAAATTAAAAAAGGTGTGCAACAAGGCTGTATTCTTTCACCATAGTTATTCAACCTGTATGCTGAGCAAATCATCTAAGAAGCTGGGTTCTATGAAGAAAAATGTGGCATCAGGATTAGAGGAAGACTCATTAACAACCTGCGATATGCAGGATACAACCTTACTTGCTGAAAGAGAAGAGGACTTAAAACGTTTACTGATGAAGATCAATGAACACAGTCTTCAGTATGGATTACATCTCAATGTCAAGAAAACAAAAATCCTCACTGTTGGACCAATAAACAACATTCTTATCAACAGAGAAAAGATTGAAGTGGTCAAGGACTTCATTCTTCTTGGATCAACCATCAACACTCATGGAAGCAGCAGTCAAGAAATGAAATGATGTATTGCATTAGGCAAATTTGCTGCACAAGACCTTTTTAAAGTGTTGAAGAGCAAAGATGTCAGCTTGAGCACTAAGGTGTGCCTGACCCAAGTCATGATATTTTCAATAACCTCATATGCATGTGAACATTGGACAGTAAATAAGGAAGATCGTAGAAGAATTGATGCTTTTGAGTTATGGTGTTGGAGGAGAATATTGAAAGTTCCGTAGGCTGCCAAAAGAACCAACAGATCTGTGTTGGAAGAAGTACAGCCAGAGTGCTCTTTGGAAGCCAAGATGGCCAAACTTCACCTCTCATACTTCGGACATATTGCCAAGAGGGACCAGTCACTGGAGAAGGATATCATGTTTGATGAGATGGAGGGTCAGAGAAAAAGAGGTAGACCCCCAATGGGATAGATGGCCAAGTGGCAGCATCGATGGACTCAAGCGTGGCAACAGTAGTGAAATTGGCCCAGGATCAGGCAGTGTTTCGTTCTGCTGTGCATAGGTCGCTATGGGTCGGTACTGACTTGATGGCACCTAACAACAACAACAACATCCTCCAATAATTAAACTCAAGGCTTGAATTTTTTCCTCAGTTCCCTCAGCTTGAGAAAAGCTGAGCATCTTCTTCCTTTTTCGTTTTCAAACTCCAGATCTTTGCACATTTCGTTACAATATTTGACTTTATCTTCTCAAGCTGACTTTTGAAATTTTCTGTTCAGCTCTTGTACCTCCTTATTTCTTCCATTTGCTTTAGCATCTCTACTCTGGAGAGCAAGATTCAGAGTCTCTTCTGACATCCATTTTGATGTTTTCCTTCTTTCTTGTTTTAAATGACTTTTTGCTTTATTTATGATGTCATCACACAACTCTTCTGCTCTTAGGTCTTTAGTGTTTAATGTATCAAATCTGTTCATCAGATGATCTCTAAATTCAAGTGGAATATATTTAAGGTCATATTTTGGCTCTCGTGGACTTGGTTTCATTTTCTTCAGCTTCAGTCTGAATTAGCGTAGTGGTTACGAATCGGGCTGTGAGCCGCAAGGTCAGCAGTTCGAAACTACCAGTGGTTCCGCAGGAGAAAGATGAGGCGATCTGCTCCTGTAAAGATTTACAGCCTTGGAAACCCTGTACAGGGTCGCTATGAGTTGGAACCGACTCCACGGCACTTAACAACAACAACAACAATTGATGATCTGTTCCAAAATCTGCTACTGGCCCTGTTTTGGCTTTTCCACTGTCTCTTTCCACAGAAGTAATCAATTTGAATTCTGTGTATTCCATCTGGTGAGGTCCATGTGTACAATCGTCTCTTATGCTATCTAAAGAAGGTATTCAAAATGTACAAATCATTGGTTTTACAGAATTCTATCTATCATACTATCTCCAACATCATTTCTATCACCAAGGCCATATTTTCCAACTACTGATCCTTCCTCTGTGTTTCCAACCTTTGCATTCCACTTGCCAGTTATTATCAATATATCTTGATTGCAAGTTTGATCAATATCACATTGAAGAAGTTGGTAGAATTCTTCTATTTCATCCTCACTGGCTTTAGTGGTTGGTGCATAAATTTGAATAATAGTGGTATTAACTGGTCTTCCCTGTAGGCGCATGGATATTATCCTACCACAGACAGTGCTGTACCTCATGACTGATCTGGATATGTTCTTTTTGACAATGAATGCAACACCATTTATCTTCAATTTATCATTCCCTGCATAGTAAACCATGTGGTTGTCAGATTCAAAATGACCAATACCAGTCCATTTCAGCTCACTGTGCCTAAGATATCAATGTGTATGCATTCCATGTCATTTTTGACAATTTCCAATTTTCCTAGATACATTCTTTGTACTTTGTATGTTTTGATTATTAATGGATGTTTATAACTGTTTCTTTTCATTTTGAGTTGTGCTCCATCAGCATATGAAGGTCCCATGGGCTTTACTCCCATGAGCTTTATTCCATGCATGTCATCATGGTAAACTCTACTTTGAGGAGGCAGCTCTTCCCTAGTCGCATTGAGTGCCTTCCAACCTGAGGGGCTCATTTTCTGGGACTGTATCTGACAGTGTTTCTCTGCTATTCAGAAGGTTTTCAGTGACTAAATATTTGGAAGTAGTTCGTCTCTCCTTCTTCTTAGTCTGTCTTCTTCTGGAAGCTTATCTGAAACCAGGACAGGTTTCAGAAAGCTGGTATTTATCTGGTACTTAAAATATCCATGACATAGTTTCCAGAATCACAGCAACTCACAAGCCACCACTGTATGACAAATTGACGGACGAGTTACTCCTTTGAAACCCTATAAAAAGTTGCTGTGAGTTAGAATCAACTCTACTCAAAAGCACTTAACAATATCAATGATGTTGTAGCAAAATGAGTTCCTTTATGTGACCTTTGGCCTTGGTTCTTTGAAAAACAGGTTGAGAGATTTTTCTCCAAAGTCCTGAGGAGTTTTGCCCTAGTTTTCCACCACAGAGCATTTGGTTCTTTTGTTCAGGTTAACTGAAACTCCTGGGCAAGCTGTAAACAACTTAATGTTTGATACTTTTTGTCTGGGCCTGGGCTGTGGCCTACTCTGTGATTGGTCTATTTTACACACCTTGCAGGGATTGATGAATATACTTATTTAAATGAAGTGACTATAGCCTATTATGTAAATGAAGTATCTGCCATACTGAGAAGGGATTGGTCAGTTCATGGCCAGGGTGGGAGGGCCATGTCTTGAAATTGACCAGGGTTTGTATATATGTATACAACCAACCCCACAGTTTTTGGCAGACAGATGAAGAAGGAAGAATAGAGAGGAAAAAAAAAAAAACAGAGGAAACAAGGGCACTCCTTTTAAGATCTGTAACACTGAAGACAGTCAAAGGCCCAGAAGGATCCATGCAGCAAAGTCAATGGTGTCTACTACTAGGAACGCAGCTTAAGAGAACTGAATAAAACTTCTACACTGACTATGAGCTGGGTCAATTAACAGCGGAGAGGGTGATGGATGAAAGGCTGAAGGCAGAGACGACGGGCCTGAGGTGGCTCAGAGAAGCTGAGAGAAATACCCTGCACTGGAAAAGGGCGGAGCCTTCCAGACGTTGTTGATCCTGAGTTGTAGCCTGTTATTTCCTTAATAAACCACTTAACTGTAAATATAGTCTGTGAGTTGTGGTGGCCATTATAACTGATTATCTGACCTACAAAAGAAGTAGACAGTGATGTGGGAGGGGCAGCTGGTGTCAACACTGGTTAAAAGGTTAGTGAGTGTAGATATGTCTGGCCTCCCCCTCACAGAGATCAACTTTGGACTGATCTTGATTCTCCTCATTGCCCATGAAGTTAGATGAGATCTGACACCACCATTTCAGAGATGTGCTTTTTGAAGCATACTTCTTTTCTCACCCATACATGCTCCTCCATGACAGTTATTTTTAATAGATGAACATTCAAAAACTCTTAACTCTTAAAGCCCCGTGAAAAACAAGGTCTAATGCAGTGTTGGTAAAATCATATTAGTAGCGCCACCACGTTTCCTGCCTGGTACCCATCACAAACAGACTCCCTTTCAAGGCAGACTTCTTGGCAGCCACTACCAATCATTTGAAGTTGGCTCCAAGCTGAAATCTATTGCCCAATAAAGTTGAACTACATCATTGCATTGTGAGTGCTGTCAATTAAAGGGCTGGGAAGGTGGTTTAAATCAAAGGATTAACTGCCATGACCTCTCTGGAGGACACTGGTTGAGCACAAAGGCAGATGAAATGTTGATATATGGGAAAAGAATCCAATAGTTTTAGTATTGAGTCCAGAGCCAGTGCTAGGGCTGGCTCCTGAGCAGGAATGCCTTGATAATGGCCTCACAGAAGGGAAGCTTGCAGTTCAGTTAGATGGCTTATGGAGTTGAAAATGGGCAGTGAACATGAGATGCCTGGCAGGAACATCTCTACCCAGATGGTTGGGCATTCTTATAGGGCACCTTCAACCTGGCCCCACACTGATGAGTGAGACCTGCCTACATGCCCACTGGCAACGCACGGCTCCTCAGGCTGCCAACTCCAAGCAAATACCATTTTCTTGGGCAAACATCTTTAGAAAGTGCTAGTTCTTCGTAAGTTCGTACACTTCTAATTCTGAAGCGGATGGATGCTTTTCTCACTCTTACAGGACTCGAAATCAACTTGACATTTCTAAAATTATATTTCGAAGGGAATTAATCTATAAAGCACACTGAAACCCAGCTGGGGAAAGAAAGGAGGAAACAGCCTCCTTTCCAACTCACGCCCTTGCATTTATAGCTTCTTTTATATGTTGTCTGGGGGAGGGAAAGAAGGAAAGGGAGGCTTGCAGGCCGCCTAAAAAGGCAGGAATGTTTTCAAGGGGCAGGTGCTTTCTGACTTTTTCTGAGGGTGTCAGTACCATTGTGGTGCAGCCCAGCCTCAGTCCTTGGGATCAAAGTGAGGGAGAAGCAAGACTGGGCGTGAAGAGGGCATGGCTTCAACTCATGGGTAACTAGGGAGGGTCCCCAAGTGGGTGGAGGAAGCGCCCAGGCTGGGGCCAATTCACAGGGCACTAATACAGAGTGGGGCAGCAGCTGCTTCTCCTTCAACAGGAGAGGTGGGCGAGGGAGTGTTGTTTGAGTCTGGATCAAAACACGCCTATCTAGAGGGATCAAAAGGCTGGCCAAGTGGATTGCAGATGGGAAAGGGAACTGATTTTTTTTTTTTTTAGCAAAAAATGTGAAGAAAATTCAGGGAGAAAACGCCTCCATGTGCAATTTTTTCCATTTACTTCTAGCAAAGTCTATCCAGCGACCACAATCCTCCTCCACAGATCAATGATAAAAGCAGCCTGTTCAAATTTAAAGGAGAACCATTCAATATAGAAGTGTCCCCTAGCCCCTCCCCAGTCCCAGGCTCTCTGGGTCTCCAGCCTGGACTGGGTGAGTCAGCTCCACTTCACCTTCCTGCAGCCCCTGTGTGTTCTCATGACTGCAAACAGCTGTGACCCAGGATGCCACTCAGACTCCATTTGCATTCCATGCTAGGTAACTCAACTCAGCAATCATTAAACCAGTGCTTACAAGGTGACCTTGGGCTGCTGATTGCTGGGGATACAGAGAAGCATTTAGGAAATGGGGGCCCTGTTTTGTGGGTTACAAACCTAGTGGTAGTTGTCAGGTGCTGTTGAATCAATTTTTCAACTCTTAGTTACTCAAGTGACAGAAGTGCCCACAGGACTTTCTAGGCTGTAATCATCAGGTTAACTCTGGGTGTGGCGCTACAGGATCAGCACTGGGCTGAACCACAAGGTTGGCAGTTCAAATCCACAAGCTACTATATGGTTTCACTATATAGCAGAGGTGGGGAACCTTTTTTCTGCCAAAATTTATAACATCACTTGTGACCCATGCAAAATTATCAACTTAAAAATTACTCTGCTATATTTGGTCTGCTAGTGTAGTGGTTACGAATTGGGAAGAGAACCTCAGGGTCAGCAGTTTGAAACTACCAGCTGTTCCACGGCAGATAGATGAGGCTTTCTGCTCCCATAAAAATTTACAGCCTCGGAAACCCTGTACAGGGCACATAACCATGGCACATAACCACCACCACCATATTTGGTCAAGCATTTAATTCACTCACCCTAAGGTGATGGCTGAAGCCCTGGTGTGGCGCTGTGGGATGATGCGCTGGATTGTAATGTCAGTTTGAACCACAAGATCTCCAATTCAAACCACTCACCCTCACCGGTCCTCAGAAACCCCAATCAGAGTTGCTGAGTCAAACAGAACCAACTCCACAGCACTTAACATGATGGCTGGACCTGCGGTTGCCTCGGCAGGCCAGACCAAATGATTTCCCTGTTTCTATATGGTCCATAAGGTTCTCTGGTAGCGTAGCAGTTACGAATCGGGCTGTGAACTGCAAGGTCAGCAGTTCCAAACTACCTACCAGCTGTTCTGCGGGAGAAAGATGAGGCTTTCTGCTCCCGTAAAGATTTACAGCCTCGGAAACCCTGTACAGGGTCGCTATGAGTCGGAACCAACTCCGCGGCACATAACAACAACAACATATGCAGTCCTGGTGTGGCACTGTGGGCTAATGCGTCAGACTGTAAAGCTGTTTGAACTGCAAGGTTGGTGTCAGTTGCTCCTCAGAAACACTATACAGGGTCACTATACATGGCATCAGGATTGGAGGAAGACTCATTAACAACCTGCGGTATGCAGATGATAAAACCTTGATTGCTGAAAGTGAAGAGGACTTAAAATACTTACTGATGAAGATCAAAAAGATCACAGCCTTCAGTATGGATTACATCTCAATGTAAACAAAATGTAAAGAAAGCAAAAATCCTCACCACTGGACCAATAAACAACATTCTTATACACAAAGAAAAGATTGAAGTTGTCAAGCGCTTCATTCTTCTTGGATCAACTATCAACACTCATGGAAGCAGCAGTCAAGAAATCAAATGAGGAATTGCATTAGGCAAATCTGCTGCACAAGACCTTTTCAAAGTGTTGAAGAGCAAAGATGTCAGCTTGAGAACTAAGGTGCGCCTGACCCAAGCCATGGTATTTTCAATGACATCATATGCATGTGAAAGCTGGACAGTGAATAAGGAAGACCGTGGAAGAATTTATGCTTTTGAGTTATGGTGTTGGAGGAGAATACTAAAAGTGTCATGGCTGCCAAAAGAACCAACAGATCTGTGTTGGAAGAAGTGCAGCCAGAGTGGTCCTTGGAGCCAGGAGGGCCAGACTTCGTCTCTCATACTTTGGACATATTGTCAGGAGGGACCAGTCGCTGGAGAGGGATATCATGCTTGGTAAGGTGAAGGGTCGGAGAAAAAGAGAAGACCCCCAGTGTGATGGATTGGCAAAGTGGAAGCATCAATGGGCTCAAGTGTGGGAACAGTAGTGAGGTTGGCCAAGGATCGGGCAGTGTTTAGTTCTGCTTTGCATAAGGTCACTATGAGTTGGTATCGACTCAATGGCACCTAACAACAACAACAACAACCAGCCCTGTCTGGAGTCCTGGTGTGCTGGACTGTAAAGTCGGTTTGAACTGCAAGGTCAGTGGTTCAAGCTCACCAGCCACTAGGAAATCCTAGACAGGGTCACTATGGATCGGAACCAACTCAACAGCTCTTAATAACAACCAGCCCTCTCTAGAAAGCTGTGCTGAGCCTAGAGGTGAGTTATATGAGTTTTGATACAGGTTGAGTCAGCAGCCCCTTTCCTCACAGGATTCTCTCCACAGAATGAGGATGTCCGCAGTAGTCACCATCTCCAGTCTGTCTAGAGGTGGTTACTGCTGTGGGCAGGCCTTCTTCGAGGACAGCACTGGAGAGGAGCTGAACAACTAAGCATCCTAGTGGGTGTTTTGGGAAGTGGCTGCAGGAAACTCTCTTAGGGTCAGGAAGCTGAGGCTGTAGGAGCCCAGGAGGGACATCCCTGTCCACATCCTCACTCAGGGCCACTTGCTTTACATTTTGATATTTAATAAAGGATTCTACAATTTTGTAGCAATACTTTATGACTTGCCCCCCCTATGAATCATATTTAAGAACTCAGCCATTTTCAGGCTTCTCTAATTTTCATAGTCCAAAGAATTGGCAGGAACATCAGACTGAAGGGGAGCCATAGCACTACCTCGTGTTGATCAGCATGGGCTTCCGTGGATGCACCTGTTCCTTGCGTAGCCCTTCACCAGTGACATGGAAGAAGGGAGGGATCCGGAACTCAGACCTGGTGGAGTAGCTGTGTCGCTTCGGTGCCCAAATGCAAAACTGTAGCTCCAGATCAAACCAAAGTTCCCTTTCCTCCTTCTCCAGTCCCAACCCGGCCCTCTTTATCTGTGGAGGAAGGTGACCTGAGGCTTCTCCTGAGGGGTGGGGGAAATGGGGTTGGGAGCAATGCATGGGATCACCTCAGAGGTTACAAGTGGGGCCCATCCTTCTCTATGTCCCACTCCAGCCCCATCCCCACAACATACTCCATTAACTTGACTTTTTGTGTCAAATCTTTTTTGTTTAATCAAAAAAAAAAAAAAATCACAAAGGGCTCCAGAAATGCATGCGTTTGGATTCCAGCCTCAAAGACAACAAAAGGAGACACTGGTATTTACAAATATGGCTGCTTTTCACAGAAAGGCTCCTACAGTGAAGAGAAGCCCAGCTCGTCCACCTGGGCTGTGGAGACAGCATCTTTGGTCAACAAGAGCTTCATCCAGGTGAAGGTGATGTGGTAGGAGGAGGGGCTTGCCTGGCAGCTCCTCTAAGAGGGGCAGGGGGAGACCTTTAAGGTTTGTTAGTCACTTAAACCTCTGATTTAACTGTGGCTTTCTCAGTGGCCCAGAGACACACCTGCAGCCTCGATTAGGATGTCGGCCAGCAAATGGCATGCCTGGAAACCATTCCTAGGCAATCCTGGATTGTTTAGATCCACATAGAGAATACAGCAAAACCCTTAATGTGAAATAAGAGTAAATAATTATACCAATATAAATAGGGCCTTCGACCCTTTCATTTTATTAAAATGGCACGTAAATGTTTAGACAGTATACTGATCACTTGATACTGGTGCTAACTCCGAGGTGCTGCTGAGGAGAGATGTGTGGGTCCCCTCCAGAAGACTGCAGACTCATGCATTGAGCAATTCATGTTCTTTATCAGTTTTCCCAACAGCATCAGGATTGGATAGAGGGTCGAGGTCAGCAAAGAGGCTGAACCAGGCAGTCAGGTCCGAGGCTGCCTTGGCAGGCTCTGGGAAAAGAAGAGGAAACATCAGCAAACCCACCTTGCAAATGCTGCCTCTGCCATGGAAGATGTAGGCAGGGCAGTGGCCATCTTGAAAAGGGAGGTTCCAATCAGAAAACTCCCATCACACTTTGTCTCTAAAAATAGGGAGTTTCATGTTCCCCTGTTGGTTGGATGGGTTACATCTCTATACCAGGGAGTGAAGTTCAGTGAAGAATGAGCTAGTGTGTTAAATAATGTAGCCAAAATACACAAGTTCTTCTCTCTTATGCCTCTGTCTCCGGCCCCCCCCTCCCCCACCCCACCATGACCACATCCCACAGAGTTGCTCAAAACCTCAGATCCTGTCACTTCACCACAACCAGGAAATATCAGTTATTTCATAAAAGACTGGCTGGCTGAGGAACATGGTCCCTTCTAGGGTCTACTACAGGAATCATTTTCAAATCTGCAGGGCCATTAAAAATACTATGGCCACTCTTCATTTACCCACAAAATAAGCCCAGAGGCAGGTGACACCTGGCCTGGGCTTCTCTTCGATCAAGGTTACTGCTGCCTTCAGCACTCTCCCACCAAAGGAAGAAGGCCCCTGGCATGTCTCCTCACAGTGGGCTCAAAACTGCCATTTCCCCCACTCATTTTTAAGTCACACGAATACTTCTTCCCATTGCTCTTTCCCTGTATCACTTGCCCTAACTTACTGATTTAGACTCAAATAATTTTCCAGATGAAGCCAACACCTTCAAAAGAGCACCTAACGCAAGTGACTGCTAAATGAGTAGGAGGCTCATCTAGTGTATACATCATTCCACATGAGACTCGAATTTCATTGGCTTTCATGACCCACTTCCCCTCCCCAACTAACAGGTAGGAATGTCCGAAGTGTGAAGCCAATGGGTCTCTGATAGGTTATTCTTCTAGCTGAGAGTTGCTAGGAGTATGCTTGCCATCTGGCCAAAAACAGTCTCAAACAACACTGGTTGGACAAGTTGCTAATAATAGTTAGACTAGAATAACTAGATTATAATGATGTTATTATACTGCTAGGAACAGGGCCTCGTGCCTTCCATTTTATTAAGATGGTACTTAAGTGTTAAGAGTATACCAATTGCTTACACTTCTTATCCCTGATCCCTGTCCCTTGTCTTAAAACAAAAACAATTCTTACATACATATTTTATAATGAGATAATGTATCTTATTTATAGAGAGGAAAACTGCTAGTAAGACTAGTTGGTGACATGTGAGTTGTTAAAATAGTATTTAACATTAATTGAACCTTATGTGCGGTTAGTGGTCGATGTTGATATACCCTGAGACTTGAGAGAGCTAAACACATCTTAGTTAAAGGGAGAGAGAAACAAAATTTTAAAGAGGGAATGGTTGGTCTTGGTTTAGCTATGGAAGAGGTCACCTAAGGAAACTGTATGGGCAAGGATGGTTTGGGTGGATTAGGCTATCTCTAAAATTGGAGTCCAAGGAGCTCTGGTAGCATAGTGGTTACAAATCGGGCTGCGAACCTCGGGGTGAGCAGTTCTAAACTACCAGCTGTTCCATGGGAGAAAGATGAGGCTTTCTGCTCTCGTAAAGATTTACAGCCTCGGAAAATCTATACAGGGTTACTATGAGTCGGAACTGACTCCACGGTACATAACCACCACCATCATAATTGGAGTCCTGGCGTGGCGCTGTGAGTGAACGCGCCAGACTGCAAAATCGTTTGAACTGCAAGGTTGGAGGTTCAAGCTTACCAGGTGCTCCTCGGAAATGCTATACAGGGTCACTATGGGTCGGAACCAACTCGAGAGGACTTAATCACAACAATAACAACATAACTGACAGAGGATATCAGGATGGCTTAAAAATAGCTCCATTTAAAAAAATGATGACATGTTCACTTCCCCTTCCTCTAAGTCCTGCAAAGGTCTGTGAAGCCCTCAGACACAGGAGTGGCCAGGTGACTGAGCCAGGTGGTTGTACTTTGGGCCAACCCTCTCATTGCTCAAGCCTCCATGGACGGAGCAAAGACCAGGTGCAACTCATTTGCACAACCTTCACAAGAGCATCCTATGAGTGCTTTCTTCAAAATGGGGGAGCTACTTCCTCTAACTTCCTGCGGTCAACAAAGGGGAAAGTGTGTGCTGACCAGAGGAACAAAGAGAGCTGCAGATAATATTTAATAGAGCAGATGTTCTCTTTGAGGGCCTGCTCAGAAGAAAGAGTTCTCATGAGCATGAAAAGGCCTCTTTGGACACTAATTAAATGCCTTATTTGGGTGATGATAAGGGCATTTTCAACTGAAGATAAAAAAAATTAAGTAAGTGGTCTTCCCTACATTGTTGTTTTCACCCAATATCTTGAGAAACAAGAAGCTAATGGCAGAGAGACAGATATTTGATTTATGCTCATTAGACAGAATTTGATAAGGGGATTATGGATTGGAATATTAAGCCAGAAAAAAAAAAAAGACAGTTTCTGTTGTTAAATGCCATCAAGTTGATTTCTGATTGACAGAAACCACATGTGACAGAATAAAACTGTCCCCCACCCCTTAGTGGTTTTCTAGGTTACAATCCTTTATCCGTCAAGTCTTTATTCCACTTCAAGGTTAGGTGGATTTGAACTGCCAACCTTTTGGTAAAGAGCTGAGAAATGTCACACCACCAGGGCTCCTTTGGAATTTCTAGAATACAAACCTTTCCACCCATGATAATGCAATCAGTGTCATGGGATTGCACATGGACACAATGTTGTACTGGAAAATGTCATGTTTTCTACATCTATCTATCCATACATACATATTGGTGGTGTTAAATGTTGTTGAGTTGGTGCTAATTTATAGTGACCCTGTATAGGGTTTTTTAGGAACGACTGGTGAGTTTGAACTGCTAACTGCTGTTCAAACTGACCTTGCAGTCCACTGCTTATCCTACAGCGTCACATCAGAATTCTCTCTCTCTGTCTCTCTCACTCTGTATATGTATATTATTGTTGTAAAGTGCTGTGAAGTCAATTCCGACACATAGCAACCCTGTATAGGGTTTCAGAGCAGCAGCTGGTGAGCTTGAACTGCAGACATTGCAGTTCAAATGGCTTTGTAGTCTGGTGCATTAACCCACAGCACCACACCAGGATATATACAGACACACATACATATTTACCACAATAAAACACTCTCCACCCATAGTCCCTGCTTTGAGCCTGAGGTGCTCAAATGAAAGTTAAAGAAATCAAGAAAAGAGTCAGGAGAGGAAGGTAAGCGACATTCCAGGGGGATAAAGTGCTGCATTACCTTTCAGGGAAGGTCTGTTGCCATTTGGACTGCTTGCCTTTGGTGCTGGCCATGGTGGAGGAGGAGGGTTGGCATTGCTTTCTGACCAGCCTAATGTTCAAAACCAGAGGGCATTAGATCTAGGGCTGAGCTCTCCCACAGACCTATCACTGCTGCATTGACATCATCATGGGGGTGCTGGGGTGCAGACTACACAGGCTGACACTATCAGAGGGGATGACCAAAATGACTGTCTATAAAATTTCTGTGCAAAGTTCCAGCAGAAATTATCTGTAATCTAAAAATATCTGTAGCTATAACAAAAAACACACTTGGTTTTTTTTTGTAAGCACATCATACATACATCAATATACCTTCAAGGCTGAATCTCTGCTTATCACCTTTCGGGCCCTTCGAATGCCCTCCAGTCAGAATTGTCATTATGACCCAGTTACAGTGATGTGACAAATCATGTGGTTTTATCCACACACGCTATAAACATATGCATTTTTTTTTTACTGCTGCCAGTGTTTTTATAGTTGCTGATTTTGTCAAATTTTCTAGTGTTTTGCTACAATATTATGATAATTGTTATTTGTGAATCTATAGCAATACATTTTTAAAAGAACAGAGCAGGCTTTTTTTTAAAGCTTCATTCATTTACTGAAAATGTAACTAATAAAGTAATTCAATGTAGAATTTACAAAAAATTGTTAGTGTTCATATAATCTAAGAACTACATTTAAGCAATTTACAGCTATACTGATCACATACTATTGTATGATTTAAATTCATAACATTACTAAAGATTCTGTATGGTCTGGTCAAGGAGGTGGATTATGGAGGGTCTGACAGCCTGAGTTACTGTACTGGGTGACACCAATCTGGTGACAATACTGTACGTTGGGTACATGGTGGGTACATGGTTCTCGAGCACCATTTGGAATCAACAATTCCTCAAAGAAAGTGAAGAGAATGGTATGACAAGTCCTCACAGTCTCTATACCTGGGAAGCATTTTAGGAGAGATGCGTTGCTGTTAGGTGCCACAGAGCCGATTTTGACTCATAGTGACCCATGTAATGGAGTAGAGAATTTACAGGGTGGTGTGGCACTGTACGATAAGTACTGGATGGTTAGGTCGGTTTGAACCACTAGGTCGGCAGTTCAAATGCAGCAGCCACTCCTCGGAAACCATACACAGGGTCACTATGAGTTAGAGCTGACTCAGTGACATTTAACAACAACAATTTTTATAGAAGCAGATCATCAGGTAGTGAACTCAAACCTTTAATCCTAAAACATCTAGAGCTGTGTTCTTTTTATCTGACAACAATTTTCAGATCCTTTCATCACAATTAATGGTGTTGTTTTTAAGTGCCATTGAGTCAGATCGTCAGCCTGCCTCCGGGCAGATCCCAGGCAGTGAGCTCAAAGCTTTAGGTTAGCATTTGAGTGTTTAACCATTGTGTCTCCACTGAGGAGACAAATATAATCATGCCCAATTCAAAACTATGAAAAATCAAGAAAAAGACCCTATTTAGGAAGCAAACCAAAGCATTTTTGCCTTTTCAGCTTTATGCCCATTTCTCTTCTCACGTATCATCAGTTCAGTGTCACCAAGGATTATCAGTAGGGTTTCAAGAAGGAACCTTGCGGTTCTGTCACAAATACGGACTGCTTATAAAAGTGAACACAATTAAATGTAGCAATTGTTAAGTGCCATCAAGTTGGTTCTAACTCACAGCAACCCTGTTTAAGGTTTCTATGTGGTTGGTGGGTTTGAACTGTTGACCTTGTAATTAACAGTCCAATGCTTATTCTACAGAGCCACATCAGGAATTCAAATGTAGCAACAGAATTAGTAACTCGAGCATTGTCTCTACTTTCAATATGATTCAATTCATTTATTTTCTACCCAATTAATTTAAATTGGGAGGTTTCATTAAGGCAGATAAATAGCAAGGTATTCCAGTTCAAACATATGACGAAGAAAGAAAGTGTTACAATGGTACCTAGTTTGTACAGTCCAAATGTTCCTTAACATTCTCATATCCTGCCTTCGTGACTCAGAGGCATTCAGCACTCCTGAGGGAACGCAACCTGGCTTCCTGAGGCATTTACTGTCTGTGTTGGTTGTTTTGGCTCATTTAATTTAAAGCTTTACCATACACTTTAAGGGAGCGCAGTGACTCTTTAGGATAAGCACGGGACTACTAACCACAAGGTAGGCTGCTGGAGCCCACCAGCTGTTCCACAGGAGAAAGATGAGGCTTTCTGCTCCCACAACTTTTTATAGCCGCAGAAACCCTATATAGGGTCACTATGACTCAACCGTACTTAACAGCAACATATACTTTTTCTACCTCTTTTTTAACTCCTTGTGGATAAATTCTGTCTTTCTAACAAGACAAGGAGTTTTTGGGTTGTTTTTTTTTGGCAGGTGTGTGTGCTCCCAAATACCTAAAACACTCTTGGTGAATGTTTGTGGATGAAGCCCATTGTTGATTTGGACTGTGAAATACAGGCCATCAGATGATGTGTTCTGCAAGGCCCATCATCCTGCACGAGACTATCCTTTCACTGGGAAGTGTGGGTCACACTGTTTTCTAAAGAAAAGGTTTTATCTCTGGTGAGACCCTCAAGAGAGATCATGCTTGAATGGCAAAGTTCAACTGGGGCAAGGGAGACGATTTATAGTGCACAAATGCCAAAACACATAGGATTGAATGCTGTCTGTTCACCTGTCCTTCTAAGATTCTGTCTAGTGGTCCTCAATGGAGAGTCATACTAATTATTTTTCATTTCAGTCTCATCTTCTAAGGTCATGATCCCCTTAAAGCCAGGGCAAAGTGTTATCTTTGCATCCTGTAGTGCACTGGGCACACAGAAGATACTATAATTGGTTGTATTATTTCATTTTAGGTAAGGAGAGAGACACTTTAAGGCAACAGGAGTCTAGTTCAGGACCTCAGGTATCAAATCTTGTAGCTTTAGGCTCCATGATGCTGTCAAGCTCACTGACTAAATTCAGGAAGAACGCTTCCAAGAGAAAGAAAACCAACTCATACAAAAGCCAGTGAGCAGTGCCCTTACAAGTCAATACTCTCCTGACCTCTGTATTCAATGTGATACAGTGAAAACTCAGCACTTGAAACACTTGAAACATATGCATGATATTATCAAATATGGCTACAGAGAAACTCAGAAAACATGTACACCACTGTTCATGGCAGCACTTTCCACAATAGCCAAAAGGTGGAATCAACCCAGATGTCCATCAACAGATGAAGGGATACGCAATATGTGGGACACACATACAATGGAACATTTTCAGTCATACAGAAAAATGAAGTTTTGATACATGTTACAAGGATGATGAGTCTTGAAAACAGTATGATGAATGAAATAAGACAGACTTTAGGTTGATACAAATACTGTGTGATGTCACACAAAATAGGCAAGGAGAGACAGACAAAAATAGAAGTAAACTAAGGGATTGGTATGAAAAATGAGGAATTATAGCTTATTGGGCACAGAGTTTCTGTTTGGAGTGTTGAAACAGTTTTGTAAATAAATAGTGGTGATGGTTGAAAAAAAAAAAAAAGGTGGCTGCAGAGAACACAGGAGAGAAGTGAGGCCGATTCAAAGCCTTGTAATTTTCAGAGTATAAAATAGAATGCATTCCCATAAGGAGGCAGCGATAAGCTCATGTGTCCAATGTGCAGCAGAAACAGGGAGGAGGATAGGATGATATCTGAAGATGTACCCTCTCTGGGGCTAAGATTATGGGGACAGACCTCAGAATTTCCACTAAGACACAGGCTATCATTATGTCCTCTTCCCATGGTGCAGAGCAGAATAACAACTAGTGTGCCCAGTCATGTTCTGTCCCCAGAACCGTTATTAAGCTCTGGCCTAACAATTCGGCTACATGTACAAAAAGGGATGAAATGATACGGCTGTTGACACCAGCTACAAAGAAAGAAAAACATGAAGCTCAGCTGCACTGTCAACCTTGACTCATATCACTTGGGGGATTGTTTTGGGAAGGGTGCACTGAGGGTAATTACACAAGAAATGCCAAGCCAAATTTCAGATGTCTTCGCTTCTGTCAAAAAAAAAAAAAAAAAAAAAATTTAAATAGGCCTTAATAATGCTAATATCCTCATAATTGCCATCAACTCTTAGCTAGTTTGTGGTAGCTTGCTAAGGTGTTTGAACATGAAGGTGTGGCTAAAAAACGGTGTACCTGCCTCAGAGTCCTGCCATCAGGAGGAGGGTGGGAGCACCAGAGCCTTGGGAGGTCTGTAGCAAAGTGGCTCTCCTAGCTGTCTGTATCTCTGCTATGTCAATTGTGGGACTGATTTGCAGGCACACAGCAAACACTTTTATTCTGGCAGTCCCACCCCATTTACTAAGGAGGCCTGGTGATGTAGTGGGTTATGTACTGGGCTGCTAACTATAAGGCCAGCAGTTTGAATCCAGCAGTCATTCCTAGAGAGAAAGACAAGGCTTTGTGCTCCTATATTTACAGCCTTGGAAACCCTATACAGGGTCACAATGAATCAGAACCAATTCAACGACACTTAATAACAGCAATAATCTCTTTTACTTACCTAGGGAAAATACAAATCAGCCAGAAATGGCAAGGGAAGCCAAAATAATACCTTCCAGTGTGGCAACATTTCACTTGCTGTGAGAGCCCAGGGGGTTTTGATGGTTACCCTTTAGGAGCACTGGGGTGGGGTGGTCAGAGAAGGGACAATGGGAACACCATAGCCTCAGGGGCCACACACCATGATGCCATTCACACTTCCTCTTAGCTTGTCCTCACTGAGCCCTTTCCACACCAGCAAAGAGGGGATAAACATTCCTACTTCATTAAGTGGCTGTATGGATGAAATGGGATCTTGTGTGTGAAACCAGCTGGTGGCCGGAGAACCAGACCTTACTAAAGCTGAGTATCTATTTTTGTATAGCTTATCAGACATCAGGACTAACCTCAGGTTAGCACCCTTAGATTGTTCTCTTCAATCTAGTGATTCATTTGCTAGTTGCTTCCTCCCTTCCCTCACTTCCTCCTCCCATTGCCCACCCATCCAAGTCATTATTGAATTTCTACTGTATCACAGGCATTAAGCTTTGTTCTGGAAATACAATAGTGAGCAACACAAACATGGACCCTGCCCATGACAACCTAGCTGGAGGGGTGGAGAATCGAATCAGTTTTACAATGCTGTTATTGTTAAGTGCCTTGGAGTCAATTCGAACTCACAGTGACCCTGAACAGGGTTTCTAAGGAACAGCTGGTAAGTCTGAACAGCCAACCTTGTGGTTTGATGTCCAGTGCTTATCCTACAGCACCACACCAGGAGTCCAGTTTTACAATAGGGTGAGGTAAATGAAATGATGGCGTGAGTATAGGGTGTAGCTGGATGAAGACAGCACAAACTGCAACACTGGCTGATGGTGAATGCAGGAGAGATGAGAAGCTCTTGGTATGAAATGACATTCAAGTTGAGAACCAGAAGGATGCGAACTTAACCAGATAAAAGCCAGCATCCAGGGTTAAGTAGGAAGGTGGCATGTTCTAAGGAGAGGGGTGAGCATATGCCAAGGTCCAGAGGTAGGGGGAGAAGGCTCACTGAAGTTCAATGTATTGACATAATATATGGTTCTCCAAAAGTCCTGGTGAACAGGGTTTCATAGCAGAACAATGATGCTAAGTAAAGTGGGCTTTAATGAGGCTGGGATCAGGTTCCAAAGGACACAGTAAACCCAGCGGGGAGTTGAGACCTTAAGTGAATGGTGGAGAAACCTGAACTAGGCAAGTCACAAAAAGTTTTGGAGATTCATTAATTTCCTCATCTATGAAATGAGAGGGACAGGAGGTGGACATCAATGCTCCGTGGACTAATGTAGGCACCTGCGACCTGGAGTTACCCAAGAGCTTCCTTACAGATGCTCCTCAGAGTTGCTTCTTTGATGGAACAAACAACTCCACTTGCTCATGTTGAGAGTGCCTCATCTGCCTTCAAACTATCTTGTAATCCACTTTGCAGCCTTCTCCTGTGTGTTAGTCCTCAGAGAACAGGAAGTATCAGTTACTCGGAGATAGGACAAGGTGAACTCTGGTAAAGGTAATGTGAATTTAACTCAAAGTCTGGGGTCATGTTAGAATTAGGTGGAAACCTGTCCCCAGATGGCAATTTCTTGTTGTTAAATGCCATCCAGTCAGTTCCGACTCCTAGCAACCCTGTATAGGGTTTCTGAGGAGCAGCTGGTGAGTTCCAGTTCAAACCGAGCTTCCGGTCCAGTGTTTATCCTACAGCAACACACCAGGGCTCCATCCGATGGCAACAGCATCTTAGAATTGGGTGGAATGAAAGAATGTCCTAAAGGAACACAGTTCGGGCTGTTTATGGGAATGTGAAACAAGCCTCCTGACTTTGGTGAGTACAATCCTAAATTAAAAGATGTCCTAGTTCATTTATTTTGAGCAGCTGGTATTGTTTTCAGTATCAGAGTCTATTTATAAATTAAATTTGGGATATCGGTGGAGAATAGAGAAGAATGTTGAAGATGAGGCCTATCTGCCTTGCCTAATCTCTAGCTCAGGCAGCCTTCCTTACTGGTTGGCTCCCTCCTACTCACTTTGAGGCCTC
Organism: Chrysochloris asiatica; assembly: GCF_000296735.1. Classification (NCBI taxonomy): domain Eukaryota; kingdom Metazoa; phylum Chordata; class Mammalia; order Afrosoricida; family Chrysochloridae; genus Chrysochloris; species Chrysochloris asiatica. Next base: position 7,833,147 of record NW_006408528.1, on the reverse strand, counting down.
AGGAAGGTGCAGTTTTCTCTTCACTGCATGATACAGGAAACCCCAGCCCCTAGCACGCTGATAACTTCAGAAACTTAGAAATCCCAGCCAAAGTTAACTCCTTCTTAAAAATGTCGGTACAATTTGATACTACATGTAAACTCCTTTGTTTTGCTTTCCTTGAGTTTGAAAAGGAGTGTGATTGATCTCTTCCTAAACTAATTCCACTGCTGTCCAGCTGATTCCAGCTCCTCCTAATAACCCTTACAGGACATAGTAGAACTGCTCCCTCGGGTTTCCAAGACTGTAAATCTTCATGAGAGCTACTGGTGTGTTTGAACTGCTGACCCTGTGGTTAGCAGCCCAATGCTTAGCCCACTGTATCACCAGGGATCTTTCTTCCAACTAAATCTCCTCCATTTTTATTCCCCCAGGGTACTGAGGTACAGAATGGGGAGAGTGGCCACAGAGAGGAGGGAAGAGCATAGAAGAACAGAGGAAGAGAGGAGAGAAGACTGAAGAGAGGAAGGACAAGGAGTGTGAAGAGCGGGAGAGGAAGGCGGGGTATGGGAAGGAACTGGGCAGCCGCAGAGATGGGCTAGAACATTGCGCCCCAAGTCCCCCGCATGAGGGAGGTTGTGGCTCTACCTGTCTTCATGGAGAGCTAGGACAATGGTGAGACTGAGCCAAACTATACACAGAGTACACAATGAAGACTTCATAGGGTAATCTCAGTATCAAAGACTCTATTTTGGAACACAGTTCAAAACCTCTTTCCATACATCTATACTTCTCCTCTGAGACAACTTGAGGGTCCCTGGTGCTGTATGTGACTAGAGCAGGCTCATCATTATAGCTCCTCTTCTCCAAGAAGCCTGAAGGCATCTGTTGTTACGAGACACATCTTGTTGAGAAGAGAACACAATAAAGTTCAAAGAGCAGGTTTCCAGTGAGAGGGTGTAGATTCAAAACCCAGCATGACCTTTACAGATGTGTGACCTTGAACAAATTACTAAGCCTCTCTGTGCCTCAGATTCCCAGGCTATGAAAGGAGAAAATAACAGTCTCTGCCTGGTAAGGATGAAGTACGTTGTTGTTGTTGTTAAGTACTGTGGAGTCAGTTCCGACTCCTAGTGACCCTGCACAGGGTTTCCGAGGCTGTATATCTTTACAGGAGTAGAAAGCCTCATCTTTCTCCCATGGAACAGTTGGTAGTTTCGAACTGCCAACCTTGAGGTGAGCAGCCCCATTCATTACCACTATGCTACATTGTTGTTGTTAAGTGCCGTCGAGTCAATTCTGACCCACAGCAACCCTGTATAGGGTTTCCGAGGTGCAGCTGGTGAGCTTGAACTGCCAACCTTGCAGTTCAAACGGTTTTGCAGTCTGGGGCATTAACCCATAGTGCCACACTAGGAAAAAGCACACAGAGCTGCCTAGCACGAGGTGTGGGCCATACTGAGTGTGGACTACTGTTTTACAATCCACAAATGGCAGATTCACAGAGTCATGCAGACCTTCTGAAGTGGGATGCTGCCCAGGGATAAGTAGATGGCATTCACTTGTGGAAGAGTGGATGAAGCTGCTTTGAATGATTCAGGTCTTTCCTGGAAGATTAGTCAGTCTGACACTCTATTTTGCAGATGAGAAAATAAAGGCCCACTGTTAAAGAGTTGGGGATGGGGAGGTTGGGTTTGCAGCCTACAGTTTGGTCCCTAAGCTCCTTGTTACTGTTTCACTGAGAAAATATGCCAATGAATCTTTCTACTCCACATTTAATTTGACTAATTATGTCAGTGGTTAATTTAATTCCCTTTCTGAGCTGGTGTGGATAATCAGGGCAACAGTTTCATTACAAGGTAACAAAAGTTTAGTAGTTATTCAGATGCTTTTGAAATTCATGGATATAGATGGAAAAAATCTAGGGTCAACATTTATCTTAGCTCTTTTATTTGAGGGGTGGGGTGGGGAGAAATCCTGACAAAGGCTAGTTTAAATGAACAGAATGTAGTTCTAAATTGATTATATAATCAATCTTCAAAGCAGGAAGCTTATGTACAAGCTCACATACATATTCAGGTTCAAACAGAGGGCAACATCAGTGATGGAACTGTGGGTACACCTGCAGAGAATCTATAGGTGTGGTAGAAGCTGATTGAGCTTCTCCTAACAGCTACCTAGGTTCAACTCCTCCCTCTCTCCCTGCTGTTATTTTGAGTTCCATAGACATTCAATTTGTATCTGTATGTAAAGGAAACAAGAAAATTCAGGGGTCACAAAGTAACTCTTTTAACATTGATCATGATGAAATTCCAACAGTGGAAAGACAAGAAACTTTCAGAAACCAGAATGTTCCTTTTAAATAGTAAATCAAAATGTCACTCCACCACACAACATGTGTAATGGTTCTCAATTTCACTCAGAAAAAAAAAAGCCCAAGTTTTTCCAATGACTCCAAGGCCCTATGTGACTTAGCCCTCTGCATCCTTTCAAACCACCTCTCCCCCTTAGTCATCTCCAAACATAGTGTGTGCTGTACCCTCGGCCATGCCAAGCATCCCTTAGAGCACTTGGCACAGGTTGCTCTTCTGCTCAGATGTCCACATGGCTAATTCTCTCATCTCCTGCTAGTCTTTGTTCATTCTTAGCTTCTCAAAAGGATCCCTATTTACATTTGCAGTCTCACCTGCCCTGCCATCTTCCCAATGCTCCCTATCCCTGGACTCTCACGTTTTCTTTTTCTCCATGGCATTGCTAACTCTCCTCAAGGTTGGCAGTTTGAAACTACCAGCCATTCCATGGGAGAAAGATGAGGGTGTTCTGCTCTCGTAAAGATTTATAGCTTCAGAAACCCTGTGCAGGTTCGCTATGAGGTTGGAAGACTACATGGTATTTAATGACACCAACAACAACAATTTACTAGGCTTATGATTTAATAGCTGTCTCTTCCCTCTTAAAATGTGACTTCCCAGAGGGCAGTGAGTCTTGTCTGCTTTGGGATGAATCCCTGGCCCATGGCACACAGAAAGACCCAATAAACATTGTTGAATGAATGACAAAAATGTGCTAAAATGCCAGTACATGGCAACCTAAAGGGAGATTTTTTTTGCCTGAGAAATAAGTGGCGTCCCCATATAGTACCTCTTTGTCTTCCTATCATAGGAGCTTGCAGACATTTCTCTCACTATCACTCCTCTTTCATTAGACCCACATGTGGTTTTCTGCCTCCTCTTGGACCTGGGAGAAGGATGAAGCACCAAGCCACACACCACTGCTCTTGTCTGTAGCTCTTGGGTACAGTTTCTGGGCCTTGAGTTGAGGCTTTCCCTCTTAGCCTGCTAAGGAAGAAGGTGTGAAGCTCTGGCTTCTCAGTTGTCAGCATGGGGCACTCATACCAACTGATACTCGCTCACCCAGCCAAGCAGGATCACTGCCCACACATCCTGTCTGCAAAAGGACACCTGGGGCTCTAAAGCCATGGACCAGCCCAAGTCAGGTTACCCTGCAGCACTGCTGGAGGGTCCCCTGCAGCCTGGGGATATCAGTTATGGACACCAGGCTCCCTGCCTTCTGACTGCCCACAACTTGTTAGCAGCTCCAACACCAAGTGGGTGAGGAGATAAAAACTCAAGTCAATTGACAGCATTGCTCATCTGCTGCTCAAGTGAATGATATGGTGAAACTCAGAGTGGAGAAATATTTGTGGATTTCACTTACCCTTGCTATCTTTAAACTCCATTACTACATAAATGAGTTGGCTGCAAGATAGGACTCGGGCAGATAAAAGGAGTCATGCATTTCATAAAAAAGAAGGAAGACTTTTTTTTTTTTTTTTTTTTACTTGCCCACCAACTTCTTGCTGAATCCATGATTTCATCTCTGAAGACCTGAGGCTTTAACAGCCCATAATTACTTAATCATTTCAGCTCTGTTGTTTATTCTCAGCTTTCAGTGCCAGGTAAACACACTGTTTATTAAGGAGGTAGCCTAAATTTGCAGTAAAACCAAAACAATTTGAGAATTTCTTAATAGTGAGATGTATCTGACAAAGTGACAAGAAACAAGAAAAGAAGTGTTGAAAAGAAATACCAGAAAAGTGTTTCCTTCCTGAGAGCTGTTTTGAAAGACAAAGTTATGCATTTAAATTTAAACCCAAGTTTTGGTTTTTGCATTTTAAGCTAATATGCTCCCCATTGCCAGCAACTCTCAACCAGTATGCTGGCCTAGTAGCCAGCCTCGTGTACCCTGATGTTGCTCGTGTACCTCACCCATGTTGCTGATCCATTTGGTTAATGTGGGTCGAGGATGTGCCACAGGCAGAGCAGAATGACACAGCGGAGTGAGGGGATTCTCAGTGCAGGGGTGGGTGGGGATCGAGGGAAAGCAGAAGTGAGTGGGAGAAAAAAATTAGTGTGAAAAAAATTTATGACGCCCAACAGAAATAGAGTTTCTAAAGTTAAAGTCAATCAGCATCAACAAGAAGATGTGTTTATGTGACTTTTCCTCTTGTATCTGAGGAGATGTCAAGGTAATAAGCCAGACAGGGACAGCCAGACAAACAGGACCATAACTGCAAAGGCAATTTAATCTTCTCAAGTATGCCAAGAAAGAAATCTAAAATCAAGATAGACATCAAGATTGAGAACCACTGTTCTAACCTCTGACTAACAGGAAACGTAGATATGGGAGCAAATTGAGAGAAGATTTTAAACCCTGTGACACAGTGTAAAGCTGGGGATGGCATTCTGAGACTTCTGCTAAAGAGTCATTCATAGGCTGCATAATAAAACATAGAGGTAACAGAAACAAACAAGAAAGAAATATGTATGGCTTTGGATGGAAAAAACAAAAGGCAAAGAAGAATACTCCCCTTTCAACCCCAAGAGCTGGCCACATACCTTGAAGTGAGGCCTGCAGGTCTTTTATATTTTGGTCTAAAAGCTGAGAAGGGAGGAAGCCTGCCCCTCCCTGGGGCTTGGGGTCTGGCTCTCCTGGGCCGGTGGTTGGAGCTGGCTCTTTCAGCCGACTGTCTCCAAACACAGCAGCCCACTCTTTGCTGAACTCGCCCTCTTCCAGGGAGGAAGCATTGAAGATCTCACTCAGCAGAAGGAGGTCATCTTTGTCAGCACCTTCAGGTTCCACAGCCCCTGCCACTGGGCCCAGGCAAGCTGCTTAAAGCAATGGCACAAAACATATCATCAAAATGCCGCACACCACCTGGAAATAAATGCTAGGGAGGGTTGCAAAGGACAAGCTGAGTGATGGTTAGATTTAAGAAAAGCTGAGTTAAACATAAATTAGTCTTCTTAGATCCCTGTCTGAACAAATTTCAGAATTAAATTTCTAGCCCCATTCTCACGTGTCCCCCTTCCTTAATGGAAGCCCAGTTTTCCTGGGTCTTTTGATTTACTTATACTTATTTTTCACAAGCACTCTAAGGTTTTGGCTTTTTCTTAATATAAAAGCAAATTTACCAACACATTTTTCAGGTATGAAACAAAGTCAGGATTGAAAGCACGTTTGAGATCTTAGTTCCTTGTTTGTACAACTTCCTGAATCTTCCCACACAATGAGCCCTTAATTGATACTGCCTACTAGAACCACCAACATACCGTGTGGCAGCTTGCCCTGCCATCCAGGGGCTGGGGGGATGGTGGGAGTAGGCGTTCACCACACCCTGATTGGCCCAGGGGAGCAAGAGGAGGAAAGGATGTTAAGAAACTGGCTTGAACAAGAAAAGCATCCTCCTTGCAGCTTTCTTCTCTGAAACTCAGCTGTGTGAAGAGAAGGAAAGTTGGGCCTGGTTTTCCTGGGGCAGAAGGTAGAAGAGTAAGAAGACTATTGGGCAAATACTGGAATGACCCAGAGGGTGTGTTTCATAGTCCAGGGAAGCAACTCTTGAGAGCTGGAGTGAGCATCAGATTGAAGGGGAATCACAGCACAACCTCTAATTTGATCAGGGACTTAATTGACCTCAATCACTCTAAGCCTGCTTTCTATAAAGGATAACGCCCACCTCAGGATGTTGTCAGGAAAGACAAAACAACAACAACAAAAATACACCTTAAACCACATTACCTTTCTAGAAGGAAACTTTTTAAAGAAGAGAGCCATTCTTATGATAGCTATACTTGTAAAACATTGAATACAAGTAGAATGGAGCTTTACTATTAGAAATCATGCATTATGAGTTTTCAACATATTTTGAGGACACATTTAAGTGTAGCTTGGGCTATTTGATCATCACTTGAAAACTACAAACATCTTGTTGTAAGAAAATCATGATGTATGTATTCGCGGTGGGTTAATGCGCCAGACTGCAAAGCCATTTGAACTGCAAGGTTGGCGGTTCAAGCTCCCCACTGCTCCTTGGACACCCTATACAGGGTCGCTATGTGTCAGAACCGACTCAACGGCACTTCACAACAACAACAACAACATACTGTAATTAACATCATCATATGAAGTGAATGAATAGGCTTTCATCAAATATATGATAATTAGTAAATGAAAACTTTTTTTTTTTAGTAAAGCTTATCTCTGTTAATGTTATTGGATCTATTTTCAACCACACTTTATATAAAGATCTAGACATTAAAGGGGTTTTGATGTGCTGAGCAGACTGGTTATAAATTAGGGAGCGCTGGAGACTAGTCACTCTCATATCACTGTGGTTTAAAAATAGTGACCAAACATTGTTCTAATCAGACAACTGTCTACTTTAAACACTTTCATTGTTTTTGTTATCATAGACATTTTTACTGAGACTTAGCCTGGAGGTGTGGGGATGAGAAGATGAGGAAAATGACATTTAAGACAAGTTTCTGAGACAGTTGTGTGGAACCATGGTGCCGAGGAAACACTTAGAGCTGTGCATGGGGGACAAGGCAGGGCAGGTGAGAATGAAAGAGCTGAAGGAGAAGGAACCTGGATGTGTCATGGTATGTCTATCAACACCTGTATCTCTACACCCTCTTCTCTCAGTACTATCCATTTTACATGTAATCACTTCACTCATCTGTCTCTCTACTTCCCAACTTTTAGTTGGAACTTGAATGGCGAAACTCCTTCTTGTGGTTTCTGCCCTTAATGAAACCAGATGACTGCAGAGCCAAAAGTGTTTATTGGAACCAACTCAAGTTAAAGTGTACACCCTAGAAGAGCAGATGACTTTAAGTGAGGGTTGGAAATTATGTGTATTCCTCCTCCAGTCACTTTGTACAACCCTTTGCTAAGTCAAACCCTGGGGGAAGATGCACAGCTTTAATCTAAAAGTCAATCTAGGGAAGATCATGACTAACATGTGCAACAACAAATACATGCTGAGCCTTCCAAAACAACCACAGTCTGGAACAGCCTTCCTTCTTTCTTACTGTTTAGAGTTTGTGCTATGGTATCTGCAGTGTTTTTCTGTTGTTTTTCATTGACTCCACATCCCTTTCATCTTCTTCAGTTTTTCCATTGGGAAGATACCTCTTCCAAGTAATGCTAGTGAGTATTAAGATGCCTTATTACCCCCAGCCAATTGGACATGTGACCTAGGCTGGTTAGAGTCCTCCCTCTCTCAAGTAATGGTGACTGGATCAAGGGTGGGTATGTGCCAGAAGCTTCTGGGAAATTGGCATATGGAAACTGGAAGAGGGCCTCTCTCTCTTTTTGGGATTCTAAATTCCAAAGGTGCTGGTTTGAGGCCGCAGTGACAATAAAGACAGCACATCAAGGGAAATTGCATAAAGAGTTGGAGAGAGAATTTTTGGGCAGCACTGTCTAAATAAACCCCTGGGTGCAGCCTTGTCTGAAGCCTGCCCACCACTATGAGTTACCATTTACCTGGACCAGAAAAGTCTTTTTTTAAAAAAAAAAAAATTTAAAATTTCAAACCTAACCTATTTAACGAATCATCTATATCACTTGCAACAACAACAATAAAAATAGATTATATAATATTATTATCCCATCACATGCAAACAGTGAGAGAAACGAGGATCATATTGTCTACAGTCAATTCTGAGTAGAGATTTTCCCTGTACCCATGTCTACTGTGGCATCTGGCCTATTGCTTAGTGTTCTGGTTATTTAACAGTTAAACTCTGTTGCACAGTGAACATTTTCTCTTTTAAAGGAAGTTAGTACTTAGCTAAAAGCAATGAAACTGGCACTGACTTGAACCAGAAAACAGGGAAACCTTCCAATTATTGCACTGATAATTAACATGCTTGAAATTACTATACATAACTTGTAAGAAGAACTTAATTACAAGTAGAAAAGGACAGGCTTAGGTTTGAAACCAGACAAGTTAAGACTTGAGAAATAACACTAGTCAGTTGGCTCTTACAAATCATGCTATCATTTTCTTTGAAAAGAACTGAGCTCAATTGAGAGAACCTGAGGACACACACAGAGATGTGATCATCTCTCTGAAAGAAGCCTTGTTAGCAGATATACAACCGGAGGCAGAGCTTCTACCCATATTCATGAAGACATGGTACTGGGATTAGGGTACTCCATATTGTTTTCAGAGTCCTGGTGTGGCGCTGTGGGTTAATGCGTCAGACTGTAAAGCCATTTGAACTGCAAGGTTGGCAGTTCAAGCTCACCAGCTACTCCTTGGAAATCCTATACAGGGTCGCTATGGTTCATAATTGACTCGACTGCACTTAGTAACAACAACATAATGTTTTCATCTCAAAGAATGAACAGAGGGTATGGATTTCTTATCCCAAATTCACAGATGCTACTCCAAATTCCTTACACTCTCTTGCAGGTTCCTGAGCCTCCATGTTTACTTTCATACCAATTAACCCAAGCTCCAATGTTAATTTAAAAAAAAAAAATAAAGGTCAATAGACATGATATTCTCAAAGCTTCAGCTCTCTGTCTCCAAGCCCATGACCCTACACACATCCCCTCTCCCTTCCTACTACTAGCTCTTCCTGTATCCTTCCCCATCTCAGCCCTAACAGCTTCAATCTTCTACTCTTACGCTTCCTCTTCTGGCTTCAGAAGACATGTGAACATCCTAGCAATAATCAAAATCATCATTTGATATTGCTGCCTCCTTTTCAAGCTCCTGTTCGAGTTTCTTTTTCCTTTCACAGTCAGATGCTCTGTCACCATTCTTTATTCAGCTGCCTGTAACCAAGCTCTTGTCTCTACCCACTTCTGAAATGGTTCCCTTGAAGAATACTTGTGAGATCCTTAGGACCCAATCCAACCCCCTTTTCTTAGACCTCAATCTCTGTATCATTTTGAACTGTTGCCTTGACTTGATATACTGCCATCTCCTGGGAGTTCTCATGAGGTAGCTCACTTGGATGCTTTCCTAGCTCCTCTCCCTACATTCTCTACTTGTCAATCTTATTTAGTCTCATGTTTCCAATCTCACCATGGAAGAATCATAAATCTCAGTCTCCAATTCCAAGTTCCTTACTAAACTCTGATAACAAATTCCTGACTCAAGGGTCCTTTGGTGTTTGCCCACAGGTGAGGCGGTGGTGCCCTCCCACTGTGTAGTTTTACCTCAGGACAGCTGTGAGATGTTCATTCCCTTCCTCAAAACCTTGCATGGCCTCCCCTGATTAGAGACTACAGTAATACTGCATTCAGGACCTCTCTAGACAAACTCTAAAGTAGTTCTTTCAGCAACTCATCACCACTGCCTTCTGAGCACTTTACAATTCAGAAAAACTCCTCTACTTCCCATATTTCAAACACACTTTTCTGTCCGGTCTGGGAACCTGCTAATTTGTCTCCCAATGAGATGCCCCATGAGAAAACAACTGAGGGATCATAGAAATTAGCTCCTCTAGCTCACTTTACAGATGAGGAAAAAGACACTCATCTATCTTGGATGAGGAAGCATGAAGACCCCTAAGGTTAGATGACCCAGTGACGTCATATCATTTAATAGTTACAGGTAATCTGGCTGTAACCTCAGGTTAAGGCATTCTCTCACTTCAGGATACTGTTTTCACTTCAGAACCTCTTATGGGTTGGATTGTGTCTCCTCAAAGGATAGGCTTTTAACTGTGAATATGGCCTTATCTGGAAACATGGTCCTTGAGATGTTATCATATTAACATGAGGTCATACAAAGAGAAAGATGGGTCCTAATCTCCTATGTATGGTATCCTATAAAAGGAGAACAGATACAACAAGAAGATGCCATGTGAAGATACATTTATAAGTCAAGGAATGTCAAAGATGGCTGGGTACCACCAAAAGCTCACTGAGAGACAAGGCACAGATTTTCCCTCAGGGCCCTCAGAAAGAACCAACATGGCCAACACCCTCTAGAACTGTGAGATGATAACGTTGTTTTTAATGCCACCCACATTTTGTGGTACTTTATTAGAGCAGTCCTAGAAAACTAAGACAGAACCTATTAAGGATCTCATATCTAAACTAATATTTAAGGTTTTGTAACATTTTGTCAGTTGCTGAGGTCAGACAGCGGCTCTATGGGCAGCAAGGCAAAACTCCGGGCTGTAGGCACTGCTGAGGAATGGCTGAGATGGTGGGACTACTAGGCATGCTCGCCCTGCAATGCTAAGTGTTTCAAAATTGTTAAAAAGTTCCCATGCCTCTGGGAAAACATTCCCTAGGAGAACTGATCCTGAACCAATGAGCTCTAGCTGTGAGAAGACTGACATCCTGAGGAAGCTCTTTCAGGTTTCGGCTGAGTGTGGGTAACAGGAAGCCAATGTGTTAAACTGGTGACAGCCAGCTCAGGTAATATTTTTGAAATCATACTGAGTTTCATGACCTCAGCATAAATTAGGAACACAGAAAATGGAAACATAACTTCATAAACCGAAACAGAGAGCACAGAAAAATAAACAGATAAATGTCACGTAATTTACCTTCATTTGTATGTGAAACAGGAAGACTCTGTTTCTCTGGTTTTCTCCCTGATACCTACTCTCTACATTATGACTAATTGCAAAGGCTACATATTTGCAATATAGATGAAAAACCCCAAACACCAACACCATCCTCACATCACCCAAGAGGGTATGGGGGAAAGAAGGGCAGGAAACCACCTGACAGAAACGTGTAACAAAAAAGTACAGTTCTCCATTATAAAAGGTTCTGGTTAAAAAAAAAAAAAGTAATAGTACATATTTAGAACTGAAGAATGCCACTTCTAAAAATCTCCCATCTGATAAAAAAGGGACATAGATTATAATAAGAATAGGTGGGGGAGGGAGAAGCCACCTCTGTCTACCCTCTCCAAAAAACCCAAAGAAACGTATCAAAACCAAACAAACCAACAGTGCTAGACCATCAGTAGTCACTCAAAAAAAATACCTGATGAACCCCAAGCCAAGTCTGCTTGCTATTTTAGTATTTGATCTTAACAACTAAGTAATCTTATTGAAAAAAAAAATCATTAGGGTCAATCTCTCTATATACAAAATACTACAGATAACGACAGTACTTGTTGCAATATTTTATGAGAGGCCCTAAGCTGACAGTATAGCTCAGGAGACTGAGAAAGACAGGGAGGAGGGAGCTTCATAATTACCACATTGTATCTGAGGAAGATCCCTTAAAAAAATCTGTTACCATCCAGTTGATTTAGACTCATAGTGACATCATGTATGTCAGAGCAGAACCAGGATTCTTAATGTCCGGTATTTTGGAAGTATCCCACTAGGTCTTTTCTCCTGCGGTGCCTTTGGGTGTATACAAACGGCCAACCTTTTGGTTAGCCGTCAAGTGCATTAGCCATTTGCACCGTTCAGGGATTCCATCAGATCCCATGTTGGTAACACACATAACTACAGGAGACAAGAGATAAACATGTACTTGTATTATCACCAGACCTATGGTAGCTACTGAAAGAGTTTCTGAGTTGCTCTGACATGTAGCTACAATTTATAATCACAAACTCCAGAAACAGGAACCAAAGAAGTAGTGAAGACCAAAAAATGTAATGTTGTTGTTGTTATTAAGTGCCGTTGAGTCGGTTCTGACCCATAGAAACCCATATAGGGTTTCCAAGGAGCAACTGGTGAGCTTGAACTGCCAACCTTGCAGTTCAAATAGCTTTGCAGTCAGGTGCATTAACCCATGGCGCCACACCAGGACATATACAGATCATTGATTCTTTTTCTTTTCTAACTGACTCAATTTGTTTGTCCTGGAGCCCTTTGATAGACCAAGCTATAAGTTTTAGGTGAGTTGCAATTCATCTAACTCTTTTCCGTTTGATACCATTTTCTGTTGTCATCTGCTGCTTTTCTGTAGAACAACAAAGACTTTTACTAGTTATAATTCATGAATGGCGATTGGGATAGCTACATATGGTCATAAGGTGATTTCAGAGTCACTTTTAAGCATCTCAAATGTCACTAAGATCTTTTTCATGTAAACATTTTACTTTTTTCACTTTTGTCACTGGTTATCCATTTCAATATCTAGTTAGTAGGGAGAAACACATTTCATTATAACACAGAATTGGAGAGATTTTCTGGACAATGATTCCTTAAGAAATGTTAGTGTTGTCATAATCCATGGGCTTGTTGATAGTTTGGCTATTACTCATCAAACAGAACTACCACTAGGAGTGAAGAGCCCCAAGCAGCAGGCTGTTAGAGCTCATCATCCCTAAGTACTATAAAGTCAGCCATCCCTAGATTAAGCTCTTAAAAAAAAAAAAAAAAAAATTCTTGGCTGTTTAATGTCTTGCATATTATAATCAGTATTTTAAATCAGGCTTGGCCTTACCTCTGTTTTCCAAAGGGCATACATTTCAAAGTCAACACATTAATGAATGTTCTTTTTTTTAGTCACCTTGAATTCTCTGCCCACTGTCAGAATAGTTTTAGACTAGAGGTCATGCTGTCACTTACAAGCTGAGGCTGACTATAAGCCTGACACTGAGGAGGCAACAGATAGTAGGGGGGCTGGGGGCCAGATCAGGCCTAAAGAAGGGCTTTGTGGCTTGGCAGTGATAAAGCGACTCGAGAAATGATGTGACATTGCATTTAACTGAGAACATTTGTAAATCAATTTTTTTTTTTTTTTTTTTGCCTGAGAACAAATACCCATTTTAGGGTAGAGTACATTCACATCTCTAATTTTAGAATTGGGCAGAATGCTTAAAAAAAAAAAAAAAAAAGGAGATGAGCAGCTATTCTACAAAACTAATAAAGATTGTAGCTATAAACCAACGAGGTATAAATGTTTTAAATTACTGGCAAGATAACAGTTTTTTTCCAAAGGATCTTGGCACATCCTTTTGAGGATGCTTATAAAAGTGAGTGGGGAAGTGTGGTAGTTCTGTAGGATAAGTACAGGGCTCAAACCACAAGTTCGGTGGTTCAACCCCACCAGCTGCTCTATGAGAAAAAGATGAGGTTTTCTACTCCCTCAAAGATTTTTTTTTTTTTTTTTTAAAGCCTCAGAAAACCTAAACAGGGTTGCTGAGTTGGAATCCACTTGAAGGCACTTAACAATAAAAGGGGCTTCAAAAAGTTAGTGGAAAATCAGAAAATAATGGACTCCATAAACTTTCTGAAGCCCCTTATACATCTCAAGTAGTAGCATCTCTGACTTAATTCTATAAAGACATGCATGGCTAGGGCTAGTGGTAAACTATTTCGACCAAGTAATTGTTGTTACCTGCCATTGAATCTATCCTAACTCATAACAACCCTGGATAAGGTTTCCAAGACAGGGTTTTATTGGAACCTTGTAATGAGAAGTCCAGTGTTTATCCTATAGCACATCAGGACTCCTTTGAGAATCAAAATCCAATAACAAAGAACATTTTTTTAAGGAGAACATGAGACATAGATTAGTATTTTCTTTGTCTACGTAAAAAGTAGAACAACAACACCTTTCTGTAGCACTTAACAACAAGAACAACCTTTCTATTATCATTTTGTTTTATGTGCTGTGAATGCATCACCTACTTCAAAACTAATTTACTAAAAATAATAAAATAAATAAGCAATAATGAAAGTCATGGAGTCCTGGTGTGGTAAGGTAGGATAAGCACTGGGCTACAAACCAGAAAGTTGGAGGTTCAAACTAGCAGCTGCTCCTTTGAAACCTATACCAGGTAGCTATGAGCCAGAACCCACCCAAGGGCACTTAACAACAACAGTAACAATAACAATGAAAGTGATAATGGATGCAAACTGAAAACTTACATAAACACAATGTTGGGAATTGTTGTTGTTGTTCAGTACTCTTCTGTAAAAATCTGTATTGGGTTTCCAAGGAGCAGCTGTTGGATTTGAGCTGCTGACCTTGTGGTTCACAGTCCAGTGTTGAGAAACAGAGGGAAAAATCTTCAAAATACATTGAAGCATATGGATGATAATAAGTACATTTCTCCAATGCCAATGTCAAGACCAACAAAAACTGCGTGGTGGGTGCCATAGAGTAAATTTCAACTCCATAACCACTAGAGTGGTGGTTCAAATCCATCAGCCGATCCTTGGAACCCCTCTCCAGGATCATTATGAGTCAGAACTGACTCAACACCACTTAACACAACAATTTTCACAGATGCAGTGTATCAGGCCCTTCTGTAATGTGCTGGGTGGGTCCAAGCCACCAACCATTTCTGTTCCCTACAAGACGGGTGGGTACTAACTGCTTGTTATATTATGATCTTTAAATCAATGTTGTAAGCATTGATATTCTGCTCTTTAAAAAAATATTTCTTTAAAATGTACTTATTCCATCAAAAAAATCTATCATTAAGACAAAGGGAGAAAGGTTTTATGAAAATGAAGCCATACAGGGCAATCTGCATGAACTGTTTGTTCATTACTCTCCCAACCTGACTGTGCCCAGCCACCACGGCAAGAGATGCTCTAGAGTTTGGCTTGGAAGCTGAGGGCTATTTTGGACTCTAGGGTTACTGAGAAGTGGCTGGTGAGTTTGAATCTCAAGGTTCATACTGACCTTGTGGTACAATGTACTATCCTGCAGCACCACACCAGGACTCCTATACTGTTGTTGCTAAGTGCTGCTGAGTCGGTTCTGACCCATAGTGACCCTGGGTTTCTGAGCAGTGACTGGCAGCTTTGAACTACTGACCTTGCAGTTCACACCGACCTTATGGTCCAGCACATTACTGAGCAATGTCATAGCAGGAGTCCTATATTTTTATCTAAATCCATGGTTCTGGATTCCTTTTAAGGGAGTCATCTAGTGAGTGCGTTTAGGTCCGGGAGAATTTAGGTGAGGGATTTAGCCAGGCAAACCTTCCCCCTGCATTTAACTAGGAGCACTGGTAGCGTAGTGGTTACGAATCGGGCTGTGAACCTTAAGGCCAGCAGTTTGAAACTACCAGCCACTCCGCGGGAGAAAGATGAGGCATTCTGCTCCCGTAGAGATTTACAGTCTCAGAAACCCTGTACAGGGTCGCTATGGGTAGGAACCGACTCGAAGGCACTTAACAACAACAATCACAACTGGTTACCATTTGAAGAGATTCTCAGTGTTAGAGTGCATGAAAACCCTTTACATAATCTTCAATCCTCATAGTAACCCATCAAGACTATATTTATGAATCCATTTTATACAAGAGAACCACTGAGAGCTAGAGGATTTTAGTATTAAGTCAATTACTTAAGGTCATATGGATTCTTTATGGTAGAACTAGCATTAAAATCTAGGTCAGTCAGATTCAGAAAACCATGGTTTTTATACTATAACTGTGTCCTTTAACATAATGACCTATAGTTTTAGTCTGGCTTTGGTTACGTTTTCAGGTTAATTTGTAGTTGGGCATATTTTAGATTACTTATAAAGATAGATGATGTTGTTGTTGTCATGTGCCATGGAGTCGGTTCTGACTCATGGGGACCCTGTACAGGGTTTCCGAGGCTGTAAATCTTTATGGGAGCAGAAAGCCTCATCTTTCTCCCGTGGAACAGTTAGTAGGTTCGAACTGCTGACCTTGTGGTTGGCAGCCTGATTCGTAACCACTATGCTACCAGAGGTATCTAAAAATAATTTGCTTGGAAATGCAAAGGTATTCAAAATATTAACATATTTTTCTTGCATGTAAAAATGCACTAAACAATTTAACCAAAATTTTTAAGAAGTACATAAATCTTACCACCTTCCTCAGGTTTCAGGTCTAATAGTTCATCTATAGGTCCTTTTGGGGGTAGAGGGTGGGAGAGAAAACAAAAGTAAGGGTCAGTTTCATTTTACAAAGATTTCGGTTCCAATTATTAAAATTGAGTATCTTTCCTTAATCTAGATTACCTGAGCGTTCATTATGTATAGATCTTTTGTCCAAGGCAGACAAAATAGTTTTCCCATCTTCAGCTGTAAATACAAGTGAAAGTGCTTACATCAGTTCAGAATGGTATGCATGTTCACACATTATCACAGCGTGAGGAAGACATTTGTTGTTGTTCAGAGCTATCAAGTTGGTTCCGACTCATGGAGACCTAGCACAGGGTTTCAGAGGAGCTTTGGGTGAGTTTGAACCTCTGGTCTTGTGGTTCAAACATGGCACCCACAAATACACTCACACAGAAGCAGAGGGCCTTAAGCCACATTTTACTATAGCTGTTGTCTCTCAATACATTTCTCCTGAATTGAACAGTCTTGAATCTTTGATTTGTTTTGTATACAACAATGATCTAACAGTTTCCCTCACATGACTCAGGAAAATGAATATTACTTGCTAATTACTTTAGCCACATGGGCCTAGCTAAAATGAAAAGGCAATGCACAGTCTTAAAACTTGATTCACTCATCGGTACATTAGACTTTCTGCAGGTGACAGAATAGAAGACAGATGATGCTTCGTTATAATGTATTCCATTTTGTGTGTATATGAAACAAGGTGATTAACATTTATAGACTCAAATTGGCATACAAATCCCACAAGCAACTGACCATATTGCACAAGGAAAAAGAATATTTGATCCCTCTGTTTGGTCACATATTGTCTGAATATATAATTTATACAGCTATATGAATATAATGGAATTTACATTTTCCCACAAACTAAGATTTTTTTGCTCCATCAATTTGGTTTCCAACACATTTATATTTGTGCTGTTGGTATTACAGTTCTGAGAGGGACACTGTGGCTTTGATCCACACATGGTCACAGAAACTACACCCTGTGTCCCTCCATGCTTTCTTTTCCGGCCACTTGCTTACAGCCTCTCACATTCTAGAACAATGTTTCTCTTACCTGCTTCTGGTTCTTCCTAGCTTTGCCTATCATCACTGTCACTGGTTGTTGTCAGTTCAGTCCTGATTCCTAGT
This sequence comes from Chrysochloris asiatica, assembly GCF_000296735.1. Taxonomy (NCBI): domain Eukaryota; kingdom Metazoa; phylum Chordata; class Mammalia; order Afrosoricida; family Chrysochloridae; genus Chrysochloris; species Chrysochloris asiatica. Next base: position 7,815,909 of record NW_006408528.1, on the reverse strand, counting down.
GACTCCATGTATGCCATAGTAAATTGTGTCTCAGATGGGTTTTTGTTTTTAAAAATGTTTTATTGTGAATTATGTGATAGTTTACATGGGAGAACATTAGCTTTGCATTCATCCTTTCGCATATCATTTCATTGCCATGGTTACAATCCCCTCCATGCATCATCAAC
>NW_006408528.1:7802388-7815062 GCF_000296735.1 Chrysochloris asiatica | reverse complement strand
ACTCTCCACTCTAGTCCTCTATGGCTATGTCCCTGACTCTGGGCCCAAGAGTCCCCAGGTCTTGGCACACTGTTGGCCAACCAGGTCTCCACCCAGGTTCTCTGGAGTCTATTGAAAATTGTAGGGTTTAGCTCGCAGCTTCATTGCTGTTTTTCCCTCACTTCCCCTTATCAGTGACAAACATGGTCACCAATCAGAGCATGTAGTCCCATTGAGTCTTAGTCTTGGAAGGGGGTTTGCCCTTAGGGGACCTGACTACTTGCCTTGATGTCTCCTGGGCAAGCAACTTGCTTGTTCTTGTAGTAATCAGTCGGACTGCCTATATTGTTTTGTATTTTTCCTTTTCGGTATTTTTTTTTTAAGAAGTATCTTCTGTTCTTCTAGCTGCTCCAGGGTGCTCTGCTTGTCCTTTCAAGTGGAAATTTACCACCTCAGAAGATTCTGGATGGGGTTCAGGATTCCACCTATGGTCCTATGTAATTCAGGGGTGCTGCAGGAAGCCTCCTTCACTGGGCACGTTGTAGCCCCATTTTAGGTATTCCGATCAGTTATAGGCAGAAGACGGACTTACAAGATTTCTATGATGTTATTTCTGGCTATTCCTTTCTCTCCCCTCAAATGTCTATTTTATAATGCTATGCCAGGGAAACCAAGATTCAAAAGATAGCCAAGCACCAGATGGTTTTAATGGCTGATTTTTCAGAAGTAGATCGTCAGGTCTGTTTTCCAAGGCACCTCTGGGCAGACCTGAATCATTAATTTTTCAATTAATAAGTGAGCGCACCACCCAGGGACCACAAGCAGTTGCCTTCAAGGCTGTTTCTTTTGCTTTGACAGGTCTTACAATAAATAGGACTTCACTTAGCTAGGTACCTGATACTCTCAAACAGATGAAGTCTCCCTGTCACACCTGCCCCTAGCCCGGCACTTCTCACTTGTAGTTCTTGTCCAGTTTGGAGTTGTCCAACCACTTCTTAATTATTAGATTAACATCTGCTTCCTCTTTAAACTCTAATCCCCAACATGGAAGTGTCTGAGTATGTCTGCTGTGCCACACACTATATCCCCCAGACCCACTACTGGGCTTGACAGAAGTGGTTCACAATGAACATCTGTTGAGCAAATGAACAAATACATGATACTGTGACTGATGGCACATATGCATAAACAGATAACATGAAGGCAAAGCTTTGAGGCAAAATGGTTTGGATTTTTCTGGTGAAACGTGGAAGGGAAATAAAGGAGGAAAGTGGGAAAGAAGAAAGTAGATGAAATCAGTGGTTTGAAGAGTGGGGAGGAAGCTCAGGAGGAGAGTGTGAAGGAGAAGGATGGATAAGGGAAGATCTTGGATCTACGTTGCCACCCTTGTCTCCCTAAAAGGGTGCCATAGAAAAGGGTAAGCCAGGCCAGTGGCAGAAGTGCCCCACTGAGGACCAAGCTCAGCAGAGGGTTGGGCCAATTTTAGTTCTCATCATAGGTCTTTAATTTTTTATTTTTCTTAAGTACCTAAGGATTTTGAGTCCCAATGTGAGGCTCAATATTACATCACAGTCCAAACATCATTTTCCATACCCTTCTGACTCTTTCTAAGAAGAGGAATGACTGAGAAAACTGGAAGGATTCAGAAATCACTGCTAAGGCCTTTACAGCACATTGCATCACCCAGCAGTGCTCTAGTCCCATTCCTTAAGGCACAAGGTTCAAGTAACCTGAAGAATCTGGTACCAGGAGTCACCTGGAAGATCAGGGTCTGAGCTCAGCATTCTCCATCTAGTTTCAACAAGAAGCCAACACCCAACCAACTCCACAGGTCACCAAAAACCCAACTTACGCAAAATAATAATTAAAACTATTTCTGCGAGAAAACTATCTCTAAAACCAAAACAAAAGTTACAGCTAATAATAGAAATAGCAAAAATTTGATAATTTATTGTGAAAAGAAAGCTCATGAGTGGCTGTTCCAGGTACAGCTAGAGGTTTCTCCATGTACGGAAGAAAGGAAAGTGGTAAGAACTGAAGAGGCTTGGACTCCATTAGTTCAGTGGACCAATGGACTGGGTGAACATCAGTCTCCACGACTCTGACACCAGAAGAACTAGAGTGCTCAGCTACCACTACCAACGGTTCTGAAAGGGATTACACTAGAGGGTCCCAGATAGAGTGGGAGAAAATGTGGAACAAAACTTAAAAAAAAAAAAAAAAAAAAGACTGGGTTTACTGGTCAGAAAAAGACTAGAGGAACCTGACACAATGACCCTGAACCACCCTTCAAGTCTAGAAAGGAATTCACCCTCACAGTCCAATTTTCAGCCAAGCAGTAGATAAGATTTATAGGTGGGGACAACAACACTAGTAAGATAAGATTCAAAATCAAAAGGGCAACATTTTCCTGTGGACAAAGTTGAGAAGGGATGGGAAGGTGGGTGGAATTGAAGTAGGAACTACAGGGAGGAAATGGGATAGCTATTGTTTCAAGGAGGGGATTATAACCATTGAGATGAAACAAAGCATGTATGATTTGTTGAATGTAAAGCTGATGATTATATCTGTACGTCTTCACTCAATTCACAATAAAAAGTTGAAACAAACAAAGAAATAACTTTTTGTTAGATTTCAACTGTGCATGCTCCTCTGAAGGAATGCAGCTAATGTGACTAATCATGGCATTTTCTGGTTCAAAACACACACCCTCTCTGAAAAATGATATCATATCCGGAAATTTAAAATTGCAGTTATAAGAAATAAATTCATATGGCCCTTTCTGGATTGGAAAAGAAGAAAAGACCTATGAGGAACACACGAAAAAAAGTATTAAGTAGTATTTCAGAAGAAATTATAAATAAAATCAAAACTTACTTGTAAAACTAGAGGACTCCTTGCTCTGGTTTTCATCCGCTAATGAAATTAACCTTAAAATAATAAAAAAGATGTTTAGTAATCAAATTCTGAAAACAGTATATTTATGATAAACCAAACTTTCAGTATAATATCTATTACTTCACTTGTAGCAACAACAACAATAACAATAACAATACACACACACAGATGAAGGGGTAACAAATGGTCGTTTATATACGATATATTTTCTGAAGAAGAAATAAACTGGCTGTCTTTCTTCTGTCCAAAGTTTGGTTAGTGGCATCTCAGTGTATGGATTTCATTTGATCATAAAATATATATTCTGTAAATATCTTGGTGGGTAGTTAGGTATAACTGTGATAAGTAGTTATCTCTTTATAAAACACAGTAATGAACTGATGTCCATGAAGATGTTTATCCCAGTTCCTGGTGTTATAGGAGGTTGAATGCAGGATCACTTTCAAACCCAGATAGAAAATCACCTATTTGACTCTTCTCATTGCTGTAGGATCAGGACTGGACTGCTAACCACAAGTTCGCAGTTCAAACCCACCAGCCATTCCTCAGAAACCCTATACAGGGTCCGTTTGAATCAGAACTGACTTAAGACACGTAATAACAGCAACAGCAGTATCTTTGAGAACAGAGACACATTACTGCTCTGAGACTCATTAGTGCCTTACCTTACAGGATGCTTCTAGATAATATTCTTATTAAATTTTAATCGTCATTTAAAATAATTACTGGGTTACACTTACTGAGCTTTTAGAAAGAAAGTACTAAAATATTTGATAAATCTGAAATTATTAAAATTAGTCAAAAGATAATCTTAAGTAGTCCCTTCAGATTAATGGCTACTGCTTCATTGTGACGACATTAATTTATATGGGGAAAGAAGGTTATGGGACTCATTCTGCGCTCCCCTAAGACCCAAGTAGCTGTGGGCAGTCCCTGAACCTCTGTGAGTCTTCACTACCACACTGAGAGACACACATACAGTAACACCTACACTGACTACAGTTGAGGGTTATCATGAGAGTTGAAAGAAATCAAACACCAAGCATTGTGCCTAGCATGTGGTAGGTACACACAAAAAGCTAGCTAATATTATTACAACTGCCAGGATTAAGTTCAACTGGTTCTCTCTCAAAGAGTCGATTGTCCTAGAATTCAGATCACATGCTATAATTTTTTCATGCTCTAAAAACTTGTTTTTGTTCTCCCCCAAAGAAATTTTCTAGTCATTAATTTTAAATTAAAAAGGGTTCCATTGGCAGTCAATATTTTTTGTGGGACAAAAAGTGCATCTGAGACTTTATTTAGAAGCATGGGAAAAGATACTTCTGATTTATCATAAGATTATCATAAGGTTGTGTGTGTGGAAAGAGTAAATGGAGGTGACAGTGGTGGTGTGCCTTGGAGTTGGTTCTGATTCATAGCTACCCTGCATAGGTTTCCGAGGCTGTAAATCTTTATGAGAGCAGAAAGTCTCATCTTTCTCCCGTGGAGTGGCTAGTAGATTTGAACTGCTGACCTTGTGGTTAGCAGCCCACCGTGTAACCCACTACACTACCAAGGGTCCTTAAATGGAGGTAAAATAATCTATTTTGCTTCCCCAGGCCAGCCAGTGTCAAGATGAAGTCCTGCAGATAGAAAGATGGCACAGATTCACAATTAGGCTTTCTTCCTGCTGTACAAAGATTAGGAACTGTGTGTTAGATATATAAAAAGCCCCTCTCAGTATTTAAAATGACTGGGGGGTGCCTTCTTAAGGTAGAGCAGTCACTTTCTGCATTCACAACTAATCTGGGATTTCATAGATTTCACAGACATTTCCTCTGTTAGTACAACAAGTACTCAATGTCACTGAATTATACTTGTAAACATTTTTGAAATGGCAAATTTTTTGTTATAAATATATACCAGGGGGCTTCAAAATTTTTGTGGAAAAATTCCATTATCTTTTCATTACATTTCCCCATGGACTTCTTGAAGCTCCATGGTAGACCTACCACTTTTGTATAATAATGCTTCAGTACTTTATGTGTTCCAAGGTGATTTTATAGGTTATCTCTTTATATGAGAGGAAACCAGGGGATTTGCTCTCCAGGACATTACTATATAGGTGATGGTGAAAAAGAGCCAGAGAGGATCCAGAAGCCCAGAGAGTGGGAATTGGGACTGAGGCCACAAGGCAGAGGGCCAGGGAGAGCTGGGCACATTTGTCCCAGTTAACTCCTAACAAATATGTCCTTTCTAAGTACCTCAGAAATGGGTCTTTAATTGGGTTGAATGAGTCAGGGTTCACCAGAAATATGTGCTGAGGAGTTTCTGACTTGATTTGAACACAACTACATTGATAAGTAAGCAGCTCTGGTAGCGTGGTGGTTATGAATTGGGCTGTGAACCTCAAGGTCAGCAGTTCAAAACTACCAGCTGTTCTGCGGGAGAAAGATGAGGCTTTCTGCTCCCATAAAGATTTACAGCCTCAGAAACCCTGTACAGGATTGCTATGAGTCGGAACCGACTCCATGGCACACAACAACAACAACCTTGATAAGTGAGGGAGTAAGTCAATTTCCCTGTGTCTGAACCCCCACTAGACGTGGACTGAGCTGCCCTAACCTATGAGAAGGAAGACTTTGCCTAAAGTAGCACAAGACTTACTGATTCGGCTCCTCTGCCGCAGCTGCCTCTGAACATTTTTGCTGGGTGATCTTTTTCCTTTCTTCTTTCTCAACTACTTTTTTCATAGGGTCTTGTAAGCTCTTAATCACAAACGATAGAACATGAAAAAAACAAAAAACAAAGCTATGTCAATAAAAATTCAACTGTCACTGGTTACAGCAATCAAACCCTGAATGAAAATGTAATTGGAGGTCTCTTTGAATCAATCAAGCAGACAGAAATGGAATTTTATGTATTTAAGCAACAGTGTTCTCAGACCCATCCAAGAAATAGTAGCCTCCAAAGGAGAGTTGCTTTGCCAGTAGATTTATGTTTTCCCTTTTGTGAGAAGTTCCTTAAAGAAGGACTTTGTCTATTACACACTCTATTTTCTGTGTTCAGCATACAGCGAAGATAAACATTCTGTTCTGCTTGCAGCCCACATGCTGACAAAGTAGAAGCTCCATCTTCCCCCAAGAGGATGAGGCAATTTCATTTTATTTTTAATTTTGTTTGCTATTTTGCAATCTAAAAACAGCTCTTAAAAACAACAGAAAACAAAACCTTTTTTTAAAAAACCAAAAGTAGTGGCTTAACATATTCTGACAACTTAACTCCTACAAGTGGACAGAGCAGGTGCATCCAAATATGGTGAGAATTTTTTTTTTTTCACATTATTTCTTGGAGTTACTGTGCTCACGGCTTATTAAATATCTAAAAAATCTATATATTTAAAACAAATGCCTAGAAAGTGTTCATCAGTTGACAAAGGCTCGGTAAGAGTAAGCTAAACATTTTTATGACAACTAATACCGAAGAAAAGGTATGTCAAACAGTTATCTTCTTTCTGGCCCTAATAAAACACAGACTTACAAATATAAGACAAAAAAAAAAAAACCAAACACCTCCAGATCCAGTATTCTTTTTCATGTTCCCAGAACTATTAAAACCCTAGTTCTTTTCATGTCCTTCACCTTTTCTCTTCTCTTCCTCTTTCCCACCTTTTCTTTCTCTGATAAGACAAATATGCAGAAAGCAGTTACATTTTATTCCCCAGTACTGATTGATTAGTAATGCCTGACTGGAGGGCTGGATGAATACAGTTCTACAGCTGTCCCTGCAGAGTGGAGCAGACCTGAGATGGATTCTGGTATCTGCCCCAGACACCAGATGGACAGTGAAGTCCACTTTGTAATTGCCAGCTCTGTTTTACTCCCTGCACAGAAAGATTTTCCTAAAACTCTCATGCTATTATATTTCCCCTTTGATCAATAAATTGCCCCTTATTTCAACTTCTAGCCTAAACTTCTTGGCCCAATTGTGAAAGTCTTCTAATTGTGACGCCATCTCACTGTGCTATCTCATTTTCTGCTCTTCCCCAAACATATGCATGCCATTCAGTTAGACCTGTTTCTTCATAGTCTCGTATGTGGTAGCTGCTTCTTCCCTATCTTTGTTTCAACCTATTGGTCCATTCTTAAAAGTCTTACCAACCTTTTCAAAGCCAAGACTGATTACCACTGTTGTTGTTGTTAAGTGATGTCGAGTCAGTTCCGACCCATAGTGACCCTGAACAGGGTTTCCGAGGCTGTAAATCTTTATGGGAGCAGAAAACATCATCTTTCTCCCGCGGAGCAGCTGGTAGCTTCGAACTGCTGACCTTGCGGTTTGCAGCCTGATTCGTAACCACTACACTACTAGAGCTTCTTAAGGTGAAAGTGGAGCCATTACTCCCCTAAAATCTCACCAGGCATGCCAAATTCAAGAAAGTTCTTCTCTCCAAACTACATTTTTGTTGTTAAATGCCATCAAGTCAGTTCTGACTCATAATGACCCTCTAAAGGGTTTCCGAGGAGCAGCTGTTAGATTTGAACTGCCAACACTGAGGTTAGTAGTGCAGTACTTATTCCAACAGCCCCACACCGGGAGTCTCTAAACTATATTCCCAGTTTCATAAACATTTTGTTATAAAAGTCCTGGTGTGGTGTTGTGGATTAATGTGCTGGACTGCAAAGTCACTTTGAACCACAAGGTCTGTTGTTCAAGCTCACCAGTTGCTCCTTGAAAACCCTATACAGGGTCGCTATGAGTCAGAACCAACTCAACGGCATTTAACAACAACATTTTTTTTACTTAAAACTATTTTTTAATTAGAAAAATTGTAGAACAAAATATTAAAAAGTTGAAAAAGAAAAAATTACTCCTAATTCAATTTCCTTAAAAGTTATTATTTTTGTATTTTTCCTTTCTGTCTTATTTTAATACTCTTACTTCTTATATAATTGGAATAATCGTGTATATATGGTTTTGTTGACAACAGATGTTCTTTTAATCAACATAATCCATGTAGGTGCTTCATAGTTTATCAGAAATGTTTATTAGAAGAACAAATATAGCAAAAATTTTATATAGCCTTGAACATTTGTATTGACTTAAAGGATATAAATATACATCAGTATTCGGAGGTGGTGGTGGTGGCAGTGTGCCGTAGAGTTGGTTTTGACTCATAGCGACCATGCATAGGGTTTCTGAGACTGAATGTAAATCTTTATGGGCGCAGAAAGTCTCATCTTTCTCTGGTGGAGCGGCTAGTAAATGGGAATGGCTGACCTTGTAGTTAGCAGTCCAACGTGTAATCTATACAGCCACCAGGATTCCTTATATTCTGATGCAGGGTCAAGGTTTTCTCTTTGAGGATATCTCCCCTGATTGATGTTTTGTTTCATTCTTCTGCATAAACCATATCCATAAGGCACTGTCATTTTTAATGACTCTCTATATTTCTGGAATCCTAGTGTGGCACTGTGAGTTAATGTGTCAGATTGCAAAGCTGTTTGAACTGCAAGGTTGGTGGCTCACCAGTTGTTCCTCAGAAACCCTATACAGGGTCGCTATGGGTTGGAATCGACTCGATGGCACTTCACAACAACAACAATTTCTGAACATTTAGATTAGTTCATCCATTCAGAAAATTGTTTTGAGTACTTACCAAGTACCAGTTTTTATTTTGGGTGCTAGGGATGGATTTCTGAATAAGACAGACAAACCAAATTATCAGTTAGTGTTGGGTCTAGGTAAATAATTAAAATAAAAAGAAAGAAAGTGGTTGGGTCATTATTACTTCAGTTTGCATGGATGTTCTCTTTGGAAATGGCATTTCAGGTAAGCACTAAAGGACAAGAAGCAGCCAATCACATGAAGCTCAAAATTAAGTGCCCAAAGGTAGGAATAACTTGGCTTGTTTGAGGAATAAGAAGAAAGCACAGTGGATGCAGTGTAGGAGGCAAGTGTGCCTGGTCTTACGAGGATGAAGAGCTCTGTAGAAGTCACACAAAGAGTACACAGTGTGATGATGTGACCTTATTGTTGTTGTTAGGTGCCATCGAGTCGATACCCACTCATAGCAACCTTAGGCCCAGCAGAACGAAACACTGCCCGATCCTAGGCCAACCTCACTATTTTTGCCACGCTTGAGCCCATTGATGCTGCCACTTTGCCAATCCATCTTGCTGGTGGTCTTCCTCTTTTTCTCTGACCCTCTACCTTACCAAATATGATATCCTTCTCCAGCAACTGGTCCCTCCTGACAATATGTCCAAAGCATGAGAGATGAAGTTTTAACATCCTGGTCTCCAAGGAGCATTCTGGCTGCACTTCTTCCAACACAGATCTGTTGGTTCTTTTGGCAGCCCATGGCACTTTCAATACTTTCCTCCAACACCATAACTCAAAAGCATCATTTCTTCTATGGTCTTCCTTATTCACTGTCCAGCTTTCACATGCATATGAGGTTATTGAAAACACCATGGCTTGGATCAGTCGCACCTTAGTCTTCAAGCTGACATCTTTGCTCTTCAACACTTTATAAAGGTCTTGTGCAGCAGATTTGCCTAATGCAATACGTCATTTGATTTCTTGACTGCTGCTTCCATGAGTGTTGATAGTTGATCCAAGAAGAATGAAGTCCTTGACAACTTCAATCTTTTCTCCATTGATAAGAATATTGTTTATTGGTCCAGTGGTGAGGATTTTTGTTTTCTTTATATTGAGATGCAATCTATACCAAAGGTGTGCTCTTTGATCTTCATCACTAAGTATTTGATGTCCGCTTCACTTTCAGCAAGCAAGGTCATATCATTCAGGTTATTAATGAGTCTTCCTCCAATCCTGATGCCATGTTTTTCTTCATAGAACCCAGTTTCTCGTATTATTTGCTCAGCACACAGTTTGAATAAGTATGGTGAAATAATACAACCCAGTTGCACACCTTTCTTAATTTTAAACCATTCAGTGTTCCCATGGTTCTGTTCGAACAACTGCCTCTTGGTGACATTATTAGTCAAGTTTTAAAAGCTTTTGTTTTGAAATAATTGAAAACTTACAAACAAAATGACAAGAATACTACAGATCACTCCCTACACCCTTAACCCAGATTCATCAATACAGTCCTCCTGCAGCACCCATGTAGATACACAAATACACAGGTGTATAAGTCCCCTATATAAAATAGCAGGATTTTGCCTATAATCTATGTACTTTCTTATATATACTTTAAACCATCTCTAGATTACCTATAAAAGAATTCCTGGTGGTGTGGTTGGGTAAGCATTGAACTGCTGACTAAAAAGCTGGGGTTCAAACCCACCAGCTAGTCTGCTAAAGAAAGATGAGCCAGTCTGTCTGCTTCCATATCTCAGAAACCCAAATGATCAGTTCTACTCTGTCCTGTAGGGTAAGTTGTGATTCGGAACAGTCTCTACACAGTGGATCTGGCTTGATTAGTTTACCTTAAATACTTGTTAAATGCCATCGAATCGGTTCCAACTCATAGTGACCCTGTATATGATTTCTGAGGAGTGGATGGTGAGTTTGAACCACCAACCTTGTGGTTCAAACTAATGTTATGCTCAAGTGCTTATCCTACAGTGCCACACCAGGACTCCAATACAATGTAAATGATCCCTCTTAGCCTTTGAGGGGTTGCTTTGAACAATTGTTTGTTGTTTTCTTTTTTTCCCTTCTGAATATTTTTGATCAATAGCTGACTGAATCTGCAGATTTGGCATCTAATGATTGAGGCCTGACCTGTTTCCTCTTATTCTTTCCCTCTTTGCCTTTCTAATGTACAATTAATAAATGAAATACATGATTCCTGACTAGGTCTGGATTGTAGGAAAAATGCTGTAAAGGATAATATTGGAACAAATGAGACAACTGAAATATTGACTGTTGTCCAGATGCTCCTTGATGGCTATAGATACCATGATTTTTATAGATCCTAAAGCAGCTGGTAAAAGCTGGACTTGTGTATGAGTGTGTGTGCTCTGTAAATGTGCAACCATGAAGGGTTTATTAGATGTCATGGACTTATTCTTCTCAACAGACCTGCCTATCACAGGATTTATTTTCCATCCCTCTGTCTCTCTCCCCACTTCCTCACCTCTCTCTCTTTCACTCACACACACACACACACACACACACACACACACACACACACACCTTCCACCAGTCTTATTTCCTACAGGGTGGCCCAACACTAGTCAAAAGTGAAGCAATGGGTACTTTAAGCCAAGGTTCCAATGACTTCAAGACTCACTTTTAGTCTGTGACAACTGCCCAGGGCTCTTGGTTTATTTAGTCTTGTCTCATTGCATTCCCTTTTTATCAACTGACGCTAAGCAGGGCCAGAACATGTCTGTTCTCGGCAGTGTCTTGCTGCCACAGTGCTTGCCTAAGCTCCGCCTCCCCTGCCCCCACCTCAGATGGATGACCTAGACAGCTCCATGGTTATCATCTCTTCTGTCTCCAGGTTGACCTTCCCTCATAACCACACTGAAGCAGCGCTCAAATAATCCCTTTGTAATGTAAACTGCTCATTCCATCCTTTCAATTTCTCCCCCTGATGAGCCATTAGCATGATCTCAATTGTTCTCTCCCTGTCACTACAACCACAGTTAACTCACTATTCATGTTTCAGCAAGAGAATGGCTGCTGTTCCAATTGCTCCTTTAATTGATTATTAATAATTCCTGTGACAGTTACTCCTCTTTCTCTACTATGATCCTTGCCTTAAGGAGCCCAGTGGTGTTGGATGGCTAACTAGTTTAAACCTGCCCACCAGCTGCTGGGCAGGAAACAAGTGAGGATGTCAGCTTCTGTAGGTGATTTACCGTGTTGGAAACCCAATACAGGGTTGCTCCAAGTTGGAATCAACTTGCTGGCAGTGGGTTTGGTCTTGGGTATCACTGTCCCCATAACAGGTTGTTGCAGCTCACTAGTGGTGGTGGTGTGCCATGGAATGTGTTCCAACTCACAGCAAGCCTGGGTTTCCAAGGCTGTAAAGCTTTACAGGAGCAGAAAGCTTCATCTTCTGTGGAATGGCTGGTAAGCTTCAAACTGCTGACCTTGTGGTTAGCAGCTCGATTCATAACCCACTATGCTCCCAGAGCTCCTTTGTGGTGCTAATTACATACTTCCTGTTGTTAAGTGCCATCAAGTTGGTCCTGGCTCATAGTGGTCCTGTATAGGGTTTCTGAGGAGCAGCTGGTAGGTTTGAAATGCCGAGCTAGCAGTTCAAACAGTCCTCGTGGTCCAATGCTCTATCCAGCAATGCCACACCAGGGCTCCCAAATATACTAGTTGATTAATGAAGGAGCACAATGGCTCCATATGATAAGTACTGGACTGAGAACCACAAGGTCCGTGATCCAAACCCACTAGCCAATCTGCAGGAGAAAGATGAGGCTTTCAACTCCCACAAAGATTAAAATGCCTTGGAAACCCTAAACAGGGTTGCTAAGAGTTGGAACGGATTCAACAGCACATAGCAACAACAGTTGATTAATGAATGTATACAAGGTAAAACAAAAAACAAAAATTAGACCTTTGTCATGGATTGAATTGTGACCCCAAAGTTATGTGTCACCTTGGTTGGGTCCTGAATCTCAGTGGTTTGGCAGTTATGTGATGATGTAATCATCCCCCATGATGTTATCTGATGTGTTCAGCCAATCAGTTGTAAGGATATCAGGGTGGGATGCAAAAGGATTACTCAGCAGTGTGGCAAGACCTGGGGACTCTTGGGCCCAGAGTCAGTGACATAGCCACAGAGGACTAGAGTGGAGAGTGAAGCATCCAGCTGATAAGAG
>NW_006408528.1:7797896-7801844 GCF_000296735.1 Chrysochloris asiatica | reverse complement strand
GGAGCAGAGGTCCCTAGGACCATCAAGGAAGAAGAGCAGAGAGCGGGACCCTACCCAGAGAAGCAGTGATGCCTGAAATGGAGCCAGAGATGATGATGTGGAGCTCTGGAGCAGCTGGAGACTCTAGACCCAGAGAGGGAGAGCGAGTGTGTGCTGAAGACCTGGGGGGTACGGGGGAAGGATTGTATGGAGGGAATTGTAACCATGGCAATGAGACGATATACGATAGAATGAATGTGAGGCTAATGTTCTCCCATGTAAACTGTCACATAATTCACAATAAATCATTTAAGAAAAAAAAAAAAAAAAGGATTACTCAGGTCACAGCCCTGATCCAATGTAAGGGTGGAATCCCTGGGGTTTGCCTGTATCACCTCTTATCTTACAAAAGATAAAAGGAGAAAGAAGTGAGCAGATAAAGAGGTATCTGATTCCCATCAGGAAAAGGGTCTAGAGCAGAATGAATTCTGTGGACCTGGGGACTCAGCATTGAGTACCTCCTAGACAGGGATGAAGATTAACGCCATGTTATATGGAGGTCTCTAAGGGATGCCACACCCAGAGATGTGGAAAGGAGACATGGACCATCCCCCAGAGCCAACAAAGAGGAAGCCTTCCCCTGCAACTGGTGCCTTGAATTAGGACTTTAGCTTCCTCAACTGTGAGTGAATAAATTTGTTTGTTAAAGCCATCTGCTGTGGTATTTCTGTTATAACAGCACTAGATAAATAAGGCAGAATTTGATACTGGGAGAGGCACACTATTCTAATAGATACCAGAAATGTGCAAGCGATTTTGGACTTGGGTAGTGTATAGAGTCAGGTCAGCTCAGCAGCCACTCCTTGGAAACCCTATACAGGGCTGCTGTGGGTCAGAACCTACTCAACAGCACTTTACAATTATAGAGAGAGACTGTCATTGTTTTAAGGTTACTAATAGTAAAAGCCTGGAATCCTGGAGTGTCACTGTTGGATGAGCACTGGACTCCTAACCAAAACGTTTGCAGTTTAAACCCACCAGATGGTCCTTGGAAACCATCATAGGGTCACTATGCGTCAGAATTAATTCAGGGACAATAGAAAAGCCTAGGTGCAGTGCTGTTGGATAAGCACTCACCACAAGGTTGTGAACTACAAGGTTGTGGGTGCAGAATCACCAGCCACGCCTCAGAAACCCTCTACAGGGGCACTATGAGTAGGAACCAACTTGATAGCACATAACAACAAAGGAGGCCTGGTGGTGCAGCAGGATAAGCACAGGACTGCTAACTGCAAGATCAGCAGTTCAAATCCAACAGCTATTCCTCAGAAGAAACATGAGTCTTTTTGTTCCCGTAAAGATTTACAGCCTCAGTTGCTATGAGTCAGGACTGACTCAAAGACAGCTGCTGGTGGTGTTGGTGTGCCAATGGAGAGGGTTCTGACTCAGCGAACCTGCATAGGGTTTACAAGGCTGTAAATCTTTGTGGGAGCAGAAAGCCTTATCTTTCAAAGTGCTTACCTTGACATTAGAAGCCTGACTAAAAACCACTACACTACCACAGTGCCTTCAAGGACACCCAGTATATACTATTGTAGCCTAGTCTGACTTAAAGAGATGGTTGGTGGAATGAAGGACATCAAAGGCAATTCTGGTGAGGGCTCAGAAAGAAGTGAGAAGAGAGACGACACAAGATAGCACAGACGGTTGCAGAACCAGGAGCTGACCAGTAAAGCAGGTGAGCTGAGTAGTGCCTATAAGCAGGAGCCTTCTGGAGGAGTAGGGGTGCCTCAGAACATTTTTGGAGGATACAGGCTTACAGAGGGATAGAAGCCCGAAGGTAAAACTATTTCCAATCACTGACTGATGGAAGCCACATTCAAATTCATGTCCCAAAAATGAACTTCAAAGTATTTTGTTTTTAACCCCCAAGCCCACCGGGCCCTTCATTAGTGAAAATCAGCAGAACAGCACCATGGAAGTCTGAAAGGTTATCTGCAGAGGACTGTTCTTCACCTAAGTAACCACTTTTTTGTGTTAGAGGCTACATCGACATACTAACAGTTTCCATCAGCGCTTAAATGGTTTCAGGAAGCACATGTATACACAATATATAAGACCGATGTGACAGAGGAAGCATGCAGACTAAGTTTGCAAAAGTGTTTTAGAAAGGAAACAGCTTAATATCTAATGGGAGTTACTACTTCCTGTATTAGGAAAATAAAAGGAACAGCAACATTCGACTGAATGAAAGCAAAACTACTCGGCAAAACAAAAGTCACAGAGAAAGGCCTGCAGTCAGTTCTAATATAATAACCTAATTTAATGTTTAACTTTGACAACTGGTAACATTTTCTCCAATTCTTTAATTATGACATTTAATTTTCTTATGCTTCTTTCCATTAATGATACGTTATGTATATGAAAGTGCCAAATAAATAATTGTGTATAAAAGGAAATAAAAGTGGTTATAATAGCAAGGCATGCTTAGAAGATGCTGAACATATCATTACTGACACATGAAGAATTAAAAATAGAGGTCACAATGATATATACAAGCCACACAATTATGGGTATTTAGCACATATTCTCTACCCATCATGCACATATAAAATTTTAAAGGAGTCCTGGTGTGGCACTGTAGGATAAGCACTGGACCGCTAGCAAGGTTGGTGGTTCAAACCTACTTGCCGCTCTTTGGAAACCCTATGCACAGTCATTATGAGTCAGAATCGACTCAACAGCACACAAAACATAGAAGGAAGACTGGTGACTCTGTAGGATAAGCCTTGGACCACAAGGTCGGCAGTTCAATCCCACCAGCTGCCCTGCTTACGGCTCCAGTAAACGGTTACAGCCTTGGTAACCCTAAATAGGATTGCTATGAGTCAGAACTGACTTAATATCACCTAACAGGGTCAGTATGAGTTGGAACCAACTCCACGGCATATAACAACAACAGCAGCAGCTACATAGAAGGAACACTATTAATCTAGCATCAGAAGGTACTCTTCATTGGTACTGCAGAACAAAAAACAAATAAAATTAAAGAAAAAGAAATGAAGCACAATCGAAAGCAAGACAGACAAATGAATGTCTTTAAAATAAGGTGGAAAATTGGTCATCAGGAAGTATGCTAGTATATGAAAAGAGATGCTCTTTGGAAATAGATGGAGTAGTATGGTGACAAAGACAGATAGGGAACCTCTATGCTCACCAGTCGGTAATGATGGGTCTCACTTTCTTGTGATGTGAGAATTAACTAAGATAATGTTTCTGCACAGATTAGACTCACAGTAAGCACTCAAAATTGGTGTGGCACTGTGGGCTAATGCGTCAGACTGCAAAGTCATTTGAACTGCAATGTCGGTGGTTCAAGCTCACAGTTCTTTGGAAACCCTATACAGTGTTGCTATGGGTCAGAATCGACTTGACGGCGCACTCAACAACAACAACAAGGGGAATTAGATGTCTTAAGTGCTCATTCTCTGTTAGGCACTGTGTATATCTCACTATTTAATCCTCACTTAAACTGTTTCAGGAAAGCATTGTATGTATTCCTGACTTTCTGAATGTGGAAGGTAATTTGCTTAAAACCATTCATTTACTAACTGGAAGAACCAATATTGAATCTAGGTCTTTAAACTTCCACAACAAGTTAAGAAGTATTACGGAACAGTCAAATCAGAAACATTTATCCAGCATCCCATTCAAGTGAAGTGCCTAAGGGATTGAAAGAATTTTACTCCAGATTTGAAACGAAGGTTCCTACATTTTCAAGTATCAAAGAGCCTGACATATAAATTATACTTTTTGTATAGAACCTCAAAGTGTTATTTTTAATTGAATGTTGTTGTTGTTGTTGTTGTCGTCAGGTGCCATCGAGTCGGAACCGACTCATAGCGACCCCATGCACAGCAGAACGAAACAATGTTCTATCCTGGGCCAACCTCACTACCGCTGCCACAC
>NW_006408528.1:7788729-7790202 GCF_000296735.1 Chrysochloris asiatica | reverse complement strand
AAATGTATACAAAAACACTCAGGAAAAGATAATCATTTAAACAACCAAAGAGCACATTTGGCAAGCCTGCCTCCTGGCTGCCAGCACACAGCCTTTTTTTTTCCAGGCATCTGGAGTCTCTCCATGTCCTCATCTCTGCCTCCATCTCTAGTGTTGCTGCTTCTCTGGATTGTAGTGGTGATTATGTACCGTGGAGTCGGTTTTGACTCATTGTGACCTTGTACAGGGTTTCCAAAGCTGTACACCTTTATGGGAGCAGAAAGCCTCATCTTTCTCCCATGGAACAGCTGGTAGTTTCAAATTGCTGACCTTAAGGTTTGCAGCCCGTTTTGTAACCACTACTCTACCAGAGCTCCTGGATAGGGTCCCACATTCCAGTCGTGCTCTTCTCCCTTGATGGTCCCAGGGTCCTCTGTTCCTGGACTGTAAGATTAAATACTTCCCACTTTATGTTATAAAACTACCTTTACAGTTGAGACAACTGCAGTCATGACAACAATTACTCACCGTAGAATTGTAAGAATCTTATCCCCATCTCCTTTCACCAGACCTGTCTAGACAAGATGAAAACTATTCAGTGGGGATTCTACCTTCCCTGCACATTCTGAAACTAAACTCCCTCTTGAAAACTTATAAGACTGTCACATTGTGCCTTTATCCCACCCCCCTCCCCATTTCAGTCAGCTAATGTCTAAGTTGCCCATCTCTATCAACCCTGTGTACAGAGGGGATGGGAATGATTCTTGATGTGAAGATTCCTTCCCTCTCTGTTGGTATTTTGAACTACTACATCTGTAAGTGAGGAGCTCTGGTAGCATACTGTTGTTGTTGTTAGGTGCCATTGAGTCGGTACCCACTCATAGTGACCCTATGCACAACAGAACAAAACACTGCCTGGTCCTGGGCCAATCTCACAATTGTTGCCCTGCTTGAGCCCATTCATGTTGCCACTTTGCCAATTCATTTCGCTGGGGGTCTTCCTCTTTTTCTCTGATCCTCCACCTTTCCAAACATGATATCCCTTCTCCAGCTACTGGTCCCTCCTGACAATATGTCCAAAGTCCGAGAGATGAAGTTTGGCTATCCTGGCCTCCAAGGAGCACTCTGGCTGTACTTCTTCCAACACAGATCTGTTGGTTCTTTTGGCAGCCCATGGCACTTTCAGTATTCTCCTCCAATACCGCAACTCAAAAGCATCAATTCTTCTATGGTGTTCCTTATTCACTGTCCAGCTCTCACATGCATATGAGGTTATTGAAAATACCACAGCTTGGGTCAGGCATATATGTTAGTCCTCAAGCTGACATCTTTGCTCTTCAACATTTTATACGTCGCTTGACTTCTTGACTGCTGCTTTCATGAGCGTTGATAGTTGATCCAAGAAGAATGAAGTCCTTGACAACTTCAATCTTTTCTCCATTGATAAAAATGTTGTTTATTGGTCCAGTGGTGAGGATTTTTGTTTTCTTTACA
>NW_006408528.1:7779515-7788629 GCF_000296735.1 Chrysochloris asiatica | reverse complement strand
AAACCTTTCCACCATGGGTGACCCTGCTGGTTATTTAAAACACCGGTGGCATAGCCCTCAGAATCACAGCAACTCAAACCACCACAGCACGACAGACAGATGAGTGGTGGCCGTTTGGTTTTATGTCTATACTGAATGTTAGCAGTTGTTTTTTCCTAAGGTGACATGTGCTTTCTCCTGCAACCCCTACTATAGTCTCCCCATGCACCACCCCCTGCACCCCCGGGACATAGTCAGAGGGCAGGATTGCAAGACAAGTGTCCCCTAGGAGACAGTGGGAAGCAGTGCATGGCAGAGTGGAAAAGCAATGGGCTTCCCTAGTCTAGATCTACCATCTACCAGCCATGTGGCCTTGGTAAAATGACTGTATCTTTCATAGTATCAATCTCTTCACCTAAAATACAAGTATATTCTACTTTCCAAGGATATTCTGAGGATTAGCTAGAACACAGGTACTTTGTATAAGGAGCCCTGGTAGTGTGCTGGATTACAAACTAGGCTGCTAACCACAATCAGCAGTTTGAATCTATTAGCAACTCCATGGGAGAAAGATGAGGCTTTCTGCTCCTGTAAAGATTTACAGTCTCAAAACCCTGTACAGAGTCTCTGAGTCAGAACTGACTCCACAGCACAAAACTACCACCACCAGCAGACACTTTCTGTATTGAATTTAGCAGTAGTGATAATTAGTCATATACTCTGTATGACAAGCTCTCCTAGACATTATTTCACCTAACTTGTAGCAGACTGCCTGGTTTACAGTAACTACCCACAGAAAATTATTTTCCCTTTGTCCCTCAAGAGGGAGTGAGGGAATGAGGGAGGGACTGAACTCTAGCTGCCTGGGAGAAGAGACACCAGTCACCCTGAGGACAAAATCATAGGATGGCTTGGACACCTCAGATTCAGTGGTACTGTGGTCAATCCCTCTATTGCCTCTTCACCCAGGGACCTCTATGCATTCCAATTTGCTCTTCCCATGGTCTGGCCTGAAGCTGCTGGGGGAAAAAAAGAGCTTTGTAAAATGCCTTGTAATGACTCTGAGAGAAAACTTGAAATTCAAGAGAATATTCTGGATGCTCGCCACTGAGTAATTGCCATGTTGAGACTGTTAACTAGAATAGCGTTGCAGAGATATTTACCCAATTTTCATAAAAACTATTATGGCTTTATTTTCAAAGCAAGTAACTACAGAGCCATGTGGCCTGTCAGTAAATGTTCAAGTGATTAACTGAGAAATGTGGAGGTGGGTGAAATAAGGCTGCTAGGCATACAGATTTGAGAGAAACACAATTTAGAAAAGGATGTTTTTTGAATTTTGAAAGCTAAAAATATTTCGGTCTCTAGAATGATGCTTCATGTAACTGTGCTAAGTCCTAGACCCCAGGAGGAAAGGAGAGAACATCAGCACATCTGTTTCAATGGTTATTTTTGAACATACAGTTATGTTTTCAGATTCAGGTTTCCTTAGAGTTAAAATTCTGGCACAGATCAAGAGTCACTTGTGAAGCCAAGCTGCGTGGTTTGGAATTAGCCCTGTTGTAGGGATGGAAGTCTCTCACCTTTCTTGCTTGCATGCCTGCCCAGCCCTCTCCTATCATTGGTGGGAATTCATGAACTCAGCCCAGGGCCTACAGTGTTGAAGGACAAGTTTGGAAATGGAGCTGCCAGAACAATGGTGAGACTGCCTACTCCCTGACATTCCCCATCTAGCCTGTGACATTTACTGCAAAACCAATCATCTAGAATGAAGAAAGACAGTAAGAAAGTAACTCAAGCTGGGCTACAAAACCTTGCATTGCAACAAGCCCTCTTGTCCCCATGTTCTCATTGGTTAGCTTCAAGACCAGTTCTAAAGTTCTTGATACATTTGGCCCCATGATGCTATTGCTGCCTCAATGACCATTGTCATTCTGACTACTAGCACCTCCAGCCACAATGACCATCTTACCCATCATCACAGCTACTGCCACACCACCATCATCTTTACCACCTCACTACCACCCTCACCTCCATCACACAGCAGGGAAGCAGTAGAAGCAGATTTAAAGCCAAGTTCATCGACTCCAGAGTTTCCGCTAACATACTCTGCTTTAACACGAAGAGGAAAACAGAAAACCTGACTTCCCTTCCAAAAGCTAGTAGTGGAATAGTGTATGTCCCAGGAATACACTGTGATATTTGACAGGTATTGTAATCGCCTTAAAAATGCAAGTGCTCAGCTCCAGGATGAAGATTTCCATTGCTGCAAGGGGTAAAGTTTACCCTCACTTCGCAATATGAACAGTCAGAAACTCTGTCCACAGTCAACATGGGGGCTTTCCAAGGAAGAGCCACTTGACTCCAAGGGCTTGTTATTTTTGTTTTGCTTTGTTTTGCTGGTGCCTGTTCTGGATCTGTGTGGAAATCTGTAAGTGGATATTTTGGAAGGATGAAGGAAACTTGGCCACATCTGAGACTTGGTAGTTTAAGACAGGATACTTCTTTTCTAGCAAAATTTCATTTCGTTTTTAAAAAATGGTTTAAACTAACTCTAAATTACTGTCTCTAAAACAGTGACAGTGTTTCAAGATATGACTAGTAACTTTCTATTCCTGTCCTCATTACTTAACAATTACTCACATGTCAAAGATATTCCGAGATGACATGGAGTGAGTGTACATTTAACACATTAATCGGAGTTCATGACAAATATTTTTGTAATGTTAAATTCTGAAGCTCTTTCCCATAAAGCTAAAATGCTACAAAAACCTATTCTATGTATACTAAAATTAAACGTTAAAGGAATATGTTAATAAATGTAGAATCAATATAATCATACTGCTGTTGAGCCGGTTCCAACTCAGAGACACTGGATAGGGGCTTCTGAGGAGCAACTGTCAGGTTTTAACCCCTGGCCTTTTGTTGAGCAGTTCAATGCTTATCTTACAGTGTCTCTTGTGGTTGTTAAGTGTCGTTGGGTCAGTTCCAACTCATAGTGACCATCTAAAGGGTTTCTGAGGAACAGTTGGTGGGTTTGAACCACCAACCTTATGGTCTAGTGCATTCATTATCCTGCAGCGCCACACCAGGACTCTTGTTGTTGTTGTGTGCTGTGGAGTCAGTTCTGACTCATAGGACTCTTAGGCCTGGATAAAACAGCCATAGTTGTGTTACTTAAGAATGATCATATAGTCCAAAATATTCACAGAATGTCAAAACAGTCATTCTGATACATTTCAAGTTATATGAGCTAGAGATGCAATTTAATTTTATTGAAATAATTATTTGGGGAAAGAATGCCTGCCCCTTTTCTAGGAAAGATTCATAAAAGTAAAACTTTGAACTGCTGGGGCATCAGTTATATCCCTGTAATTCTGCAGCAAAGACTCTTGCCTTTAAACAGGATGCACTAAGTGTTTAACACATTAATTATCATCCTTCATCAAGCATAAAACTAACAGTCAGGAAATACAGCTGCAATGGCACAATTACTAACACACTCAGAATACACCCTAAAGCAAAGAAAACAAATGGGTTGCTTTTCATTAACAGAGCTTGGCAAAACTCTCCAAAGACAATGTTTTCTTTCCAGTCAGAGTCCCAAAAGGCATTTAAAGGGCTATTTACTTAGGTAAACCCAGGGACAAATAAATTGTGATAACATTTATTTTAAATCTAAATACCCATTGTTCATACACAATGCTACTTCCAAAGAAAATCATATATACTGAAAGATGGCTTAATTAAACCAAAGTCTTATAAATATAAAGTCTTTAATTAAAATCTATACACTGGTACAAGAGGGTTGGAACTCAAGTAGAATCTTCATGCTTAGACATAAAACATAAAGTATTAATGGTTTTCACTGTCATGTTTCAGAGACACCACCTGATATGCAATGTCCTCAATGATCTGTATAATAACAGGAGTCTATTATATAAGATGCAAGGTCACAGAAAGAAATAAACTAGCTATTTCCCTGAAATTCTAATATTAGATGTCATAACTGGAAGCCTAAAGGAATAGCATTCTAAAAAGGCAATAAAAACATAGTTTATTTGGTTGGTTTGTGGACATTCACATTCTTAATATTATAAACTATTACATCTTAATAGGCATATTACTCCTACTAGGTTTACATTACAATTAAACCATGAATTAAGGAAGACTCTGGCGATCTAAAAGGCAATGAATGGATAGTCACAGGCCTAAAATCATAAAATACTTACAATTATGTCCTTAACAACTGCCATTAAACCATCACTAAATTCTTTGCCCAGAAATCTCAAACATATTCAGCTTGATCCTCTCTGCTTGACATAAATCATGGCAAAAATTAAGGAGCCATATTTCACTCAGTACAGGAGGCCAGAGAGACATGTACGGATTCTTACATGTTTGTGGCACAATGTCAACTTTAAGATTTTATATCATTCTTATTATTCATTGAATTCAATCCTTTAGTTCTTTTGAACTACATTTGATACAGGCGTTGTTTCATCACCATCCCAGCTAATTTGTGTTAGGTATACAAGTTGTCTTTTAAAACACAGCAGGTAACCTTTAAAATTGTATTTATTATCAAATAAAGTCAGATTCACATTCACACCCTAAAGCCTAGAACTCTGATTTACAGAGTAATCCACAGGATTCTGCTCAGACCCATGTAAGAATTTTGAATAGCGTGAGTTGTAATACGTTTTGCCAATTTACCTTGCTCAGGATGGCTGCCTCTGAAGGTGCTGAAAGCAGCCGTAAATCATAGGGAGGAATGTAATCTCTAGCAACAACACAGCCAGGGTGAAGAGGAAGGCTGAGGTCTAACTGTATGTAAAACACTTGGCTGGACATGAAAGACATGCAAGAAATAGGGGGGGTCCCTCTCCTCACGGGTTTATAGTCCAGTTGTCAGAGCCCAAAAGGACATAGTCTGAATGTGTTCACTACGCAGCATGTCAGTGAGTCCCAACAAATGGACTGTTGACCAGCTGAGGGGGTTATGAGGAAGGCGCTCGGGAGCCCCAGGGCCAGTTGTCCTGTCTGGAGTTAGTTCAGGTGCATCACAAAATGGGTGGGTTGTTTTGTTTTTTTCTCAGGACCTTCACCTAAAGGTACAAGGTCTCAAAAGGTTTTTGTCTTAGTATTTTTGTAGATGTACTAGTATTCAAGGAGTCCTGGTGTGGCACTGTGGGTTAATGCGCTGAACTGCAAGGTCAGTGGTTCAAGCTCACCAGCCACTCCTCAGAAACCCTATACAGAGTTGCTATGAGTTGGAACCCACTAGAGTGCTTAATAACAACAACAGTAGTATTTAAAACATCTCAAAATCAAAGAAGCATTTGAGACAAAAATAAAAATAAAACTTAAACCTTCATAAAGCAAGGGGATGAGACACAAACTGTGTGAAAACTAGAAGTGAAATGATTTCAAGGTGAACTCTGTTTCTTGCCTAGTCCTTTTTCTTTCAAAGGTAGGACATGGCAACAAAGACCCATTTTTCTCTCAATTCTTAAAATCATTTTGGAAGCCATATCACATCTTTATTTTGATATGCACTCACCCTCAGCAATTATTAGAGCGAAAATAATACCAGCTTCAGCTGCAATGCTGAGAACCTGGCATTGTACTTATATGTCTCTTTTGAATTAAGACATCACTGAATTTAATGTTGCTTTTCCAATTAGAAAATATTACTATGCTCCTATGGAAAAATCCAATCCTATGTTGGATGGTACTCTCAGAGGCAATCAATATTTATCTTAAGTAAGTAAGGGAGGAAGGAAGACAATTTTTCAAGTGAGTATACTTCAATTTAATAGTTGAAAAGTAGTGAGTACACTGGACTTGTGTAATCTTCTCTTTAGCAATGCCACACAAGTACTTTAAAAGGGAAGCTCACCACAAAAATTCATCTCTCAGTAAAACATATCCTAAGGTTCAACCTGTTTTTTTTTTTAAATCATTTTACTGAATACTGAAGCAGTAAAAAAAGTCCCTTCCAGAGGTATAGTTAGGTCTCTCTTTGATATTTGGAGTCTGTTGGAATGAAGACACTTGCTGCCACAGACACTGCTTGTGATATAAACAAAACTTTACTTAAAAAAAAATATTTTCTAAAGGGCACTGTAGCTTTCATACCTTTAATGTGGTGAATTCATATGGTTGATAACCTTTGAAGCTCTCGTGGATAGCTGCCATGGTGTGAGAAGTTTTCTCCCAAAAGTGAAGCAGAGTGGTCTAGAAAGACAGAGACAGTAAAGTTATGATGTTGTGAATGCCCAGTTCTAGTCAGGAGCTGCAGGGAGTGAGTCCATCTGTGGCTTTTAAGGTTCTCCAAAATAGGATCCAACTCACCTCTGAGCCTTATTTGCCATCATGCCCCTATCTGCATCCTGTATTTCAGCCAAATGACATGCCCCCACAATTCATCACAACACTGCTTCCCGTGGCTTAGGCTGCTCCTACCACCTGGACCACTCTCCATCCTCTTTGAGCCTGTCCTCTCTGATCCTCATACACTGTTTATTATCTGAGGCTCAGGGAGTGCCATGACTCTATGTGACAGGCACTGGTCTGTGAACAACAAGGTCTGCGGTTCAAGCCCACCAGCCTGCTCTGCGAGGGACAAAGATGAGGCTTTCTGCTCCTGTGAAAATTTAAAAGCCTCAGAAATCCTAAACATGGTCTCTATTATTTGGAATCGACTCAACAGCACTTGACAACAACAACAACAAGGCTCTGGACATTCTTGGGGCATTGTAACTAACATTGCTTTGTTACCTGGTATGTTGCTAACATATGAGACAAGAGATTGCATCTGCTTGCTCCAAGGAGATCCACTTTTTGACACACATCCATCTTCAATTTGTCAAAGTTTTTTTTGGCAAGGCGTACTTGTGTTTGTACCTATAAAAGAAGAATTAAAAAAAAAAAAAACCTCTCTGAAAGTTGTAGGTGACCAGGAATTAATACTAGACTTTTCTCCTTTG
Organism: Chrysochloris asiatica; assembly: GCF_000296735.1. Classification (NCBI taxonomy): domain Eukaryota; kingdom Metazoa; phylum Chordata; class Mammalia; order Afrosoricida; family Chrysochloridae; genus Chrysochloris; species Chrysochloris asiatica. The sequence continues at coordinate 7,781,658 of NW_006408528.1, read as the reverse complement.
TATAAGAAAAACACCCTTGAATATTCAAAGCAAGTGGGAAGATCTTACAATATCCACTTTTTAACTCCAGAGGACCAAAATGAGAAGATTGCACATCACGATTCTAGAATACATTTTTACCATTGTAAGTGAAAACTTTTTTTTTTTCTAATGTTAAAATTCAAGTTCTTGGATGATGCAAATGATTAAGGACTTGGCTGTTAGTTGAAAGGTTAGAGGTTTGACTCCAGCCAGGGGTGCCTCAGAAGAAAGCCTGGTGATCTACTTTGGAAAAATCTGCCACTGAAAACTCTATGGAGCACAGGACAGGATTACTTTCACAATTACAGGGTTGCCATGAGTCAGAACTAACTCAACGGCAATTATTTTTTTTAAGTTAAAAATTATTCTCATCTCAAGAGAAAAGTCTGGAAACAAGCAGGATGTCTTCCGATAGCACTCCTTCATGTTAACATTTTACATAATCATAGTATGTTTGTCAAAATTAAGAAATTACCATTGACACAATCCTCCTGACCAATTTTCCCACTCATTTCCTTTTCTTTGTTCCAGGATCTAATTCAGGATACTACATGAAGACATTCTGACATCATTTAAAAAAACAAACTCATAAACTTTCAACTTATTATTATTCACTAACATACACTGCAGTGGCACACCAGGATTCCTCATAAAAACTTACCAATGATAGGATAAGCACTGGACTGCTAACTGCAAGGTCAGTGGTTCAAATCCACCAGCTGCTCCTTAGAAACCCTATATATACAGGGTTGCTATGGAATTGACTCGGCAGCACTTAACAATAACAACAACAAATATCTACTAGCAACCCTCCGTTCATGTTGAATCATATACTAATTCAGGGATTGACTAAGTTAAGGGAAAATGCAGCCATCTAGTCTATAAATTATTTGATGTTGTTGTTTTGAAGTGCCATTACTTTGATTCTGACTCATAGAGACCCTGCATAAGGTTTCCAAGGAGCAGTTGGTGGGTTTGAACCACCAACCTTCTGGTTAGCAGTCCAGTGCTTATCCTACAGCATCACACCAGGACCCCTATTTGACAATAGATTTAAAACTTTAATATTTAAATTTGGTTACATTAAAAATGGCGAAGTCGGACAAGGACATAGCCACAGAGGGTTAGAGCTGAGAGTGAAGCATCCAGCTGATATGAAGTGAGGGGAGATGCACAAGAACACCCAAACCTGCAGAGAGTACCCATTTGACTTAGCCTCAATGGCTTGATAATCAGAACTCAACTAGAGAAAGATTTTTAAAAAAAAAAAGAAAAAAACAATTTTTGATAAAGGAAATGAGGGTAAATTGCTACAATTTGATGAACTTGACCAATACTCATGGAGGTTGTTGTTGCTGTTAAGTACCATGGAGTTGGCTTTGACTCATAGTGACCCTGCACATGGATTCCGAGGCTACAAATCTTTACAGGAGCAGAAAGCCTCATAATTCTCCCACGGAACAGCTGGTAGTTCCGAACTGCTGACCCTGAGGTTAGCAACCCGATTTGTAACCACTATGCAGATAGTAACTCTAAATACCAACACAGAGGTAAGGAGTCTTCACATCAAGTACTGATGCTATCCCCTCTGTACACAGGGTAGATAGGGTAGGGCAACTTAGACATTGACTACCTAAAATGAGGGGGCGATAAAGGCATGAAGTGACTGGCTTACAAGGTTTTTAGAGGGAGTTTAGTTTAAGAGTGTATGGGGGAAGATAGAGTCCCCACTGAATAGTTTTCATCTTGTCTAGATGAGTCTGGTTAAAAGAGAAGGGGCTAAGATTCTTGTGATTCAATAGTGAATAACTGTTACCATGACTAATTGCGACTGTCACAATTGTAAAGGTAGAAGTTTTGTAACAAAAACCGGGGAGCAGTTAATCTTACAGTTCAGAAACAAAGGACCCTAGGACCATCAAGGGAGAAGAGCACAAGCGGAATGTGAGACTGTATCCAGAGAAGCAGCGACACCAGAGATGGAGGCAGCAATGGGGAAGTGGAGAGAGGGAGCAGCTGAGGACTCTAGATTCCTGGGAAGAGAGGGACTAAGAGCTGGTGACCAGGAGGCTGACTTGCAGAATGTGTCCTTTTGTGGTGTAAATTATTATATATGCCTGAG
>NW_006408528.1:7764468-7776503 GCF_000296735.1 Chrysochloris asiatica | reverse complement strand
GCACACCTTTCTTAATTTTAAGCCATCCAGTGTTCCCATGATCTGTTTCAACTGCCTCTTGGTCCATGTACAGATTCCTCATGGGCACAATTAAGTATTCAGAAATACTCATACTTCGCAATGTTGTCCATAGCTTGTCATGATCCGCACAATCGAAAGTCTTTGTGTAGTCAATAAGGCACAGGTAAACATCTTTCTGGTATTCTCTGCTTTCAGCCAAGATCCATTGAACATCAGCAATGATATCCCTCATTCCATGTCCTCTTCTGAATCCGGCTTGAACCTCTGGAAGTTCTCTGTCAATGTATGCTTGCAGATGTTTCTGTATTATCTTGAGTAAAATTTTACTTGCATGGGATATCAAAGATATTGTCCATTGATTTATGCATATCATTGGGTCACCTCTCTTTGGAATGGGCACAAAGACAGACCTCTTACAATCAGTTGGCCAGATAGTTGTCTTCCAAATTTCTTGGCATAGGTGAGTGAGTACCTCCAGTGTCACCTCACTTTCTTGAAAGAGTTCAATTTTTATTCCATAGTGATTACAGATTGGGCTGCTAACTTCAAGGTCAGAAGTTCGAAAGCACCAGCCATTCCACAGGAGAAAGATGAGGCTTTCTGCTCCTGTAAAGATCTACAGCCTCAGAAACCCTATACAGGGTCACTATGAGTTGGAACCAACTCCATGGCGCACTATTGCCACATCCATAAGTGTAGGTCAAGTTCCTCAAATTGTAGCAATTTACATTTGCTTCCTTTATCCAAAATTTTTTTATCTTCCTCTAGAAGAGTTCTGTTCAAGCCATCAAAACTAGGTCAAATGGGTACTATCTGCAACTTTGATCATTCTTGTGTGTCTCCCTATATCAGCTGGACACTTCACTCTCAGCTCTAGCCCTCCGTAAACCTAGTCTTTTTTATGACTTTGAGTTTTCTTCCTCATTTCCCCCCCACTTTATCTAGGACCTTCTAATATGATCCCTTTCAGCGTGGTTGGCTGTGGTAGCTGGGAACTATTTTGTTCTGGCCTCAAGGTTTTGGAGGCCGATGTTCACAGGATCCATTAGTCCACTGGACTAACTTCTTCTATGTATCTGAAGTTTTCTTCACTCTTCTTTGCTCCAGATGAGGAGAGACCAATGACTTCACCTCAGACACTTACTGTTTTAAGTCACTGAGTGTCATGATGGCTTCTTTTACAGCATTATCATGGCCATTACTGATACAAATGTTAAGAATGTGGACAACAAAGATTTCTGAGATGAAGTGATATATCAGGTGGGTTTAAAATATAATAAGGAATCAGAGATTCCAACTGGTTCATTTCCCTGCTGAAAATCCACATTTCTACCTCACATATATTAAATTAGAATTTACATTTTAATAAGATCCCCAGGTGATCATGATTTTTTTTGGAAACTTTTCTTTGTGAATGGAGTGAAAGTTTATAGAACAGATCATCTGTTTAACCTTCAACAAATCATAGACTTTGCTTCATTTCAATGAGTGCGACCCCCCTCCATATAAAAACAGTGATCCCATTTCCTCCCTGTGGTTCTTGTTTCTATTCTACCCAGCTTCCCCTTCTGAACTTTGTCCTTAGGTAAATGTTGCCCCTTTGATCTTGAAGGATTGAGCATTCCATGGTGAGCAGACCTTACTAGTGTTGTTGTCCTCCCTATATATCCACCTACTGCTTGGCTGAAAACTGGACCACGAGGGTGAGCCATTCCAGACCTGAAGGGCCACCAAGGGTTACAGCTTTGGGTTCCTCCAGTATCCTTCTGACCAATAAGCCCAGTTTTTTTTTGTTTTTTATATAATTTTGAGTTTGGTTCCACATTTTCTTCCACTCTATCTGGGACCTGCTACCATAGTCCTGTTTGTCTCAGAATTGTGGAGACTGATGTTCACATGTTTCATTAGTCCACTGGACTAATTAATGTATTCCAGGCATCTTCAATCTTCATCTTCTCATAGGGAGAGATCAATAGTTGTACCATAGATGGTTGCTCATGAGCTTTTAAGATCCCAGCCACTACTCACCAAAGTGGGATGTAGATTATCTTCCGGGACTAAGTTATGCCAATTGACCATCCCAGGTGATTCTTATAGATCTCCAAGAGCTATAAATATAAGAATCACCTAGGAATCTTGTAAAAATATAAATTCTGATTCAGTATATCAGTAGCAGCAATGCACCTTCTCAGCAGGGGGTCAAATCAGAATGAAGTGATTTAGAGTCCTGCTAGGAATACATACATCATAAAATATATGGTAATTGCAAAACTATCTTGTTGACATGGCAGTCCTAGATTTTTATATTAAATTCAAAGTAACTTTTTGTGGGGGAATGTTCACATTAATATAAACATTTACTCATAGATATCCTTATATCCAAGGAGAAAAATAATGTCATTTGCTTATGACACAAAGCTCGTGATTTAACATAGTCTGAAATGAGCTCTAATTTAAATTTTGTTTGAATTTTGTGAAGTGATTTTAGAAACCTAGAAGTACTTGACTCAGTGAGTTCTGAAAAGCCATATGCTTTGTATGTCAACAATGATTATTAAAAAATGTAATGCACTGCTGAGTTTCCAAATGTTGAGCCCCCTTCCCTGCCAAGAAAGAGGATGCTACACTGTTGGTCATTATGAATATAGTAAAGTTCATTTAATATTTTGTGCATATGTCTGCTCTGTACAACATATTTCCAGCCTACAGTTCAAATACAAAACATCAATGACACAGTCAAGCGTTGGGTTCCTTCAAAGGTCTAATTTCACATGCCTTTGGATACACTTCAGTGAAAAAGGTTTTGATTATTATGACTCTCAATTCTAGATAAATTATATTAAAATTGCATATGCATCTTGAGAACACCTGTGGTTTTTAAGACTCTAAAAATTTTTCACTCAAATAAATGGACCCTTTGTGAATTTCTTAATTTTATTTCTTTTGCTCCACCTTTCTTATTCAATCTCTAGGAATGACCATGCATATTCAACCCTCTTTAGTGGAGGTCCTGTCTTCCCAGGCCACAGAAGTTCAATTTACCAGAGAAATCATCAGTGTCATGACTGCCAAGACTACAGGGTATTTCTCTGTATTTCCTTCTCTTAACCTGAAATTCTAGCTTTGAAGCTAATGCTGCTCATTCTCTCAATTCAATCTGGGAAGAGTCTTCCTATTACTCCATACAAATCTGAGAGCACTTTTGTAATTTTTCACTAAGTTTTTTCTTTAACAACAGCAAAATAACAAACCTATACATGCACACACACACTTATGGGCTTCAAAAATTCCATTATCTTTTAGTTCTATTTTTTCATGAACTTTTTGAAGCCTCCTCGTATATATATTTATACACAAACACATATGCATGTTATTATTTCTAGCTTAACTGCTGTAGTCAGAGTAGATACTGTGTATAGTTTCAGTTTTTAAAACAGTTATTCAGACCTACTATATGACCCCAAACATGGTGATTGTTCCATGTGTACCTGAAAAGAATGCATATTATGATGTGGTAGGGTGGAGTGCTGTGGAAATGTTAATTTGTTGTTGTTGTTAAGTACCATCGAGTCGGTTCTGACCCATAGAGACCTTGAACAGGGTGTTTCCGAGGCTGTAAATCTTTATGGGAGCAGAAAACCTCATCTTTCTCCCGCGGAGCAGCTGGTAGTTTTGAACTGCTGACCTTGCGGTTCACAGCCCAATTTATAACCACTATGCTACCAGAGCTCCTTAGAGATAAAGATAATTGATAGTGCTGTTCAAATTTTCTATATCCTTATTGATTTCTTTTACTTCTATCAATTGCTGGAAGAAGAGTGTTGAAATCTCCCAACTATATTTGTAGTTTTGTCTATTTCGCCTATAAGTTTTGTCAGCTTTTGCTTCATGTACTTTGGTGCTCTATTAGTTGCATACACAACTCATCAAATTATTTTGATGAGCTTAACCTTTTACTATTAACAAATTTCTCTCTTTTTCCCCGGTACTAGCCCTTGTTATTAAGTTTATTTTGTGCAATATTATTGCCATTTCAGATTTTTTTTTAATTAGGGTTTTCACTGTGTGCATTAAGCTATACTTTTAACCTACGTCGTTATATTTAAAATGAGTTCTTATATATTGCATAGAGTTGGATCATGTCTTTTTAATCCAATCTCTAACTCATTTTCTCCATTTCATCTAACAGAATACTATGGGACTTACAAAATATTATCAACAGGAGAAAATGAGGTTAGTCTGGTGCTACAGATTCAAAGTGTTTCAGAACAAATCATATTTTTTTCTAAGTTCTTTACAACCCAACAGTATAGTTGCTGTTGTTCGTATAGAATTTGGTTATGAATCAAAGACTAATGTACTATACTAAATTTTTGAGTTTTACCTTAATATTCTCTTTTAAAAATAGGATAATATTTACTTGTTATTTTATTTCTGTCATCGCTCCAGTTTCTAAAAGTCACTGAGAGTATTTCTATGCTTGCATACATGTGTTCTTTCTGAGATATAATTCATCTAAATCTGGTGACTAAATGTATTTAAATACAGCCAGTACACACTAGCTCCTTTCATAAACTGAATTTTGGCTTTTCTTCACCAGCTCCCTTTCCAGCCTTTACAGTTTTAATACTATTTTTCTTGATGAAGATGAAGGCAAATAAGAACTTAGTAGCTTTGATTTTCTGGCTTTCATTATCAAATCATTTAAAAAATATATTCTCTAATTCTGTCTACTATATATAGTGCAGCACTGTGGCTCCATAGGGTAAACACTGGACTACTAACCATAAGGTTGGTGGTTCAAACTTACCAGCACCTCCGTGGGATAAAGATGAGGCTTTCTGTGCCCCCAAAGATTTACAGCCTCGGAAACCCTATACAGGGTCTCTATGGATTGGAACCAACTGAGTGTCACCACTTAACACAACAAAGACAGTTCTGTCCACTGGTAAGGGTCTAGAAATACTGAACAAATCAAAGCACCCCAGCACCAGATCATGCTGCTGTGTGCCGCTAAGTGGGTTCCGACTCACAGAGACCCTGTATACAGTTTTCAAGGCTGTAAATCTTTATAGAAGTAGAAAGCTTCCTCTTTCTCCTGTGGAGTGGTGGGTGTATTTGAACTGCTGACCTTGTGATTAGTAGTACAATGTGTAACCTTGTACACCAGCAGGCCTCAGATCACAGTCTCTAAATATCATGTTCTTCTAAAAGCAAAAAGGGCTCCTGGGTGAAATGGGGAGTCCCTTAGTGGTCCAGATGACTAACCACTTGCCTATTCAGCAAGAGATTGTCATAGTTGTTAAATGCCGTCAAGTCAGTTGCGACACATAGCGACCTTGTATATGGTTTCCGAGGAGGCAGTTGGTGAGCTTGAACCTTGCAGTTCAAATGGTTTTGCAATCTGGCGCATTAATCCACAGTGCCACACCAGGACTCCACCAGGAGATTAGAGGTATGAATCCACCCAAGAGGTGCCTCCGAAAAAAGATCTTGCAATCTTCCACAACACCAGCTATTGTAAACCATAAAGCACAGTTCTCCTAGGATACATAGGAGGTCACGGTGAGTTGGGATCAACTTGAAGGCCCCTAGTTATTGTTGTTAAGTGCTGTCAAGTTGGGTTCAACTCATAGTGACCCTCTATAGGAGTAGCTGCTGCGTTTGAATGACCAACCTTGCAGTTAGCAGTCCAGTGCTTATCCTACAGTACAACAATTGTTGTTAAGTACCGTGGAGTCGGTTCCAACTCATAGTGACCCTGCACAGGGTTTCCGAGGATGTATATCTTTACGGGAGCAGAATGCCTCATCTTTCTCCCACAGAACCGCTGGTAGTTTCGAACTGCTGACCTTGAGGTTAGCCATAATGCTACCAGAGCTCCACTAGTATGAAATAAGTGATTCCAGGACTGGGGCAGAAATGTATAAGAAGAGCCTGAAATATTTTGTTGTACAAGAAAGGAGCTCTGGTAGTGTAGTGGATTATAAACTGGGCTGCTAACCACAAGGTCAGCAGTTTGAATCCTAGTAACTCCATGGGAGAAAGACAAGACTTTCTGCTCCTGTAAAGAGTTACAGCTTCAGAAACCTATACAGGGTCACTATGAGTTGGAACCAACTCCACAACACACCACCACCATCACCACAAGAAATCAAGGACAGTAATCAAGGACATACTGGGGGCATGTCAAAAGGATTCAAAAGACAGTTTAAAGAGGCTCCACTAGCCAAAGATGGGGCAATCTGAATAACAATAAATTTAGTATCATAATCAATTATAACATAGCAAATACATCAATCCTTTCAAGACTGAAAGGGTTTGACGTTCTCCTTTGAATTTTTTGTTGAAACCATGTCTTTTAGTAATAGAAGGTGTTTTGAGTGATATCATTAAAACTATTTTGAGATAATATGGAGCTTGATACAATTAATGGGACACATATGTCCTGAGGGGTTGGTGGGCTGAAGTCTATTTCTTTAGATTCTTTAGATTCATATGTTATATAGGACCCCACCAGATGGCAGCATGCGCTCAGAATGGGATAGAGGCTTCCCACTAACTCCCAAAGGTGGAAAATAAAGGTGGGCACTATATGCCCTGGACTCCTGGTAGAATGCTGTATGATAAGCAATGGCCTTAAGACCACAAGTTCATAAATTTGAACCTACCACCTGCTCCTTGGAAACCCTATATAGGGTTGCTGAGTTGGAATCAACTCAAAATCACTTAACAATTATATGTTTCATGGGTCACAAGAATGTTAAAATCTATGTGTTTATAATGATACTTAAAAACAAAAAAAATGAAGAAATAAACAGAAAACAAAAAGTCTCCTTGGGTACCTGTACAGAATTCTAGTGAGCCAATTCAATATTTTACAAAGAATCAAATATTTATCCTACCTTTCCTACCAAACTACACTGTACTTCTGGACAACCTGGTAGTTTATGAGAGAAAGTTACTCATTATTGAAGCATTCAGACTAATAGATGAAGAAGGTATACAAAAAATGCTAAACCATCTATTCACAGGGAAGGCTTGCTCCTTTAAGTTGCTACTTTACAGTCACAAGAGTTTGTTTTTAGAATTTTTTAAAACCCCAGGTCATTCTAGGTGTTGTTAGCTCATTGGCACCACCTTCACTCTGTAAGTTCTCATTTCCCTCTTGTCCCCCCTCCCAAGAAATATGTTTGTGCACCTACAGTGCTAGGTGCTGGGCTATCTACAGCAGAGAATAAGGCAAAGTATCTGCTTTTGTGAAGGTTAAATTTTGGTGGGTGGAACTGGACGATAAATAACAAAGGCAAATCTGTTATATGGTGAAAATAAAAGCAGAGCATGAAAGATGTGTGTATGGGGTTGGGGAGGGGTTGTAAAGGATTCTGTTTTATAGGAAATAGAGAAAGACCTGGAGGAAGTGAGGAGAAAACAGACAGAACAGGGAATACAAACACCCTGAGGCTGAAGTGTTCTTGGCTTGTTCAAGGCCCTGGGGTAGCTCTCTTTCATTGGTTATGCACCTCTTTTATCTTCTGTTTTACATGCCTTATTAGAATGTGAGCTCAAACAAGTGGGTAAAGTGATATTCTTAATCTAACTGGGGATTCTTAAAACTCGATTTTGAAAATAAGCATAACAATAATTTTAATAGTATGCTTCTGCAGGAAACTGATTTATATTTCCTTTTATACTTTTGTTCTTTTGTAATGAATTTAGTTCATGGGAATGAATGATAAATATACATATAAGGTTTCCCCATCTGTCTTAGTACTTCTATAAAAGAAATGCCACAAGTGGATGGCTTTAATGAACAGACTTTTTTTTTCTCTCTCACAGTTTAGGAGGCTAGAATCTGAATTCAGAGCACCAGTGTTAGGGGAAGGCTTTCTCTCTCTGTCAGTTCTGAGGAAGGTCCTTGTCTCTTTCGTTTTTGTTTCTAGATTCCCTGGTGAGCTTCATGTGGCCTGGCATCTATTTCCCTCTCTGTACTTCCTTTCTTCTTTGCCTAATCTGCTTCTTTTGTATCTCAAAAGTGACTGACTTAAGACACCAGTGAAGCTCATTAACATAACAAAGAAAATCCTATCCCCAAATGGAATCACATCCACCTGCATAGGCATTAGGATTCCAACACAGTTGAGGGGGCTTCAAAATATTCATGAGAAAATTCCATTACCTTTTAACTCCATTTTCCCTTGAACTTTTTGAATCCCCCTCCCTACTATTTTGTGGTGGTGGTGGTGGGGGAGACACAATTCAATCCCAAATTCCATTCATATCATATTGTAAATTTGGGATTTCACCCAAATTTGGCAAAAGAGAGACAACTCAGACTCCACAGTACAGAAAACAAAGTATATGTAATAACTTTTAGTAGCATGATTCTAGAATTATATCTTAGTACTAGGAGAAGGAGTCCTGGTGTGGCACTGTGGGCTAATGCACCAGACTGCAAAGGCGGTTGAACTGCAAGGTCGGCAGTTCAAGCTCACCAGCTACTCCTTGGAAACCCTATACAGGATCACTATGGGTCAGAATTGACTCAATGGCACTTAGCAACAACAACAACTAGGAGTGGTACCCCAAAGAATAAGTGAGAGGGGTTTTAGAGCAAGGCGAGAGACAGGTGCATGTCCCACTGATACAAGAACGTAGAGGGATGGAGTGGTTAAACTTGACAATGGAGAAAGCAGTGCCACCATCTGGAGGGCAAAAGGGAGATGAAATGAAATCATGGAACAGGTCCAACCAGCAAAACCTGAGGTAGACAGAGGTAAAGACTGAAAGGAAAGTGTGTGACCTGGTGAGCAAACTGAGAAGGGGGTAAGAATAGTGAGAGGAAGATGTGAGGGAGAAGGAAGTTGAATGTCAAACAGTGGAAAAAGAAGAAAAAAGCGAGGAAAAAAGAGGAAAGAATTCGTACATACTTAAAGCTGTGGTTATGATGGTTAATAATTAGTCTTTTGCACAAAACAAGGAAGATGTGGCTGTCATTTTGCATCATTTCCTCCTAAACATGCATTTTGAATGTTAACAATTCAACAGTAATAAATACGCAGTGATAATTTTAGTTTTTAAAGTCATACTGCAGCTAAGTTTATAGGAGATTAAATTGATTCTTTCAGCTAGCATCTGCTTTACATGAAATATGTACTGTTTATTCAAGACAAGGGTTTTGTAAGCACCTGTGTAATCAAGACTAGGAACACATGCAGCTGACAGAATCCCAACTCAGATGCTCATTTTCAGATACAAATGAAAACAAACAAAACAGGCCAACATGAAATTTCTTCCTTTCTCTGCTCCTTGTCCATTTTTAAACATGCTCTAGCATACCAAACTGGGTGCTGCTGGTGTAGTGTATTATGTACGCTGCTGCTGACCACCAGTTTGAATGCATCAGCTGTTCTGTGAAAGAAAGATGAGATTTTCTGCTCTCGTAAAGATTTACAGCCTACACGGGATTTCTATGAGTCGGAACTGACTCAATGGCACACAAAACAAAAATCAAATGGGGATAATGTGGATTCAAAAGTCTCCTAAGAGAGTGGAGCACATCAGTGCTTCAGAGTAATTTTCTAGGTTACATAAAGCATGGTACTAGACCAACACTCCAACCAAATGATCATCTCAAGGATGACTGAGAGTTCACTCTTACAAGTTTGCAGGGAAGAGGGGTTTTCCTTTGCTTATTACACCCAGTTATTTAACCCAAGAGGGGCTGAGGAGAGGAAAATGGAGTGAATGCTTAAGAGGGTCTATTGTTTCATCATACCAGAATTCTTCAATGGAGATATAAGTATCCTCACTTTTAGAAAGGTAAAAAATAATCTTCCGAGAACTCAACAACCAATAAGTAGAAGAGCCAGAATGCCCAGAAGTGGATTATGTCACCTCCAGTATGTAATACAAACTCCACACCACACCTGCCTGTGTGTCTTTGATCCAATGGCCTTCTTTCTGTCAGGAACCCCCAAGCACCATGAGGACTGAACTGTCATTCACCAGCCCCATGATGCCCACCCACCTCCATGCTTTAGCAGAGTTCCTCTGCCTGGAGAACTCTTCTCCTTTCTTGTTCACATGGTAACTCCTTTTTTTTTTAAAAATTTTTTTTATTGAGAATTATGTGATAGTTTACTTGGGAGAACATTAGCTTTACATTCACCCTATCTTATATGTTACATTGCCATGGTTACAACCCCCTCCATGCATCATCAGCCAACACAGGGTAACTCTTTTGTTTCAAGTTTCTGTTGAAAGAATCCTGAAAACCCTTTCCTTGGAAGGCTCCCCAGCCCAAGTTAGCAGCTTCTTCCTCTCTGCTGTCAGAGCACTTACGATACAAAATTATCATAAAGGGTAACTGCCTTTATCTATACCCAGCTACCCTCTGGATTATACATTTTATGAGGCTGGAAGATATGTTTTCAACTTTATAAAGCTAGGGCTAAATGCCTTGCAGGGAGCCGGTACACAAAGCATCAAACGAATGAGTAAAGAACACCAGAACTCAGCAAACTGGACTTGCTGTTCCCACTTTATAACACTGCTCTGTGAGAGTACATAAGATGCTCTCTTTATGGAATTATTGTTAGACACCGTCCCCCTTCCTCATCACCACCACTACCACTTACTGATCAGGTGCATAATATATATGCCCATGGAATCCTGGTGTAGCACTGTAGGATGAGCACTCAACCACAAGGTCAGTTTGAACTGCAAGGTTGGCAGTTCAAATTCATCAGCCACTCCTCAGGATCCCTATAGGGTCACTATGGGTCAGAACTGACTCAACAGCACTTAACAACAACAACATGCATGCCCATATCCCAAACTGGGTTTCTTATCTGTTAAGCTTACTTGACCAGTTAGTGGCAGTGCCAAAATGTGAAAATCTACATTCATTTCACTGGACTACTTATCTTTCCCAATTGTACAAATCCTTGGTGCAGTGACATAAAAATAAACTGTGTATTGTCCCAAGTGGGATTTCCAGCACTTTGTCTAGTACTCTCTTCCTTGTCACTTTGTCAACTCATTGCACACACGTATTCTAGTATTTTAGATGATATGATTCTAGCTTATTGTTTTAAAATACAAACTGCTACTCACAATCTAACTATATCCATAGATGTAGGAACAAAAGGTATTCTATGTTCAAGCCTTGACAAGTTGAGATTAATACAGTGAAAATGATCCACAACCAAGCAATTCTGAATAGACTAAGCAGCTATGTTTCAGATACATTTTTCCAGTTATCAAACTGTCCTAAGATTCTTGGTGGTGTTCAGCTGGTGAATTTTGTTTTCTTAGTTTCTGTTTTTAACTTAAGAAACCAATTCTGTCATCAGAAAATTTAACAGACTGGGTTCACTTCCTCTTTTGGGTCATTAGTAAAAGCATTAACTGGGTCATAAGACTGAGCCCCAGGCACCCGATTTATTATCACTCTCTAATCTGAGAAGCACACATTTTCAAGAGAGAGTAAAAGGTTACTCAAGTGTTGTTGTTTTTGTTAAGCCTATTGGTATTTCTTGTACTTTATATTACTTTTAAATTCTCATTATTATTTTGTATTTATTACTATTTCTTTTATCATTTAGGTATGTCTACATGCCATATAAAATGTTGAAAGGTTGGCAGTGTTTCAACTGGCTGCGTCTCTTGACTGCCCAAGCAGTATGGCAATGTAAGATAAGCACTGGACTGTTAACCACAAATTTAGTGGTTCAAACATACCAGATGTTCCTTGGAAGCCCTATACAGGGTCACTATGAGTCAGAACCAATGGATGGTAAGTAACAACAACATGTAAGTTGTTGTTAGGTGGTGTTGAGTCAGTTATAACTCATAGTGACCCTGTATAGGTTTTCTGACTGTGGTAAATCTTGGCAGGACAAAAGGCCTCATCTTTTTGTCATTGAATGGACTTTGATCTTTGTGTTTCAGTGCTTAGCCTACTGAGCCATAGTATTCTATACATATCTATTAGTGTCTAATGCATATAT
>NW_006408528.1:7763043-7764368 GCF_000296735.1 Chrysochloris asiatica | reverse complement strand
GTAAAACTGATGATCTGCCCTCTAAGCTTTCACTCAATTAAAAAAAAATTTCAAAATCAATATTTTTCCTTCCTTCAATTCAAACCATAACCACATCTTATATTTGGACAGGAAGAACCAGGAAAGTATTAATCTATTTCGGTAACTCATGTCATTAAACTATGCTGGGATAGCCTGAGAACATGTCTGGGCTGGCCAGGTAGAGGACTGTGAGAGAGATGTGCATGCAAGAGACATGTAGAGGGAGAGTTCAGGTATTCTAAGAGATATCTCACATGCAGCCTTCCATCAGTTGGCCCCTAAACATATGAGCGATCCCAGCCATACTCAGTAGAGCCCCATTCTGACCCACATCTGACCCCAGGTGCGTGTTTGTGGGGTTTTTCTGTATATATATATATATATTTTAATGTTTTATTGTGAATTATGTGATAGTTTACATGGGAGAACATTAGTTTTACATTCATTCTATCGTATATCATCTCATTGCCATGGTTATAATCCCCTTCATGCAATCCTTCCCCCGTGTCCTCCAGGTCTTCAGCACACTGTCGCTTTCCCTCTCTGGATCTAACTCTGTGTATATATTTTAAAAAGCTTTTTATTGTGAATTGGATGAAGGTTTACAGAGCAAACCAGCTTTTCTATTCAACAATCCGTACACATTTTGTTTCATTTCAGTGATTGCAATCCCCACAATGTAACATCACTCAGTCCACTTCTTCCCTGTGTTTCCCATTTCCAGTCCTCCTCCTTTCCTGTTGTTGTTGTTAAGTGCCTTCGAGTTGGAGCCAACTCATAATGACCCTGTATAGGGTTTCCGAGGCTATAATCTTTTGTGGGAGCAGAAAGCCTCATTTTTCTCTTGTGGTTTGGCTGATGGGTTTGAACTACTGACCTTGTGGTCTGCAGTACAGTGCTTATCCTATGGAATCACTGCACTCCTCTTTTGTCCTGCTCCTTCTTAATTTTATCCTTAGGTCAATGCTGCCTTTTTGATCATAAATGGTTATTCTGAGTGCTTACCTTCCTATTGTTATTCCTTTTGTAGACCTATTGTTTGGCTAAAAACTGAGCAACAGGGGTGAGTTCAGATCCAGATCTGAAAGGTGACAGTTTTGGGAGTTCCATGAGTCTGTATCCAACCAAGTAAGCTTAGTCTTTTTTTCTTGTTTTAAACTTTTTATTGTGAATTGAGTGATAGTTTACATGGGAGAATATCCATTTTACACTTCTCCTATCGTATTTCATTTCATTGTAATGATTACAATCCCCTCGATGCATCATCATTCAACAATATTTGCTTCCACTCCCTCTGCTTTTTT
>NW_006408528.1:7741602-7757980 GCF_000296735.1 Chrysochloris asiatica | reverse complement strand
ATATATACACACACACACATACATACATGTTGTTGTTTAGTGCCATCAAGTTGGTTCTGACTCATAGCAACCCTGTATGGCATCACATTCATCAAAAAGAACATTTCAAGATCTATCTTGAAGCTAAATTCTGCCTGTGAATATGTCTATACACCTACAAGGAAAACCAGTTAATATCACTATTATTCAAATTTACTCATGAACCACTAAAGCCAGTGATGATGACATTTGAACAATTCTACTAACTTCTGAAGTATGAAATTGATCAAACATGTAATCAAGATATATTGATAACTACTGGTGATTGCAATACAAAGGTTGGAAACAAAGATGAAGGATCAGTACTTGGAAATTACAGCCTTGGTGACAGAAATGATGCTAGAGATTGCATGACAGAATTTTGCAAGGCCAATGACTTATTCATTACAAATACCTTTTTTCAAACAACATAAAAGATGACTATACACATGGACTTGATCAGATGGAATACACAGAAATTGAATTGACTAGATTTGTGGGAAGAGACAGTGGAAAAACTCCATAGCATCAACCAAAACAAGTTCAGGGGCAGACTGTGAAAAAGACCATCAGTTGCACATATGCAAGTTCAGGCTGAAGCTGAAGAAAGTTAAAACGTGTCTATAAGAGCCAAAATAGGACCCTGAACATATCCCACCTGAAGTTACAGATCATCTCAAGGAAAGATATGATGCATTAGATACTAATGTCTGAGGACCAGAAGAGTTGTGGGATGACATCAAGAACATCATACAGAAAGAAAGCAAAAGGTCATATAAATAGGCAAGATAGAAGGAAAAGACCAAAAAAGGATTTCAGGAATGTCCCTGAAAGTTGTTCTCCAGTATAGAAATGCTAAAGCAAATGGAAGAAATGAGGAAGTAAAAGAGCTGAACAGAAAAAAATTAAAGGACAGCTTGAGAAGACAAAGTCAAGTATTATAATGAAATGTACAAAGACATGGAGTTAGAAAACCAAAAGGGAAGAACACGCTCAGCATTTCTGAAATTGAAAGAACTAAAAAAAAAATTCAAGCATTAACTTGAAATATTTAAAGTATCTATAGGTAAAATATGAAATGGTGTAGAAAGCATCAAAAGAAAATGGAAGGAATACACAGAGTCACTGTACCAAAAAGAAATGGTCAATGTTCAACCATTTCAAGAGGTTGCATATGGTCAAGAGCCAATGATATTTAAAGAAAGAAGTCCAAGGTTCACTGATGGCATTGGCAAAGAACAAGTCACCGGTAATTGATGGAATGCAAATTTAAATCTTTCAACAAACTGATATAGCCCTGGAGACACTCACTCATCTATGCCAAGACATTTGGAAAAAAAGTATCTGGCCAACTGACTGGAAGAGATCCATATTTGTGCCCATTCTAAAGAGAGGTGACCAAGTACAATATGGAAATCATTGGATAATATCATTAATATTATATGCAAGTAAAATTTTGCTAAAGACAATTTGAAAGTAATTGTAACCATCCACTGATAGGGAATTGCCAAAGGTTCAAGATCTATTCAGAAGAGGACGTAGAATGAGAGATATCATTGCTTATGTCAGATGAATCATGGCTGAAAGCACAGAATACCAGAAAGATGTTTACCTCGACTTTACTCACTATGCAAAGGCTTTTGACTGTGGATCATGACAAGCTATGGATAATTGTGGAGCATTTAATTATGCTCATGAGGAACCTGTACGTAGACCAAGAGGCAGTTATTGGAACAGAACAAGGGGATATTGAATGATTTAAAATCATAAAAGGTGTGTGCCAGGATTATAGTTTTTCACCATATTTATTCAATCTGTATGCTGAGCAAATAATCTGAGAAACTCAATTATATGAAGAACAACATGGCATCAGCATTAGTGTAAGATTTATTAACAACCTGAGATATGCAGATGATACAACCTTGCTTGCTGACAGCAAAGAGGACTTAAAATATTTACTGATAAAGATCAAAGACCATAGACTTCAGTATGAGTTGCAGCTCAATGTAAAGAAAACAAAAATGCTCACCACTGTACCAATAAATAACATCATGATAAATGGAGAAAAGTTTGAAGTTGTCAAGGACTTCATTTTGCTTGAATCCACTATCAACACTCATGGAAACAGCAGTTAAGAAATCAAATGACATATTGCTTTAGGCAAAACTTTTGCACAGTATTCTTTAAAGTGTTCACAAGCAAAGATATAAATTTGAAGAATAAAGTGCCCTTGATCCAAGGTGTGGCATTTTCAATAGTCTCATATGCATGAGAAAATTGGTGATGAGTAAGGAAGCCCATGGAAGAATTGATGCATTTGAATTATAGTGTGGGAGAAGAATATTAAATATACCCTGGACTGCCAGAAGAACAAACAAACCTCTATTGGTAGGAGTATAGCCAGAATGCTCCTTAGAAGTCAGGATGGAGAGACTTCTCTCAGACTCCTGACATTAGGAGAGATCAGTCCCTGGAGAAGGACCTTATGCTTGGTAAAGTGAAAGTTCAGAGAAAAAGGAGCCCCCCCACTAGATGGACTGGCACAGTGGCAGCAACAAGAGGCTAAAGCATAACACTAACTGTGAGGATGGTGCAGGACCGGGCCATGTTAGCTCCTGTTCTGCATAGGGTCACTATGAGTTGGAACTCACTTGATGGCACTTAACAATAAATAATATGCATTAATCATTAACCAATAAATAGATGAGGGGATGTGCCACAAAAACATCATGTTTTGGGAACAGAGTTCGCCCTTTCTGTTCTAGTTGCTGTTGAGTGGATTCTGACTCATGGTGATTCTCAGTGTGTCAGAAGAGAACGGTGCTCCACAGGGGTTCCAGTGCTGATAGAAGTAGATCACTAGACCTTTCTCCTATAGTGTTTTGGTTAGTAAATGGGAACTACGTTAGGCACTTCCCTTTTGACTTCATCTAGCTGCCCATGAGTTCCAAAATGTGGCTGATGTGGGTATTCAGGAGCATCTGAAAGACTGATGCACGATCAAGGTCTTCAAGCACGAGATGGCTCTGGTGTAACTCCTATCTTTATCTTCTTTGGTCATTCCCTCACATTCTTTTCTATATACAACTAAACTAAATACAATCTCTCCTCTCATAAAAGGATTGTTCTCACAGCACTCATATATTTTTCCTTCCTTCATCGGCCCTTCAAAATTCAGTTTGTGCCATTTCTTCTAGGAAGCACGCTGGAATCCCCAAGCTTGGTTTTAAATACTCTTTTGGGCTTCTACATATACTGATAATATACCTCTATTACCTCACATAACACTTTATCACATTGTATGATCACTGTTACTTTAGTTATCTGTCTTCTATATGCTCCAAGGAGTTTGAGACAGGCCCATATCTTGATTTTCTTATACCAGCATTGATGTTAAATACTAAAAATGCTTTTCAAATGAATGGTTTTTAACCTGGTACATATCGTCTGTTTTGGGACTGGAGTTTCTATTTTAGTTTGATGACTAACAATTTGTTTTTTGTTGCTTTTGTTTTTCAGAAAGAAGACACTGCTGTAGCAACTGTGTGCTAAGCAGGATGTTGTACCAGCTCCTTCAGTTTCCCATTAGTCTCAACCTTCAAAACATTTTCTATGTTGGTACTCAATACATTTCTGTATCATTTATTTGCTCCTTCTTGTTGGAGACTCCCTCCCTCTAATTTGCTCTTGGATGAGCTGTTCTAGAAAACATGGGTGGTACGTTCTTTGTATCCACTTGATTCATTAGAGTTTTGTCAGTGATGACTCCTTTTGTCACCTTAGGCCTGACAATAGTCCAGATGTTCAGTATTAATGAACAAGTGTTCTTATGTCTGAGACAGCTAGCTACCCATCAAAATCCATTCACACTTCTATATTTTCCAGACACTCCTGAAAACGTGTGACGGCAGGGGTGGGGGTGAGGGTACACAAAGTTCTTTCCAAGGGAATGGGAACAGAAGCGACAAGCACTACTTGGCCCATAACACCTTCCCATACATCCACCTGCCAGCGCTTTTCCTCTTCTGGTTGACTGGGACATGCACACTAGGGAACACTGGAAGACAGATGCTGAGGAGGCTGAAGCTGCTATCAGCTTGAGTCTCCAGACTAATCCATCAGCCTGGGTAAGCACCCAGGACTATTGGTGAGCAAAAACTAGAAATGGCTGTTGGGCTAAACCATGGTAGTTTGGGTGTCTCTGCATTTTAACTTAGCTTAGTCTGCCCTACTTGCAACAGGAATGGCACCAAGAAAGGGCTACTTAAATGATAGACTACATTTAATGTTGCAAGTAGGTTAAAGTCTAATAATTCTATAAACGGTTGATATCTAATGGGTATTTCTGTGGTTTGAACATTAAGACAAATGTCATCAAAAGTATCAGGTGACTAATGAAATGTTAAAAAACTCTCAAAAATTCACTTTTTTGCCACTACATTTATAAAGAATTGTTAAGTAACAGTATTATTTTTTGCAGGAAGGGACACTGAGGAAGGATGGGATGAAACTGAAGATAAGATGATTAGAAAACTGCTTGGTGTTTGCTCTTCTCTACTGATTGGAAGGTTGGCAATTCTAACCCACCAGTAGCTCCATGGAAGAAAGGCCTGCAATCTGCTTCCATAAAGATATAAACAAAAAAAAAAAATCTTAGGAGCTCAGTTCTACTCTGTAATACATGGCATGGCCAGGAGCTGCGATCGACTCAATAAGAAAAGGTCTGGTTTGGTTTTTGGTTTTATTAAAATGTTTACTTCACTAATAAAGATTTAAAAAAAAACAAAACTAGTTAATTTGCTGGCTTGCTCTGCATGCAGAATCATGCAGAGCATGATTAGCTTCTACAAGTGAGGTCACAATCATTGTGCATTCCAAACTAGTAAATGTGGTCTCACACAGCAAAGCGCTCAGGTGTGCTCTGCAAAGCTTCTGTCTTCTATGCACCATATCTGTCTCTTTCAGTTTCAAGTGCCGATGTGTGGAGCTTTAACTGACATACAGTAAAGAATGAGCCATTCCAGACTCCACGAGAACTAGTGAGAGGGCCAACACACTGCTCTCTGCTCCAGTTGTACCTTTTATCAATAGGATGCAACATGTTCTATCGTGAAAGGGCTCCACTCTTTACTTTGAAATAATACCTGAATTCATATCATTGATAGTTTTGTTGAAAAGTGAAATAATGCAAAAAAGAAAGAAAAAAAAAAAAGCGAATTCGGTTTAACCATGCTCCTTGGGGAATATATCACAATACAGAAATCACAAGACCAAGTTCTCTCTTCTTAAACTACTTAAAAACAATCCCTTCAAATACAAGTAGATTTGAGAAGCAACGACTACTTTAAGTAAAACCTAAATGACCTATGGTTGTTGTGGTAGTGGTGGTGGTGTTCTGGAGTAAAACTGCTCTATAGGGTTCCCGAAGTTGTAAATCTTCACAGAAGCAGATTTGCCTCATGCTTCTACCACAGAGTACTGGGTTTGAACCACTGACCTTTTGGTTAGCAGCCAATGCTTGACCCACTATGCCGCTAGGGTTCCTCTGCTCCCCCCAAAACCCACTGCCATTGAGTCGACTCTAACACATAGCGACCCTGTACAGGGTTTCCAAAGCTGTAAATCTTTACGGGAACAGAAAGTATCATTTTTCTCCTGCTAAATGGCCTATAGTGTATTACAAACATAGTGTGTGTTCTTGAGGAATAGAGAAAAGATTAATAGTAGGTTAGCTTTTCAGTTACCCTGGAGTGAGATTGGCAGAGATCTGAACACCAATTTGGGCTAAACATTTTTAAAATATGAAAGTGGAAAAAAAGAAAAGAGAATAGGGAAAGAGATCAATGAAAAGAATTCTATCTACACTTCTTTTGGTTAAAGAGTTGACTATGTATGCTCAAATAGGTATTCAAATTTAAACAATACCATGAAAGAGCTAAAACTGTTATTTAAAATAAAACTAAAGTTTAACTCTGATTTTTCAGAATTATAACTGAATTTAGGAATGTACCTCATGTATACATGGCTGACCAGCATAATTGGGGGGGTGTTGCTGGCCCCACATGGAGGTAGGGGTGACACCAACCATAATAACTCCACTGCTGAGCACACTGTGAGCATTTGAACCTAAGGAAGTCTGTTGTGGAATGTATTCTGCACCACAAAGATCGGCTGTTTCTCATATTAAAGACATCTTAAGGGAATTGGGATTAGAAAGCTGTTATCTGAAAATTTCCTGGGTTGTTTTATTATTTATGTGAAAAGAAAATTTGTGAGGCATTGTTTCATGCTATAATACAATGCATAATGACACACTGGTTTCGTTTCTAAATCTCATCATTTTTATTCAAAAATCTCTTTCTCATTTATTCCCAACTCCCCATTCCCATAGCATCCTACGCAGAGCTGCCCAAAGAAACCATCCTCCTAAACCACTTGGCCACATTCACTTCCTTGCTCAGGAGCCTTCATAATGTCATGATTTCATAATGTCAGCTACCAAGTGACAGAATCAGGATTCAGACCTTCACCACTATATGGTATCACTTTCTAAGTGAAAGATGACCTTTCAGAGCAGTTTTATTATCATTATTTCTAATAGTTCAAGTGGGATAACAAGTGGGAACCTGGCAGGGAGTTTTGGTAAGATAAATTCAGGGATTATAAATTTAGAAGCAGGAAGTGGCTGGGCCTTTAGAAACATGTTTGGAGTATATAAGTTTTGAAATCTGGGAGTATCACAGGTACTGGTGATCTAGGAGGGGTCAGGGCAGGAAAAGCCCAGGGCTCCCTAGGGCAGAGGAAAAGGCTGTGGCTCACTAGGGCAGGGGAAAAGGCCCATTCAGGGCCATACTCTGTAGGACTCAAGACTGGGGTTGCTGAAGAGTATTGCATGCATCAAAGAAAAGCCACACTGTTAGAACAGCAGGTGCCAGGAATCACGTGGAGGACAAGAGAACCAGCCTAAAGGACCAGGGAGAGGAACAAAGGCAAGAGCGGGCCTCTTTATCTGATATAGGGGCCACTATAGGAGTCCTGGTGTGGAGCTGTGGGTTAATGAGCCAGACGGTGAAGCTGTTTGAACTGCAAGGTCGGCAGTTCAAGCTCACCAGCTGCTCCTCAGAAACCCTTTACAGGGTTGCTATGGCTCAGACCTGACTTGACAGCACTTAACAACAACAACAACAACACAGGGTTGCTAGGACTTGGAATCAACTTGATATCACTTAACAACAACAAGCCATGGTGTCTCAGTAGGACAAGCATTCCAATGCTAACCACAAGGTCTGCAGTTCAATCCCACTAGCTGCTCCATAGGAGGAAGAGGAGGCTTCTACTTCCATAAAGTTTTACAACCTTGGAAACCCTATATAGGGTCGCTATGAGTCAGAATCGACTCAATGGCAGTGGGTTTTGGGGGCAGGAGAGGAGCCGTAGTGGCACAATGGGTTAAGCATTGGCTACTCACCGAAAGGTCAGTGATTCAAACCCACCAGCTACCCTGTGGGAGAAGGATGAGACAATCTGCTTCTGTAAAGACTTATGACCTCGAGAACCCTATGGAGCAGGCCTACTCTATCCTATAGGGTTGCTATGAGTCCAAATGGACTTGGTGGCAGTGGGGAGGGAGGAGCCCTCACAGCCCTAGTGGCACAGTGCTAAGCACTCATTTGCTAATTGAAAAGTCAATAATTGGAACCCATCAACTGCTTTGTGGAAGAAGATAAGACAGTTGGCTTCCCTGAAAATTATCTATAGGGTCACTATGAGCTGTAATTGACACAACGGCAATGAATTTGGTTTGGCTTGGGGAAGGAGTCTTAAGGGTATAATGGCTAAGCACTCGGCTGGCCACTGAAAAGTCAGTGATTCAAACTGATGGGTCCCCAGTGTCTCTGTGGGAGAAAAGACCTGGTCATCTGTTCCCATATGAGTTGGTATGGACTCCATGACACACAACAATAATCCTTTGCTTTTACAATTTAATTTCTTAAAGCTAAATTAAAATTGGTATCTTCCCCATTAAGCACTGAGTTCCTCAAGATCCGGAGCCTGTATTATGCAACTGTATCTCTGGTACTTAACCCATAGCCTGGTAAAAAACTACTGTTTAAAGTGCCTGTGCATGACTGAACGAATAAAAGAGGGTAGAGCTCTGAAAAATTCTAGAAGGCAGCGCATAACTCACTTGTTCTTGTTGTTGTTATGAAGTGCTGTTGAGTCGGTTGTGACTCATAGCAATATTGTTATAGGATTTCTGAGGAGCAGCTGGTGGGTTTGAACTGCCAACCCTTGTGGTTCACAGTCCAGGGCTGATCCTACAGCACCACACCAGGAGTTCTCTAACTCATTTAGTCCAGTCTTATTATTTGACAGATGACGTGAGGCCCAGATTGGTTAAAGGGCTGGTGAAGGCGCCACGATGATTGTTTTAATGCAGGAGTTCTAACTGGAACCCAGAACACGCTGGCCAAGCTGTTTTCCTCCTTACTCTACTGGCAGTTAGGAGGCAATTCCCACAGCCATTACAGTGATTTTAGGCTCTCTCTTGGACATTTTAGGCTCTCTGTTCCCACGGAGACAAGCTTTTTCTTCTTCTTCTTTTTAAAATGGTGGTTCGGCTCCCAGGCTAGGCCACAAAAGCCTATTTACCTCACAGCTGAGCTCGACTATAAAACCAGCGGTAGCTCTGAGGCCTCACTGAGCTCCCAGCTCTGAGTCCAGGGGGCAGGTGGGCAGCTGACTCTGCAGGAGGGGGAGGATAGAGCTCCCAGGAGCAGCCCAGGAGCAAGGGGCAAAGGCTGGGTAGGGGGGCCGGGCAGGGGGCCCAGGGCAGCAGCTGCAGGAGGTGACTGCAGTCTCTGAATGCCTTGGTGGTTCTTAAGTGGATTGTTTGTAAGTTGGGAACTGTCTGTGCTTAGAAAGGCGGATTTCAAGAGGTAGGGGATCCTATTTCACTTGAAGGCCCACAGTAATGAGGGCTCTTTATTCGTAATGAAGTAGCCACTAATTGGAGGGACTGGCTCAGGAGGCCTTCTGGAATTTTGTACTTCTGGACCAGAACTGAGTAATATTATGCAGTAGCCTGGCAACCCCTTACTTCTGCATAAAATTCATATAAAAATCTACCATGAAGTGCCTGTCTGACAGTCACTATGTTTATTATTAATAATGATAATAACAGAGAGGTTTATATGTAGCATTAATCTGGGGGAGTGAATTGAATTCTCAGTTTCCACAAATTTTTTCTTTTCTTTTTTTTCCCCTCAGCCATATTAGGGATATTTGGAAAATCCTTATTCTCAGAGTGGGCAGAAAGCTTTGATATTTACCCAGAGGAGGCATGGCTCAGTTTCTAAAGGCTCATCCAAGAGATGATCTCTTTCCTCCTCCACATCCTTAGAGAGGAGAAACATTCCATAAACTCACAAATTTTGTAAAAGCAAATATACGAAAAGAACCCATAATGATGTTAATGGAAATGAAAAAAGTTACAGTTGGGAAATCAATCATAATAAGGTAATACAGTAAGCTTTTCTGAAGTTAATGAAATGTGGTCAACTACATTGGAATGTTCTGGTGCCCCCTGGAGGATTCTAAAGTCTAACAGAATGGGTTACTTAGTACCTTTCTTCAGATGTCTTAGAAAACCCTACAGATGCTATCTATTTCTTCTCCCAGGCTCAAATCAACTTAACCTGGTTCAATCACAAGCATAGAAAGAAAGCAGGAGTTAAAGTTAATGTGTAAAAAGTTTTAGCCACCATACGTTTGTCTTTAGAGTGTAGCTCCTTGGCTCAACCAGAGAATCTATTTTTGGGTTGTGAAGTTTATAAATGATTGGTTTATAAATCCAATGGTGCAAAGTTCACAGTTCCATGTGCAGTCTCTCCATTTTTCTGGACTGTTTGTGTTGAGTGAACAAGGAAGTTTGCTTCTGTCAGCCTTGCATTGTCTTGTGCAGACACTCTGGAAAGTTAAACATTTAGCCTCTCAAATCTCACTGCTCTGGGGTTTCTCAGGGACATGACTCCAGTATGATGATGACTAAATGGCCATCAGAGTTGTTTATTCCACAGACACAGAACAGTCAGCAGATGTGAGGAGACACTGTCTGACTCCAGTAAGAGTTTAGGACTACAGCTGCCCTTTCTGCTCCACCTTATTCCAGAATGACTGAAATCAGGATCTTGGTGCATAATATAACTGATAGCATCCAGTCTTAAGTCATTATTCTACATCTGAAAGATACAGTGCAGGTTCCACTAAATTTGGAAAGACTAATGCCGGTACATTATTATAATTATATTGCAATGTAATTACAATGCTTGCAACAAGCATTAATACAGTATTATAAGCAGAATTAATATAAACCTCTACTACTGTCACTTTCCTCCCCCAATGTCATTAAAGTTGCTCCAATTTCTTCATCATTGTTGTGGGCTGCTGCTGAATCGGCCCCCAATTCATGGTGACTCCATGCAGAATGGATTGGACACTTGGATGGAGTTTTGGGAAGTGGATCAGCAGACCATTTTTCCCGAGACTGTCTTTCTCAGGAATCTGTGTTGAAACCTGTCCAGCTGCTAGGATGTCAGCCTCCATTGATTTAGGGATGGTAGCTGCATTAATTGCTGGTACATTATGGGAGGTGAGCATTCTACCTTGAACTACCTTGAACTATCATTGCCCGTGCCTTCATATACTGAATGTACTATGGTGGTGGTGGTGTGCTGTGGAGTCCGTTCTGACTCACAGCGACCCGGCATAGGGTTTCTGAGGCTGTAAATCTTTACATGAGCTGAAAGCCTCATCTTTCTCCCACAGAATGGCTGGTAGTTTCGAACTGCTGACCTTGAGGTTAGCTGCCTGACTCATAACCATGATGTTATCAGAGTTCTTTGAATAGTACTATAAAGGACTGTATTAAAGTTCAAATTATAGAATCACTAAACATAATTTCAGATTTCCAGAAAAGTTGCAATACTTGCAAGAATTATCTGCATTCTTGATTCATACACAACCCAAATGTTAGCACTTCCCTACACCTTTTTTTATTCTTTTTCTAAATACACTCACACATATTTTTTTTCTCTCTGAACTGTGTAAGAGTAAGGTGCATATATGTACAATGACTGACAAAAAAACAAAACAAAACCCACCGACATCAAGTTGATTCTAATTCCCAGCTACTCTGTACAGGGTTTCCGAAGCTGTAAATCTTTACAAGAACAGAAAGCCTTACCCTGCTCCCCAGAGGCAGCTGGTGGTTTTGAACTGCTGACCTTGTAGTTAACAGCCCAGCATTTATTTCCAAAAAGCAAGAAATTCTCTGACATAAACATAATACAGTGATTAAAATAAGGAAATTAACACTGAAATAATATTATATAAACAACAGGTCTTATTGAGAGGTTTTCAATTATTTCAATCAGTAATATCCCGGATGGTGTCCTGGCACAGTTACATATCAGACAATGTTCCACTGCTGTTCGTAGGGTTTTCAGTGGCTTAAGCATTCAGAAGTGGTCTGCCTCCCCTTCTTAGCTTTTCTGGAAGCTCTGCTGAAATCTGTTAAATATCCCTGTTGTTGAGTACCATGGAGTCGATTCCGACTCACAGTGACCCTGCACAGGGTTTCCGATGCTGAAAATCTTTACGGGAACAGAAAGCCTCATCTTTCTCCCGCAGAACAGCTGACAGTTTGAACTGCTGGCTTTGAGGTTAGCAGCCCGATTTGTAACCACTACACTACCGGAGCACCTTGTGAAATACCCTGCTGGTATTTAAAATACCAGTGGGCTATCTTCCAGTCTCACAGCAACACACAAGCCACCACAGTGGTCAGTCTGTGTCAGACAAATTGACAACCGAGTGGTAGCTATCACAAGTATATGCTCCTTTTAACAAAACACAAAAACAGACTAACATTATTCTTAACTTATGTGATTAGTCCTAGAATAAACAAAAATTGGTTTCAGAATTTCTATCCTGTATCTCTGCAAAATAAGAATGCAACAATATTTGTTTAAAATTATCATTATTATTTTTTTTAGCCTGCGAGCATTCAGTCCTAATGCTGTAGTTAAAAGTTAATTGGGTTAGTACCTCCACTCCCTTCCCAGTGTGGTTATAGTACTCATGTAAAATACAATTTGTAGCATTTGTTTCTATGTTGTTATGTTTCATCTAGTAGGTTCTGACTGGAATGGACCCTATGGACAACAGGACAAAAAACTGCCTGGTTCTAAACCATTCTCATAATTGTTCTTCCATTTAAGCCCAATGCTGTTGCCTTTGTCAATCCATCTTGTTGGGAGTTTTCCTTTATTTTTCTGACTCTCCACGCTTCTAAGCATGATGTCCTTCTCCAGGGACTGAGCTCCTTCTTGCCCAAATTACAAGAGATGAAGTCTCACCATTCTGGCTTCTAAGGAGCATTCTGGCTGTGTTTCTTCCAAGACAGATTTGCTTGTTCTTCTGGAAGTCGCTGGCACTTTCAATATTTTTCACCAATGCCATAACTCAAATGCATTGATTCTTCTGTGCCTTCCTTATTCATTATCCAACTTACACATGGTGTGAGGCAATTGGAAATACCATGGCTTTAGTCAGAAGTACCTTATTCTTCACACTTATATCTTTGCTCTTTAACACTTTAAAGAGATCTTTTGCAGCAGATTTCCCTAATGCAATAAGTTGCTTAATTTCTTAACTGCTGCTTCCATGAGTGCTGATTGTGGATCCAAGCAAAATAAAGTCTTTGATGACTTCAATGTTTTCTCCATTTATCATGAGGTTATTTATTTGTCCAGTGGTGAGGATTTTGGGTTTGTTTACTTTGTTGTTATGTGAACCTAATTTTATGGTTCCTTCACCATCTCTGAGTTAAAAAAATTCTAAATTTATATATCCATTCATTTATTGAATATGTAAAACATATTCCACAAGCAGATATGTATAAAAAGGTATATTCAGAAAAGTCCTATGTCTTTCCCTTCCCCTCCCCCTTTGATACAATTACTACCCATACCTTGTTGTTGTTAAGTGCCTTTGAGTTGGTTTCAACCCATAGCGAACCTGTAGAGGGTTTCCGAGGAGCGGCTGGTGAGCTCGAATCATGAGCCTTGTGGTTCAAAGTGACTTTGCAGTCCAGCACATTAACCCACATAACCACACACCAGGATTACTGTAAAGTACTTTAAATTTACTTCAGAATCAGGAAAGGAATAATTGAATGAATAAATAAGTGAATGGGACAAAAACTAGTTCATTCTTGTCATGCCTGGCCCAAGTTCTATCTTTGGTAGGACATTGTCTATTAGTGTACGCTACATTGGGAAGGATTTAAAGAACAGAATGTTTTTTCAACACCATTTTCTCACAGGTTGTGACGAGAGGACTAAAAGATGCTATACTGACACTTTTGTTTGGTACCTTAGTCTCTTAAGACTTTTTGATCTTGACATTCCTTACTTTGGAGACTACACAACTGAGCTTTATTTGTTTGGCTGAGAATGTTTTAGATATAAACATGATGGTTGAATGTCTGCAAGACCATCTAGCACAGTGTGCAGACAATTCTTTCCTTACTCACTATCCCAATGGTGCCCATGTCAGAGAAATTGTGCCAGAGACATTATCACTAAGATGTGCATGTTTGCAACTTAAGTGAGTGGCTAGTCACTTAGCAAAGTTTTTAAATGTATAACACAATTCCAGGCAAGTCTTTATGGAAACTGGAACTCCTATGTGGGTTAATGCGCCAGACTGCAGAGCCATTTGCACTGTAAGGTCGGCGGTTCAAACTCACCAGTTGCTCCTCAGAAACCTTATACAACAGGGTCACTAAGGGTAGGAATCGACTCGATGGCACTTAACAACAACAACAACATACATAGCTAGTACAACACTAATGAAACAAATACATCACTAATGAAATTACATATGTGTTTATGTACTGACCTGGCAAAACTACTTCTAGGAATTTACCTGGAATATATAACTCCCCTCACTCCCAAATATACATTCTTACATATACACATTATTTATTGCCACATTGTCTTGTAATATCAAAATATTGGAAACAACCTAGATATTCTTACAGAGGAGAGTAGCTAAATGAATTGCAGAACATACACCCAACAAAGCACTATGCTTCTGTAAAACTGTCTGTGAACTGATGTGGCGTGATTTCCAGGATATATAAAGTACAAAAAACCCCCACAAACCTAAGTGCCAAAAAGCATCTATAATATGTTATCTTTAGTGTAAGAAAGGAGGAGAAAGAAAATAAAGATTCTGCTCCTCATTTAAAGAATTTATTTCACAGGAATGGAAAACCAAGCACTAATGAAACTGGCTACCTGTAAGGTACAGGGTGTTGGTATGATGCTACAGGATAACACTCCATGTAAAATCATCTCCCCTTTTCTCTATATCCTTCTGAATTTCTCTTATTTTAATTCTCCTGCTTTTATATGTTATTGTTGTTGTTGTTAAGTGCCGTTGAGTCAGTTCTGACTCATAGCAACCCTGTATAGCGTTTCCGAGGAGCTGTTGGTGAGCTTCAACTGCTGACCTTGCAGTTCAAATCAACTTTGTAGTCCAGCACATTAACCCAAAGTGCCACACCAGGACTGAGATGGCCTAACCTAAACAGGACACAGGAAGAGAGAGAATGAAGAGGATGTGATTGGTGGAGCTTCTGTGTTTGCTCAAAAAGTAGGCAGAATTCAAAACAGTGACCAGAAAGGAACCACAGAATTTAAGGAGAGAAGTACAGGTGAACTCATCTGAAACTGAGATAGCCTAAATTTCAAAGCTCAAGTGCAAACCACAGTGAAGACTCTGCACCCAACTTTGCATTATTTTTCCAAAAAGTGGTCCAAGGTTGATGGGTGGTGAAAATTGTTTGCTATTGGCTGGTAACCAAAAGTTGGTTATTTGAATTCACATAGTGGCACCATGGAAGAACTAGGCCTGGTGATTTACCTTCTGTAAAGACAACTGCCAAGATAGCCCTATGTAGCAGATCTACTCTCTAAAACATGGGGTCTCCTAAAGCCACAAACCAACAATAAACACAAAATCAACAAGAGGGGCCCACATATTATATATATACTCCGACCTGAAAAACTAGGGGTTTCTCTTTATATAGCCTGGCCTTAAATGGAAGGTTCCCAGACATTATGAAGAGGAACAATCTGATCTTACAGATGAAGAAACAGGTCCAGAAAGCATAACTTGCTGAGGTAAAAATATCTATGTCTGTCATTAATGAAAAGTTAATTTTCCCTTGTATTCCTTGTGGGAAAGACTGTGGTGGACAACTTCAGCACATGCAGTAACTGTCCTAGCCATTCTAACAGACTCCTCTGATGGCAAACAGCCCCACCTTCAGCCTCTGTGGAGGGAGCAGTCCTAGTCTAGTCCCTGAGGATGAGGGGCTTTGTGGTCTTCTGTGTGACTTTGTCCCTCACCCCTACCTCCATTCTGTCAACACAGCCAATTAAACCAGGGGTTGTCACCTGACCTGAGAGAGTCATTCCAGCTGGGTCAGTGACCTGTGAGGTCATTTGGTATAAAAAGCTCTGCTCAAACACAGTGATGAACTAGTCCAATCAAATTCTCTCTCCTGGGGAATATGAAAAGAATCAGGCAATTAGCAGTGGGGAATGAGTTGGGCAGATACAGAAAGAAACAGACTTCATCTGCTGACAGAAAGATGAGATGAATCAATCTTCTGATCCTAAGAGATCATCCAGTTTTAGAGTCCTTGAAATCTAGTTGCACTGTTCTTCCTGAATATTCGGCCATGGTGACTCTAAGTGCCACTTGATTTCCGAATGTTTCCCTAAAGCCCCACCTCTTATTCTTAAGAGATCACTGGGTCCTTGTGTAACATGTTATTACAGCACTTCAAACCCACCAGACATTCCATAGGAGAAAAACTTTTAGTAAGTTTGTTTCCATTAAGATTTAGAACCTAAAAAACTCTTTGGAGCAGTTCTATTCTCACCTATAGGTTATCGCAATGAGACAGAATCAACTCAACAAAGGCAGATGACAGTGAGTTCTCTTTGAAAATCTTGGTAACAAAAAGCAGGGATCAGCTATTTTCAAAGTGAGGCCTGAGTTCATGTTTAAGGAGAAATTGCTGCTATTGTTTTTGGGGAAAATCATGTTAACAGGTCTTTTTTTAAATTTAAGGTTTATATTGTGGATTGAGTGAAAGTTTACAGGACACATCATCAGTTTCACATTCAACAATTCATATAACTTGTTTCATTACATTGATTATAATCCCCTCCACATACCATCAGTTAAAAGTATTTTTCTCTATCCACTTTAGCTTTTT
>NW_006408528.1:7720633-7739305 GCF_000296735.1 Chrysochloris asiatica | reverse complement strand
TCGTTTCTGGACATGTGCAGATATGGTCATCTGCTTCTGTTTTTTGGGCATCTTCAGGGGTTATCTGTAGACTTAATACTTGGATGGGTATGTATTTTGGTATTTTTTATGCTTTCTGAATGTCTCCAGGTAGATATGATCAGGAAATGGGCTTCCCTTTTTACTCTTCTTCCTGAGAAGTTTCAAGATACCACTGTTGGTCGTTTTGACGTAACCTAGGATTTAATTTTCGGCCTATTTCCTCTTTTGTCTGCTTGTCCCACTCCATAATCCCTGTTCAGACGTTTTTTTCTAGTTGGAAACACTTCAGGGCTGGCTGTGGCCGTTTGGTTTTAATTGGAAACTGTCTCTTTAAATTTCAAGGAGATCTGTGAGCATGCGTAGTAGAACCCTCCGAGGGTGGGGTTGGGGTGCCTACTAGCTCAGGCACCCCCATAGTCACCAGAATGGAGGTGCGCAGACAGCAAGGGACCAATGAGCAGATACCAAAAGAAAATAATATCCACACCTTTATCTCAGCGGTTCTGCCAGGTGTCTGTGGTCTCTCTGCTCCTTCCCCCATGTAGTCTCACCCAAGATGGCAGCTCCTGGAGCAGCAGAGTGTCCTGGACTAGAAAGCAATAGATTTCTTGGTTCTGCCACAAATTCCCCCAGCTGTGAGCCTTCCAACCTTCTAAATATTCCTTTATACGTGGTTCAGAGTTCTGGGACCAGCTCCTGAGCCTGCTTGGTTGGGTACTTTGTGTTGTTGCTGGCGGGGCTCCTTTACTCCATGTCCACCTGATCCGCCATCTTGTTTGTTCCTCCTTAATAGGTCTTTGATTATAGAGAGGTTAAGTCAAAAATATACTTTAGGATATAAATGGAAGTTACAGAGATAAAGAGAAAATCCTACTCTTCCCAGTGGATAGACTGCATCTCCTAAACTAGTTCCCGTTAGGAAATGAAGACATTACTCTTCTCTGAGCATGTGCCTGTGGGAGACGGCAGCTGACTCCTGAGCTGGGTGAAGAGAAGAGAAGCATCCTCCAGGAGTGAACTCTGTGAAGCACTTAGTGGGAGAATTCTAGGATGAAATATAATTCCCCTCTATTACAGGATAGCAAGGGGTGACTGCGTCTAAGGAGACAAGAACAGAGGAACACAGCATTTCTCTGGGATTTCTGAGAATGCTTAGACAGGGACTCCTGAAAACACAGGAAGAAAGTTTGGTACATCCTCACTTGACTGTTCAAGGAAGTGAATCAGACATTTGGGGTTCACTTGTTGTCAAAACAGCCTCATTGCTAGCATATTTAAAGATTGGAATTACTAGCTAGTGTTGACAACAAGGGTAGCAAGTGCTGTCCCACAACAATGTAATTGGAAAAATCTTAACTACATTCACCCTACAGCTCTGATCTTGTCCCTACAGACTACTGTTTGTTTCTCAAACTCAAAGAACATTTAAAAGAATGTAAAAATGATAATTTTGATGTGGTGTAAATTAAACTGCTTAGAATTCTTCTGGGAAGGGTTAGAGAGATGGGAACATTGTCTTTAGAAGTATGAGGGCCTAGATGGAGGATATGTTGAGAAACAATAGCTTCACATTTTAATAATTTTGTTTAATAAAAGTTTCTATAATTCTGTAGCAATACTTTTGACTTACTCTGTGGCTATGTAGTGTAAGAACTGGACTGCTAATATCAAGGTTGGCAGTTCTATTCCACCAGGGAAAGTCTATACAGGGTCACTATGAATCAGAGCCGACTGAATGGCACTTAACAACAACAACCTATATTAAAAAATAAGTATATGTATCAATTTTTCTTGTCTTTAAACAAGTATCAGAGAACAGATTCAAACAGGATTCAATGATTACACATTAATCACATTAACATTTCAGAGTTGGCTTATTCCATGGTTCGGCTCTGTGAACTCCTAATGGACTAGGTTCTTTCCATCTCCTACTTTGTCATTCTCAGCATGCTGGCTTTGCTCTTTACCTGGCATCTTCATGGTCCCAAGATGACGAAATCAGTTCCAGCTGTCACATCCTGATATGACAACATCCAGATAAATTCAGAAGTTATCTTTTTCTGAGTATTCTTAGGAGTAAGGATACTTTTGCCAGAACACTGCACATTCCCCTAACCAACTTCCTCTCACCTATCACTAATCAGAATTGATGCAGTGGTTAATTTCTTGTCTGGTAACTGAATGGCTGGCAGTTCAAATCCACCAGAAGCACTGTGGAAGAAAGACCTGTTCCCATTAAGATTAAACCACTGTCACGGAGTCAGTTCTGACTCATAGTGACCCTATATAAGGTTTATGAGACTGTAAATATTTATAGGAGCAGACACGCTCAACTTTCTCCCATGAAGCAATTGGTGGGTTTGAACTGCCAATCTTGGGGTTAGCAGGCCAATGCTTATCCCACAATGCCACCAAATTACAGCCTAGAAAATCTTTATAACGTGACTGTTTTTATTGTGGTTGGGCACCTCTGAGACAGTTCTGTCTCCTAAAACCTTTGTATAGGCTTTCCAAGACTCTTAATCTTCGTGAGAGCAGAAAGCCTCATCTTTCTCCCACATAGTGACTAGTGATCTTGAACCACTGACTTTGTGGTTAGCAGTCCAGTGCTTATCCTACAGCACCACAAGTGCTCCCTCTAGGGCCACTGGAAGTTGAAAATTGACTAAATGGCACCTGGTAATGTATACTTAAACCTGTCTGTAGCACCCAACTTCTAACTCATAGCAAGTATAGGATAGTATGGAACTGCCCCATAGGTCTATAAAACTTTATGGAAGCAGACTGCCACATCTTTCTCTTATGGTGCAAGTGTTTAACCACTGTACCACCAGAGCTCTGTGTGGCTAAAAAGACAATATTATCAAGATCATCTTAGACCAATGACTTTTAAACATGTGTGTGCATCAGAATCACTTGGAGCATCTCTAACACTCAACTTGCTAGACCCCAGTGGTAGGACCCAAGACTATGCAATTCTAAAGCATTCCCATGCTGCTGGTCTGGAAGCCACATTTGGAGAACTACTGTCTTAGAGAACCATCTGGAATAAACTGGATGTTGAGGAATCAACAAATATTAACTGTAATAGGAGAAACCTTATTAGGAGAGTATGATATTCTAGGATAATATATTTCTTTACAACTTTCGTTTTGAAAATTAAGGCTTCTGCACATTATGTATGTGACAAACATTAGGATTCAAGTACACCACAAGCCAAAATATGGAAGCAGAATGAAAGCTAATGGCCTATGTATGGCAGACAATGTGGTTTGAGTAAATGTCACCCACTGTCACACCCACCCATCCTGTCCTACTCACTGTGCTACCTCACATCCCTCCTCTCACACACTTCTACTTGCTTTCTCAAGGATGCGGCACTTATCACCCTCACAGTTGCTGAGGTAATATTAACCTCAACCTGTCCCCTGGCAGAGAAGATAATACAAGCAAAAAGACAACTGTAAGAAGCAGCTTATTGTGTGCAGGAAATTAAGCAGCTTGATGTTTGTGCAGCATAAAGTCTGAGGCTAGAAGTGGTGAAAAGTAAGGCCCTAGATTTGGACAAGAGCAAAGCCACATAGGGCCTTGTGGGATGTTGAGGAGCTTGAACTTGATCCTGTGGTTCAGCAGTCACTAAGCAGAGATGTGATGTGGTTGGATTTGGGTTTCATTTAGATCACTCTGGGTTATGTGGAAGGTAGACTTGAAGTAGGGAGGCAAGGTTGAGATAGGTAGTTCAGGTGAGAGTCCCAAGGGCCTGACCTAGATCCCAGGTGGTAGGCTTATAGAAAGACATAGATGTGGACAACATTTGAAAGATAAAACAAGCTTTAGAATCTGCTATCAGGATACATAGCTCTTAGGCTTCTGCCTTTCATCTA
The DNA here is from genome assembly GCF_000296735.1 of Chrysochloris asiatica. Taxonomy (NCBI): domain Eukaryota; kingdom Metazoa; phylum Chordata; class Mammalia; order Afrosoricida; family Chrysochloridae; genus Chrysochloris; species Chrysochloris asiatica. The sequence goes on along the minus strand of NW_006408528.1, from coordinate 7,735,400 downwards.
CATTCTACTCACCTTCAAAAGAGGCATCCACATATCTGTATCTTCTTTCCCTCAGGCCTCCTCTTTCTTTCTTCCACACATACACACTTACCCAATAACTCTTCATCATATTTGGTGTAATACCTGTGTAATCCAGAGTTCACAGATTCTTCCTTTTTGGTTTGTTTTGGTTGCCACGGCACCAACTAATCTTATTTTGTCCTTACCTTTTTGGCTTCTCCTTCCCCTGACCCCCAAATCTGGAATTCCATGACCCTTTTCTCTTTTTACTGCATATCTCATGTAAGGAATCTTATCATTTCTCATAAAAATTTCTCAATTCCACATACCAACAACACCTGAATGTGAGTAGTATCTCATCTGGATCTTTTAGAGCTCTAAACTTATATGTCCAGTTGCCCATTTGAGAATTCCACTTGGCTATACTCATAGTCACCTCCAACAGAATACACCCAACACCTGGATCACTGTTCTTATGCCCCCGGCCTGACTCTCCTCCTGTTTTATGTGATTAGTAATAATAGGTTTAGCGACTGTGCCAACTACTTAAGGCCCATGCTTGACCCTCTGCCTTCATAGTCAACCTGTCACAAAATTCTGTCAGACTAATCCCAAAGCAGTTTGCAAATGCCTCGTCTTTCCTGTACACAGAATACTACCACACGTGTCCAAGCCACCGTCATTGTTAACTTTACATTAATGTTATCCTTTGACTTATTCTTAATCCCTACTTCCATTCCTTATCCATTTCTCAATATATTTTCAAATATGCAGCAAAGTAATTACTACAATTGATCTTTAAACAACATGGGTTTGAACTATGTGGGTATACTTACACATCGATTTAAAAAAAAAAATGCCATGTGACACTAATCATCTCCACATGAGCATTTCACAGCTCCAGTAAATTGCATATTGTAATAACAAGTGATCCCTCATGGTTCTTGGGTATTTTTCATAGTATCTAGTGCAATACATTAATTTTTGCTAAAGATAATTAAAAAACATCTGCAACAGTACATTGACAGGGAACTGCCAGAGGTTCAAGCCAGATTCAGACAAGGATGTAGAATGAGGGATATCATTGTTGACATCATATGGATCTTGGCTGAAATCAAAGAATATACCACAAAGACATTTACCTGTACTTTATTGACAACACAGAGTGTTTTGATTGTGTGGGTCATGACAAGCCATGGATGACATTGCTGAGAATAAGTATTCTGAAACACTTAATTGTGCTCATGAGGAACCTGCACATAGACCAAGAGGCAGTTCTTTGAACAGAACAAGGGAATGCGGAATGTTTTAAAAACAAGTAAGTTGTGTGTCAGGACTGCATTATTTCACTATTCTTATTCAATCTGTAAGTTGAGTAAATAATCCAAGACATTATGTTATATGAAGATCATGGCATCAGGATTAGAGGAAGACTTAAAATACTTACTGATGAAGATCAAAGACCACAGCCTTTAATGTGGGTTGCATCTCAATGCAAAGAAAACAAAAATCCTCACCACTGGGCCAATAAATAACATCCAGATAAATGGAGGGAAGACTGAAGTTGTCAAAGACTTCATTTTGCTCAGATTAACCATCAACACTCATGGAAGCAGCAGTCAAGAAACCAAATGACATATTGCATTTGGCAAATCTGCTGCACAAGACATCTTTAAAATGTTGAAAAGCAAAGATGTCATACTGGAGGACTAAGGTACGCCTGACCCAAGCCATGGTATTTCCATAACCTCATATGCATGTGAATGTTGGACAGTGCATAAAAAAACTGTAGAGGAATTGATGCATTTGAGTTATGGTTTTGGAGGAGAATACTAAAAGTGCCATGTGTTGGAAAAAGTACAGCCAGAATGCTCCTTAGAAGCCAGAATGGCCAGACTTTGTCTCTCATACTTTGGATATATTATCAGGAGGGGCCAGTCCCTGAAGAAGGACATCCTGCTTGGTAAAGTAGAGGGTCAGTGAAAAAGAAGAAACTCCCCTCCCCCCCCATTGAGATGGACTTACATAGTATCAGCAGCAATGGGCCCAAGCATACCAGAGATTGTATGGTTGACGCAGAACCAGGCAGTGCTCCATTCTATTGTATATAAGGTCACTATGAGTCAGTACTGATTTGATGGCACCTAACACCAAGAATAAGTGCAATACTGTAAATCTTGAATAATACCATAGTGCCCATACAAAGTGCTGAATTGCTTGATAAGTAGCATAGACTAAGATCTGCAGCTGTGGTTTCCTGCCATTTCAAGTTAAATGAATCCAGCCTGAAGACCCTTTTGAAAAAAAGAAAATGAAATTCATGAAGCTGTTACTCCTGCTATGTTGACAGGTGCAAAAACACTGCATTTTTTGTGAAATATTTTTTTATCTCATGTTGACAATGCAGCTCTTATGCGGGTACAGAATATCATACATAAAACATGCAAAATAAATGCTAATCAACTGTTTATGTTACTGTAGGGCTTCCAGGCAATAGTAGCCTATTGGTAGGTATGTTTTTGGAGAGTTAAAAGTTATACACGGACTTTTGACTGCTGAGGGTGTTGCTGCTAAGTGCCATCGGGTTGGTTCTGACTCATAGTGACTCTTTATAGGGTTTCCAAGAAATGGGTGGTGTGTTTGAACCACCGACCTTGCTGTTAGCAGTCCAGTGCTTAATTCTACAGCGCCACACCAGGACTCTACAGGGTGAAACCAAAAATCCAAGGTCTTGTATTCAAAAACAAAAACCTGATCATTTCCTTCTCCTGTATGTTGTTGTTGTTGTTAGGTGTCGTCGAGTTGGTTCCGAACCAAAGCAACCCTGTATAGAGTTTCCAAGGTTTCTGTGAGGTTCAAGCTGACTTTGCCATCCTGTGCATTAACTTACAGTGCCACACCAGGTCTCTTTCTCCTGTATTATTGTTGTTGTTAAGTGTTGTCCAGTCAGTTCTGACCCATAGTGACCCTGTATAGGGTTTCTGGGGAGTGGTTGGTGACCTTGCACTGCTGACCTTGCAGATAAAATTCTTTGCAGTCAAGCACATTAACCTGCAGCACCACACCAGGACTCCTTCTCTTGTATGTTGTTTTTGTTGTCAAGTGCCCCTGAGTGGATTCTGACCTGACCCATAGTGCCCCTGAATAGGGTTTGTGAGGAGCAGCTGGTGAGCTTGAACCACCAACCTTGCAGTTCAAAATGGCTTTGCAGTCTGGCGCATTAACCCACAGAGCCACACCAGGACTCTTGTATTTGGCCCTCTAAATGTTTCTCAGTGTATTAACATTTCAAGCCCTATCCAGAACCAGCTCAAAGGTACTTAACAACAACATTCATTCTACAAAGCCCTGCATGGTCTGGCTCCTGTCCTCACTGACTGTGTTCCAGCAACCCTTTCCCCAGCCCTCTTCCCTCAACTCTGCTTTCATACAAGTTATCTTCACCTGAAACTCACCCTTGTAACTCTTCTCCTGGCTGCTGCCAACACCTCATCAAGCTCAGTCTCAGCTCAAATAAGGTCCCTGCAAATACTCGCAGAGCATACTACAGTTTGCTTTCATAGCATTAGTGACAATTTTCATTTATGCATTTTTTTGTGAAATATTTGTTAAACACCTATCTCCCTATTTGGTCCATAATGGCCAGTACTGTGTCCACAGAGCTATGCACATAGTTATCCATTACCAATTGCCTTTGAGTCAACTCCACCTGATGCTGATCGCACATCTTACAGGAGAACTGCTCCACAGTGTTCTCTTGGCTGCATTCTTTATTGTCACAAATTGCCAGGACCCCTGGGTGGGTTCAAACTGCCAACCTTTAAGTGAGTGAATGAATACAAACCATTTCTGCTTTCTAGGGACCCTGTGCACAAAATAAAGGCTCAAGATATTTGCTGAATGAATAGTGAATCCATGCTAATACCAAACATGAAATGAAGCGCCTTTCTTCCCTTCTCCGCATTATAGTGGATTAAATAACAATTTTTATGGGAGCTTGCAAAGAATAAGGTAATCATTTTGTCCAATTTCTAGAAAATTGTATTACATAATGAGATGGTCAGATAGATATTCAGAAAATGCCTTGAGGGAATGTTGCCTGTCCATATTTGCTTATATCACTTACATTCACCTATAATATTTTCCTTTATATTGTTGTCTCCTAAGGAGCTCTGGTAGCATAGTGGTTATGAATCGGGCTGCTAACCTCAGGGTCATCGGTTTGAAACTACCAGCTGTCCTGCGGGACAAAGATGAGGCTTTCTGCTCACATAAAGATTTACAGCCTTGGAAACCCTGTGCAGGGTCACTATGAGTCGGAACCAACTCCATGGCACATAACAACAACAACAACATTAAGACTTGGAGCCTTCAAGGTTAGCAAACTGAAGTTTGCCTAACACCATGTATGCTCTGTGAGGAACTTGACACATGTTTGAAGAATGGATTAAGCCATGTCAAGAATGGAAACTTCCACAAGTAGAGCACAAAGCAACCCCGGGATTATTTTGGAATAATGAAGAAGATGTAGGAAGCAGGCCAAATGCCGAGGAATGTAGGGCGCGGACTTGTGAGAAGGCAGCTGGTTAACGTATCCTGTGGAAGCACAGAACTAACGTAGCTTGCTGTTTCCAACTGAGGTATAATTGTGTAAAGACAACAAGAAAAACGTTTCGGTCAGCCACCCCGCCCTTCTGAGCATACATGAGTGCGTGTACACATTGCACACTCATAATCCTAAAACTTGGCTGTACTGCTATGTTTACCATATAAGGGTAGTCACCATGAAGTTTGTTTTTGCTTGCTAGCCTTCCTAAAAATAAGCATACTGTTAGTATCAAGCTAGTTTCCTGCTATTTCCAGAAAGCTTGGCTGGCAGGGTCAGTCTTGCAACCATCCCTCCAATAAGTCCTGCTCAGGCTGAAAGGAACACTTAGGTGTGCAGTCGGCCAGGCAAGTGGGTCTATTCTCAGTTCCATGCAGGCCCGTTGGTATGGCTACATGTAAGTCATTAAGTCACCCAGACTGTGCCTCTCACAGACTCTCTTAGAGCTAGTACGTGAACGATCAAAGTGCTCCTGCTGCAAGTACTTACTACTAGATATCATTCTTCATCTGGCTTGTGAATTTTAGTTCTAATAAAAATGTGTCTAATTTAGAATACAGTGGTAAATTGTCCCAATTTAAATGGGACTTCTTGTTGCTCTAGGGAAATGCCACACATAGGCTCTATTAGTCATATGAATGCCAAGTATATAGGAGGGGGCTTCAAAAAGTTCGTGGAAAGAAATGTTCAGTTTTCCATGAACTTTCTGAAGCTCCCTCATACTTTCTCTCTGTCTTGTGAGTGTCTGTCTTCTATGTCTTACATCTTCAACAAAACTGTAAAACTGAAGGTGGTTGTTGTTAAGTACAGTTGAGACGGTTCCAACTCATAGTATAGAGACCCTGTAGAGGGCTTCCGAGGCTAAATCTCTGTGGGATCGGAAAGCCTCATCTTTCTTCTGCAGAGCAGTTAGTGGGCTCAAACCACTGACCAGTGCTTATTTTACAGAGCCACTGTAGTGTTCCCTATAAAACGGAGGAGGGGCATATCTCCCTGTTTCCTCCAGCAGCTCAAATAGAACAGGAACGCTCAGTAATGGCCACTGACAATAACTAAAGGAAGATCAAAGAATGGAAAGATAGTGTAGAGTTGCTGCTGGCATATGGTTTGTATCTTTGACGTGTTTACTCTCTCTGAAACTTAACTTTTTTGCTTCAGAACCAAAGCAAACTGGGAAAAAACACAAGTATTACTTAGAGAAAAACATCTAGGCATTTATGCTGAAATAAATCTTAAAACATGTCCTTGGAAAAACCCCATTCTTTCCTAGTTCAGCTTCCCAGTACCATGGTATTACTTTTCTAGTAACTGTTCTTCACTGGAGTATGGTCAGCCAACCCGTGGGGACCTCTTTCCAAGGGACTAGAGGGAGAGTTTAGAAACCTGACCATTGCTTCAAAGGAAAATTCTGCCTCTAGAGATGGCTCAAAATAAGATGCAATAAAGATGGGGTAGCTCTTACCGGCCTGACTCACAGAAGATGAGCAGCAACAGCCAATGCAAAGGCTGCAACGTGCTTTTGAAAACAAGGAATATTCTTTAAATGAAAAAATTTTCCAATTTAATACAAATTGGCATATAAAAATGCTTGACTAAACAAGTAAAAAGGAACAAGATTTTTGACTAAGGAACAAGAACAAAATAAAACAATAGAGCACCGTTGGAGTCATAAAGCATAACCTCTTCTAATTTGAGTTCCCCACACAGAATTTATTATAAAAATAAAGAAAGGCATTCACTATATATTGATAAAAGGGACACACCATTAGGATGCCGTTGTTGGTGTGTACTGCTGAGCCAATTCTGACTGTAGAGATTCTTTATCAAACTGCCCCATAGGATTTCCTACGGCGTAATCTTTACAGAAACAGATTACCAGATCTCTTTCTTTTGTGGAGCCACTGGTGGTTTTGGACTGCCAACCTGTCAGTCAGCAGCCGAGTGCTTAGGCATTGCACCACCAGTGTTCCTTTAAGAAAATAATCATAAATATATGTGCACCCAACACCAATGCATCAAAATATATAAACCAAATACTGACAGAACTGAAAACAGTAATAGACAACTCTACAATAACAATGTTGTTGTTGTGGTTGTTAAGCCGGGTGAGTGGGTTCTGAGGAACAGTGACCCTGTACAGGGTTTCTGAGGAGCGGCTGGGGAGTTTGAGCTGCTGACCTTGCAGTTCAAATTGACCTTGTGGTCCAGTGCTAGTAGGAGACTCCAATACACAATTATCAACAATAGAACTCCCAGAAAGACGATCAGTAGAGAAACAGAGGGTTTGAACATACAAATAAATCAGATCTATTACATTTATAGAACATTGCATTATTAAGGTAGACATAGTAAAGTCAAGGAAGGTTTATAGAGTAAACACTTCATTGTTTTTGGTCCAATAAATGGTAAAGGCTTTCCAGACCTCTTCAATTAAAAAAAAAAAGAAAATATATATACGTGTGTGTTTATAGGAGTCCTATTGTAGCACTGTAGGATAAGCATTGGATTACTGATCACAAGATTGGTGGTTCAAACCCACCTCAGAAACCCTATACCAGGTGCCTGTGAGCCAGAACTGACACAAAGACACTTAATGACCACAATATATATTATGTAGAAAAATATACATTTATATCTGTTATATCTGAAGGGACTATAACATATTCGTTCTTACATCCAAAACATATGAAACAAATCCACCACTCACGGCTTTAAAATCTTCAGAAAATGGAGAATGTGTTTCAGTACCCTTACAAATATTCCTACAGTATGCATTAATTTCTTCAGGATTCTTTATCACTAACTAGTACTGAAACACTGATGGAAATAAATGACTATAGCCTTCAGTATGGTCTACATCTAAACATGAAGAAAACAAAAATTCTCACCACTGGGCTTACAGGCAACATCACAAAAAAAGGCGAAGAAATTATAAAGTTTTCAGAGATTTCATTATCCTTCCGTCAACCAATCAATGCCCATGGAAGCAGCAGTCAAGAAATCAAATGACATATTGCACTGGGGAAATCTGTGGCAAAGTAACTCTTTAAGATCTTAAAAAACAAAGAATCAGTATGATGAACTAAGGGGAGCCTGATGTGAATCATGGCATTTTCAATGGTCTCCTATGCATGTGAAAGCTGGACAAAGAAAAAAGATCAGAGAAGAATTGATGCATAAAATCATGGTATTAATGAACATTGCATGGCCTGCTAAAAAAATGAGCAAATCGGTCTTGGGAGGAAATACAGTCAGATGGTGACACTTCACCTGGCTTACGATGGATACATGAGTTACAATTGATGTGATGGCACCCAACAACAACAAACCCAGGGCTGTAACCTGGCCTGATTCTTGAATGAGAGAAGCTCTAGTTTTACTACAAGGAGATGCAATCCACCATTGAAGGGATAAAGAGGGCAAAGTTACAAGGAATACTGAAAATTAGGAGTGACCAGATGATCATCATAGGTCGTTCAACAAGGGTACAGCATGACAAAACTGCCAATGGAGAAGGCATTATTCCTGACCAGTGCACATGTATGTGAGAGAGGAAGGAGGAACGGTGCATGAAGTGGTAGGTTAGAGAAAGGAAGACTTTCCTTAAACCTCTAAGTGGTGAAATGCACGACTGTAGTGGCTGCCAGAGGAAAGGACCAATGCAAAAGAGCATTTCCAAGGTAATTCCAGCAGGATATGATGCTGACTGGGTCAGAGGAAGAAGGAGAGGGATGAGTCAGGTTCTGGAAAATGACTAGAAGAGTGATGGGGTACTCAACAAAGCTAGGTTACTTGAAAAGAAGGTTTTTCTTGGAGTAGAGTAGAAATGGCGACAGGTTAAGATTGAGGTCAGTTTGAACACTGGAGTGTGGTGTTTGAAGAGACCTTAGTATTTCCTAGAAGTTCTCATTTACCTCAAGAGAAAACTCAGACTTACAGAGAGTGATCGGGTGGCAAAACAAAGAGGTTGTGAGAGTTGATTAGGTTGCTTTCAGAGAATGTGAGGATAATGAATGAGAATTTTAAGGAAGGCTGTTAAATAGGTTGCAAAAAAAAAAAAAAAAAAAAAAAAGTGGGAGGGGGCACCAGCTAGTAAAAAGAGAAGGGAAATGAAGTAAAACTTGCAGAAGAAGCGTACTGATGAAATGTTGAGGAATTAGTCATTTCTTCTGTATTTCTGGGCTTTGAGGGTAGCTCATTTTGTGTGGATATTCATGCGTGGGTCTGTCTCTCTTCCAGGCTATCTGGAAGCCTACTGAGAATAGGGACCATGCCTTGCTGCTATCTACTGTCGGTAAGTATCTGACACATCTCCCTAATGAAATCCAGCTGCCTGAGAAGCCAAGTGTCAAGGACACAGGTGGAAGGTGGGTTGTCTACATGGTAACACTGTGCATTTTCCCTGTACTGTCTCCTGGTGACAAGACAACAAACAGTAGTGGAGCTATCACTTGAAGATCTAAAAGTCCTGCTCGAACTTCCTCTCCCCTGACCTAATCTTCTCCTGTCTCTTTTCTTTATCAGCCTTTCCACCCTGTCTTCTGCTCTTCTGGTCAAAGGAAAAGCAGCTCCCCTATCTCCTTAGCTCTTCACTTAATTATATAAGAGGAGGTACACAGGAACGTTCTAGTTCAGATTTAGGCTATGCCCCATCCAAAAGGTGAATGGGATTTTAGTACTAACTGGCTCATAGAATTGTTTTGCAGCCTAATAAAGAAATGCCAGCATATTTCTTGGCCCAGTGTCTGGTCTACAAAAAGCACCCAGTGTGGGCCATCACTTCTGTGTATACATTGTATACCTAGTGCCTAGTATGTTTCCTGGAAGATTTGTTGTTGCTAAAACATGGATGAATAGTTTAAGCCCAGATACAGGATTTTGTGAGTTCTTCAAAAGAAACTGTCACTACCATCCTCAACAAGTCTCTCAACTGCACATCTAAGTGACTGTGAAATATGTCTACATACTCAAAAAAGTACCTTCTAAAATAGATTTCTCTCTTTTTTAAAAGAGAATGTATACTTTTATTTGTACTCAAAAAGATATTTGGTGTTCTGACAAAATGAAATGTTAGGAAACTGGAGTGGGGTACAAGTAATGTTAGAAATGGGAAAACCCAACTTAGTCCCTCTACAAATACACATACACATGGATACACAGACAAAATTAATTAAGAAAGCACTGAGCCACATATTTGGAAGGTGATAGAGAAGTTATTAAGGCCTCAAAGTCTTTAGGAACCTTCAGGACAGTTGGTGGAAAGAAAAACATATTAGAAGAATTACAAAACAGTACATTAGAACAACTACAAAGCAATATATAAAAAGTGAATTCTGAGAAGTTTAAGAGGTTTAAGCCAGGCTTTCTCATGTCTACCCAGAAGCACCTCAGGAGAAAGGCTTAGGAACCAACTTCTGAAAGATCATAGTTATAGAAAACCCTCTGAAGCACGGGTCTACTCCGAACCACATGAAATTGTCATGTGTTGGAGTTAATTTGATGGCAACTGGTTTTATTTCTCGGTTTTAAATGGAAGTTTTGTTGTTGTTGTTAGGTGTTGTCAAGTAGGTTCCAACTCCTAGTGGCCCTGCAGTTAGCAGTCTAGTATTTATCCTACAGTGCCACACCAAGACTCCGTTTAGAGGAAGGTGGTGGTGTTGTTACGTGCCCCTGAGTGGTTCTGACCCATAGTAACCAAAAAGGGTTTCCAAGGAGTGAAAGGTGAGCTTGAACTACCAATCTTGTGGTTCAAACTGACTTTGCAGTCCAGTTCACTAACCCACTTGCACCACACCAGAAGTCCTTAGACGAAGTAGTGGCCATAAATTAATAAGAAGGATGTGAAAGAAGAAATACGGTGTCATGTGAAGCTTGGTAAGTAGGGAAAGGGTTTTGTTGTTGGGAATCAAAGTGATGAAACTGATGTGATACAGGAGAAAAGAGTTGAAAGAATACTTGAATACATGAAATTGGAGTCAATGCAACTGACTGTTGAAAGCCACTTTAGATTCATGAATATAATGAAAGTTTCAGGAAGACTTAAAGGACTGTTATCAATGTAAATTGAGCTTTCAACTCCTCTATTTAGCATCCTCTAGGTGTGGCTGTGCTGTGGGTTAATGTGCCAAACTGCAAAGACGTTTGAACTGCAAGGATGGCAGTTCAAGCTCACCAGCTGCTTCTTGGAAACCCTATACAGGGTCGCTATGGGTCAGAATCGACTCGATGGTACTTAACAACAAGAAGTAGATGTCTGGAGGATCTCTGGTAGCATAGTGGTTATGAATTGGGCTGCTAACCTCAAAGTCAGCAGTTCGAAACTACCAGCTGTTCCGTGGAAGGAAGATGAGGATTTCTGCTCCCATAAAGATTTACAGCCTAGGAAACCCTTTACAGGGTGGTGGTGAGTTGGAACCAACTCCATGGCACATAACCACTACCAGTAAATGTCTGGAGTCCTGGTGTGGTGCTGTAGGCTAATATGCTGGATCGCAAAGTTGGTTTGAACCACAAGGTTGAGGTTCAAGCTCATCAGCTCCTCATTGAAAACCCTATATAGGGTTGCTGTGGATCAAAATTGACTTTATGGAACTTAACAACAACAAGTATAAATGTCGTCAACCACTACACTTTCAATGTTTAATTCTGTTCTTTCTCACTCTGAGATGTTGCTTCTCATGAAATTAGGAAAACTGGCTTCTACTCGTCTAACTGAAGCTATGTTCTGAACTAAAATAAAGTGGTTTTGTACATTATGTTTGTTCTGTTTTTATTTCTGCCTCTTTCCATCAATACAAAACAGACAAAAATAAAAATTTGGTTCAGTCTACATGGTCATCAGGTGAGTATGGTGAAGGAAAGCATAGGCTCTAGAGTTGGAGCACGTGTGTCACAGTTGTGGGAATTTGGGGCAATAGATTTCAGAAATGCATATGTCAGTGTGCTTTCCTTTTTGCATGTTCATGGCCTTCTCCATCATCAGCCTCAGACATATGTCTGCTGCAGGATGTGTGAGGTCCTTGGATTTGGATTGTTCTTAGAGAAAACGAAGAGAAATTTCTGACAGCCAAAAATAGGGGTTTCAAGTTTACTTATAAGACAACTGGCATGAAACGCAGGCTTTGCCAGAGAATACAGATGTTGCAAAATCTCTGACATTCATTTTAGTAGGAAGATGTAGAAAGGTGGTGATGATGGTAGTGGTGGGGTTATTGATCTGAAAGAGGAAGAAAGAAAGTTCTCTTTTGTTCCAGGAAGGGAAAGCATTGAGAAAACAACCAAAGGTAAAGGTTCTCTGTCCTACGACCTATCTGGGAGTTTACAAGGGTTGCCTCTCTGACTGGGTCCGCTGCATCAAAGAGATCCTGTGCAGCTGGTTAAGGAAGGCCATATGTAGATCCTCAGCATCTCTTCTGTCTATAGGGTGGGAAAAGAAGAAATTCAGAGGATCTCACATGCTTTACCGAACAAAGAAGAAAGTGGCTAAGGGGGCTTGCCCATGAGCTTAAAGGTACTGCTATGGGAGCAAAATGGCCTAGTAGTCAATCAAGGCTTAAGAGGCCCCTCCTGGGACGGGTGCAGAGTTGGAAGAGCAGTTTGTCTGAGTTGCCATGGGGGTAGGAGTGGCTAGGACTCCTGGAGCATTGTTAGAGCTGAAAAGAGACAGCAAGCATTTCCACCATTACAGCTTCTACCTCACTACAAATACTGAAGGGCTTGATCAAATGACCACCTGTCCAAGGAGCCCAGGTGCTGCAGCAAAGACTAACAAGGAACTGGGAGCTAGAGAGTAGCTTCAAGGACAAGTCCCTTGCTCACCTCCAAGACAATCAGCCCTGTGCCCGTCAGGAGACTGTTGTTGTTGATGTTACATGCCATGGAGTTGCTTCTGACTTATAGTGACCCCATCCCTGTATAGGGTTTCCAAGGAGCAGCTGGTGGATTTGAACCACCAACCTTTCAGGTAGCAATCTAGTGCTAGCTCTATAGCACCACATCTCAGAATGGATAGATTGATAGACTGCTTAATGAGAAGAAGAAAAAAAGCCTCAACTATTTGTTTTTATAAATGAGCCTTTGTCAGCAAAAATGAGTGTAGAGGATGTGGAGTGTGCTGGAAGATGTGGCTAGTTCTTAATATGAAGCTGAGTCTCCTCTACCACAGAAACCTTTTCTCTCACAGGGACGGAGTATCACACATGAATCCACTTACTGAATCATGAGCAACTTGTTCAAAAGCAGTGAAAAGACCAATGGCTGTGGAGTTAGTGGCCTTGGATTTGAATCCTGGTTCCATGTGCGGCTGTGGACAAGTCAGGCCTCAGTGGCCTTAGCTGTAAAACGGTGCAAATAATTTATATTGTCATCATGAGGCTCTAAGAAGCAATTAATATTTAACAGCTTTGTAAACTGAAGAACATTTTTCAAATATTTAATCAGAAAGATTCTGCATAAAATACATACTTAAATATTGCTACATCTATCTATTAGACAGAATGCTATTAAAAATCCTAGACTGGGAAAAAAATAAAGTGCTAAACATCTTACATAAACTATCATACTGTTCACTGTGGAATTTAAATATCAGCTGTGCCTTTGTACTATGAAAAAGATACATCATAAAACAGATCATGAGCAGTATTTTGAGTTTTGCACAATGCACGCTTAACATGTTTTTAAAGATGTTGTTCTCATTTTCTAGGCTGAATCGTATGTAAAAAATTGAACAAATCATTTTATTTTCAAAACAGTTTCCTTATATCAAGTTCTTAATGTCAAATTCACTTGAATTATTTATTAGCTAAAATTTGAGACTGGTGGGTGAGAATGGGCATATATCAAGAGCAAGAGAGGGACAAGAAGAAGGTCCATATAGAATTCAAAATTAAGAAATATTAAGGATAGGAAATAGTCTAATTTCTGAAACCTAACCACCACTGTCTGGTTTCACATGACCACATTTAGCTATTGCTTTTTATTTTTAAATGGAAGACATGAAAAAAAAAAAGAAAAAAGAAAAAATTTGAAGCTAATTCATTCAGCAAAGAATTGAAATTAAAAGCAGACAGAGCGCTGGATAATAAGTACCAATAAAAGCTTTAGCTGACAGAGCTTCAATTTGCAAATCACTGGCTTCTCCTAGCAGGGCCTGGGAAGGCGGGTGAGCACAGACATAGCATGAACAGTCTAGAAGGGAAGACATGGAAACCTTGAAAATTAAGCATAGTCTTCTACCCTTTTATTTTAAACACATTTGTTTAAAATATTTGATTTGTGGTGATCATGATAAAATACAAGTGAAGCCTGTGTCCACTATATATTTCTCTGGAAACTCTGGGAGGAACTATATCCATTTGCCTCCCAGCTGTAGCTTATTTTAATGTGTACACTTCCTGTTAGTAGGAGCCTAATTTAAAATGTGTGCATACCAAGATATGTGGTTTACAATTTTCATATATTCATATTCCTTTTTACATTTGAGCATTAGAACTATGCAAGCATTAAAAAGTGAACCAGTAATAAGCAAACCCTAAGAATCCAAAGGAATCCTGGTGTGGTGCTGTAGGATCCGCACTGGACTGCGAACCACAAGGTTGACAGTTCAAATCCAACAGATGTTTCTCGGAAACCCTATACAGGGTCGGAGCTTACTTGACAGCACTTATTAGCAACAATAAGCCAAAGGCATGTTGATTGATTTGTAGCAATTGATAGCACTTCTCAGGAAATTTCAATGACAAAATTAGGGCTCATCAGCACAGAAATACTCTTGGTATGGTTTGTAAAACCTGGAAGACTGCCCAGAAAAAAGACTGATGAAATTGCTAGATTTAGAGGAAATAGTTGAGAGACATACAGTATGGAAAGATTTTGTCTGATCATATTAAATAGGAAGAATTATGAAGTGGACAATGAACACAGAAGTTATTAATGATGGCCAGCTGAGCCTCCAAGGAAAGTGACCAAGTGTCAGCTGAGAGACAGAACTGATTGCAAAGGCTCTCAAGTTCTATGTGGACAAGTCAGGCCTCAGTGCAGGCTGTTGTTGTTGATGTGTGCCATCGAGTCGATTCTGACCCATAGCGACCCTGTATAGGGTTTCCAAGGAGCAGCTGGTGAGCTTGAACCACCAACCTTGCAGTTCAAATGACTTTGCAGTCT
>NW_006408528.1:7710988-7714831 GCF_000296735.1 Chrysochloris asiatica | reverse complement strand
GCCAACAACAACACAGAATACCCGACCAAGCAGGTTCAGGGGATGGTCCCAGAACTCTGAACCACATATAAAGGAATAGTTAGAAGGTTGGAAGGCTCACAGCTGGGGGAATTTGATTTATTTGTTCTTCTACAAGTCCATGGTATACTAAATCTTCTTCACCAACACAATAATTCAAATGTAACAATTCTTCTTCGGTCTTCCTTTATCATTATTCACCTCCTTTAGGTAGATGAAGTGATTCAAAATACTATGGTGTAGGTCAGGCACATCTTGGTGTCAAAGTGACATCTTTGATCTTTAACATTTTAAAGAGCTCTTTTACAGCATATTTGCCCAATGCACTAAGTCATTTGATTTCATAACTGTTGTTTCCATCAGCTTTGATTGTGGATACAAGTAAAATTAAATCCTTAGCAACTTTATCTTTAGCAAAATTTTACTTGTATGTGATATTATTGATATTGCTTGGTATTTCCTCATCCTGTCAGGTCATTTTTCTTTGAACTGGGTACAAACATGGATCTCTTCCTTCTGGCTGGCCATGTAGTTGTTGTCAGCATTTCTGTACAGATTACAGACTTGGAAACTGCATGGGAATTTCTATGCTGTCCTATAGGGTCATTATAAGTCAGAACTGACTCAACAGCAAGAGGTTTCATTTAGTTTATTGCCAATTTAGAAATCTATTTTGATGTAAAAATTACAACCTGGACAAGCATCAAACCATTATTTTTCAGTCACTAAAATGTCTGGTTGCAACAAACACTGAATTAAAAATTTTTTTTAGAATCTAGTAAATATAACTCACAATACTACAAAGCTATTAATATTTGGGATATTTTAGATAAACTGGTTCTATCAGGAATTAAATAAAATCTAAATTTTATTTGCATATTTAAGTAAACCATCTTAAAAGAAATAATAGCATAGTAGGTGAATCCCTAAAGCATAAACACAAAAACAAAAATCCTCACAACTCGATCAATAAAATCATGATAAATGGAGAAAAGACTGAAGCTGTCAAAGATCTCATTTTGCTTGCATCTACAATCAACACTCATATAAGCAGCAGTCAAGAAATCAAGTGACGTACTGCATTAGACAAATCTGCTGCACAAGACCTCTTTACAGTGTTCAAGAGCAAACATATCAGTTTGAGGACCCAGCTATGCTATTTTCAACAGCCTCATATGCATGTGAAAGTTGGAGAATGAATAATGAAGAACGCAGAATAACTGATGCATTTAAATTATAGTGTTGGAGAAGACTATTAAAAGTACCATGGATTGTCAGAAGAGCAAATCTGTGTTGGAAGAAGTATAGCCAGAATCCTCCTTAGAAGCCTGGATGGTGAGACATTGTCTCTAATACTTGGGAAATGTTATTAGGAAGGACCTGTCCCTGGAGAAGGACATTGTCCTTGTTAAAGTGGGGGGGTCAGCAAAAAAATAGGAAGACCCCAAGGAGATAGACTGACATTGTGGCAGCAGCAATGGGCTCAAACATAACAACAATTGTGAGGATGGTACAGGACCAGGCAGTGTTTCATTCTGATGTGCTCAGGATCATTATGAGTTGGAACAAATTCAAGGGTACCTGAAAACAGAAACAATCACCAACTGGCATGTAATTATCTTACGTTATATTAAAATGTAGAAGGTAAAAATAGCAACTTATTTATCATAATAGAATAAAAGAACTAGTTGGGAAAGATGACATTTGAGCTGATCAACAGGAAGAGAAAAATCTAGAGGGATATGTAGATATTACAGACTTGCGGTCTGAAACATAGAGCCCAGAGACAGTATCTAGCAGATTCTGTTGACCAAAACAATTTTCTCTCAAATTATAATTGAAGAGGACACTGTCTTTAGGAGCTACCAAAAAGAGACAGAAGCAGATGAACAGTGTGGGTGGGACTGGGTGTCACATGTAACAGTTCCCCTTTTGACTTGGAATCACGATGACATGTGATAAACACAGACATACGGGATCAATCCAAGAAATTCTAGTTGCATGTGTTACGGTTATGACATGGGTCACTAAATGGCAGCAGAATGTCACAGAACATGATAACCACAAATGTTCAGATTCAGTGAAATCTATGTCTTGCATCTCATCATCCGTGAAATGATGACGCTAGACTTTCATATGCAATATGCAATCTAATACATATGAATTTTAAGATGAAAAGCCAGACAGTCTAGCAAAAGGAAAACTACCTTGGGCCAGATCAATTCACACCTAGAAAACTCACTTTTGTTCCGTGTTCACTCTGGATAGAGTTAAGCAAACATTTTCCCCAAACAATTAGAGAACTGCCATCTGCAAAGATTTGATACCTCTCAAGAGAAGGTAAAGTGGGGGGGTCAGTGAAAAAGAGGAAGACCCCCAGAGAGATGCACTGGCACAGTGGCATGGGCTCAAATGTAACAATTGTGAGTATGGCCCAGAACTGGGCAGTGTTTTGTTCTCTTGTGCACAGGGCAGGTCACTGTGACTTGGAATCAACTCAGGAGCACCTAACAAGAACAGGACAGAAGTAGTCCTTTCTACTGCTCTCTATTGAAAAGAAGAAAAAAAACAAAAACTTATTTTAAGTGAACATATTCACTTTTATGATATTGCAAATTATGTTTATTTTTAAAAACTGTATCAACATTTCCTGTTCTTGTGCAGATTATTGTCACTGTTGGGTGGCAGTATGCTTCCATAAAGATTTATAGCCTTGGAATCTCTCTGTGGCAATTCTACTCAGAATCAAACTGAAAGCAATGGATTTTTATATATGGGTGATATCTCCTAGGATGTTAAAATGAAATGATTCCTTTGTCAGGGATGACATAAAACGCAATTACTGGGAAGCTGAGGCCTTGTGACCTGGACGAAAATCCAAACCCAGGGCCCTCCTCGGTATGGCGAGCCATGAACCCTGCGGGCCCAGGAAGTGACCTCCTGGGGTCCCGGGTTCGTTGGTGTTTGTGAACTCACTGGGTGGCTACCTCTGTACAAAGTCCTAATATTGTTCATTCTATTCTTCTAACTCCAGTAATTGTAGCTTCTGAGAAAATGGTTTTTATAATGCCTGTAGGGTCCTGGGAACGAATCTTTCTGAGGTACATGCGATAGCCACCTGGGATGAGTGTCAGAACTGCTCCTTATTTGATTATTCAGTTATGTTAATATTAACTTAGAACATGAGCTCTTGATTATCCATGCACATTAATAAAACCGAATTTCCTCCTAGAACCAAGGCAGTAAAACTTCCTCAGAGGACAAATAAGGACAGGTTTACTGGGATTAAGCAGGAAAGGAACTGGCTGGGGTATTCATTTGAGGTGGAGTGGTAGATTCTGGGAGAAGGACAATGTTGGCAACTCCCTCAGACCGCCCTGGGTTAAATCAGTTTGATCCAGATGCTCTTCTTCCCCCTGAAGGTATATGGAAATGTGATGATAGTGAACATTGTAGCATTTGGTTGTGGAATCTGGATAGGGGATAAGGAATATGAAGGTGAGACCTCGCCTTCTTGGAAAGGTTGTGACCCTTCTCTCACCTTCCCTGGAACTGTAGCAAGAAAGAATTACTAGTTTAACAAATAAAGCTAAATGTTTGAAATCCTGTTCAAACGCATATATGTTTTACTTGCAAAATAGAGAAAAACAGCTTAAATCCCTTCAGAAATTATAAACCAACCTTTATATGAGCTTATAAGTCTTTCACCTTTATCCACTAGTGATTAAGTGTTAAAAGTATGTTAGATGTCCTTTAGGCCTAAAGATTAATCTATAATAGCTTGCTTGAACCTTTTCCTGTAGAAATAAAAATGTTAGATTGCTA
>NW_006408528.1:7708221-7710888 GCF_000296735.1 Chrysochloris asiatica | reverse complement strand
TAGCGACCCTGTATAGGGTTTCCAAGGAGCAGCTGGTGAGCTTGAACCACCAACCTTGCAGTTCAAATGACTTTGCAGTCTGACACATTAGCCCATAGCATCACACCAGGAGTCAGTGGAGGCTACTCCTCCAGAAGTAGCTGCCCTCCCTCTTTTTTGAGAAAAGATTATCTCCTCAGTTCTCATTGGTGCAAAGCGCAGCTCATGTTCCTTTTAGAATGCAATTGAGGACACATGGGAAAAGTTATGTTTTCATTTTCTCACCTTGTTTCCCCTTCAGGATAAGCGGAACTCTATCCATCCCAGTTCCCATAGAAGAATGAAGGCTTTTAAAAGAAAAGGCTCTCCTCTTCTTTCCTAGTTTGGCCCTCAGGCGTTGTTTTGATCCTTTCATCCCTCAGTGATTTAACTGCCTCACATGGCTCTCCCCGTGATGGCTTCCCACCCATGACCTCATCCTCGAAATGCCTCCACGCAGCTGTCCATCTGACATCACCTGTGCAACTCGGCTTCCCACCCTTGTCCCTAAAGCCTTACTGATGGCTTCTGAATTGTTAGCATTATTAAAAATTCCTAAACTTGGTCAGTTTAAGAGAATTTTCTGTCATTTCTCCTTTTCTACCAAATCTCATCTGATTTTATGTAAAGCTCATGATTTTTAATACAAATTATTGTAATACTTATACACAGCACATTTTAAAAGTACAAAAAGCATCTGTTGAAACCTAAACTTCATTGACATCTTTGCTCATCTTTTTACCTTGTCATCCCACAAATAGTTTCCTGTGCTGTGGCTAGGCTCCCTGTAATTAAAAAAATTTTACTTTTTAATTTTTAAGATGAAAACCCAAAAAGGATGAAAAGATCCTAAATATATCTTACTTTACTAGCTTCTTTTCAGCTTCTCTGTATATTTGAGAAATTGTTTTACTTCAAACTCATTAACCGATAAGTTTTTCACCTATAGATAACCAACTCATCACATGTGGCTAACTTTTCCTGGTCTCTTTATGGGGACCACTCTCAGAACATCAACATTCACGAACTCTGCTTTGTAAGACCTGCAGGGTCCACCTCTAGAGGTTCAGGAAAGAAATGACTAAAAAGAACAAACTAGAAAAACATTTATCACTCAATTTGCTTATATAATTAATCTATCTTGAGAAGCATTCCTTATTTCAAAGTCTGCAGTCTTCAGAAGAACCACATTAAGGAAGTTGGCATCTAAATGACAATGGTTGTCTCAGAATCACAGCTGGGGAGTGAATTTAAGTAGATGGATGGACAGATAGATGAGCGGTTGGGTAGAAAAAGCCAATCAACTGTGAAGTGTTACCAAGCCCTAAAATCATATTTCATTTGATGGTAACAACAGAAGCCTGATTAATGCATGTGAGAATTGTATTTCAGTGAGCTCGGAGGACCTACTTACTTCTTTGTAGGGCTCCTAGAGCCCATAGAAAATTGGCTAGCTGAATATTTTAGGGTTTTGGATCTATGAGTTGGATTTATTTTGTTTAATGATTAAGTCAGACCATTGATAAGTAAGACACAGATTTATTTTCCCTTGGGATAACTTTTTTATATCTGAAATAAATCTGAACATATGAAGCTAGAAGGGCAGCACACACTGGAAAGCCGCTTTGTATTTGGGGTTTCACTGCCACTAAGAACTCATTAAGGCGGCAGGCGAAGACACGTTGAGAGGGGTAAGTAGACAGTGGCTAAGAATGGGGTACACTGTGAATAAATAAAGCCACCACTGACTGGGCATAACCTGGACAGCATGTGGGCCTCCTCCCTCACTTTCTAATTTCCCTGTCCAGTTGGTTCTGACTCACAGTGAGCCTGTATAGGGTTTCCAAGGAGTGGCTGGTGGGTTTGAATTGATGACCTAGTGGTTAACAGGCCAGTCCAGATCGTACAGCACTACATCAGGACAGGATTTGATACTTTTTCTGAAGAGTAAGCAATCAAACAGTTTTTTTATATATCAGAACTATGAAGGGAAAATACCAGTTTTCTATTAACTCATTCTTTTGAAAGTTCAATACTGAAGTATGGACAGACTTGGGACCTAGGCTATAAGGGGATTCTGAGTTTCACTGAGAGAGGGAAACCTGTGAAGCCACGATGGCTCAATTACAGGGTCATCACGGCTAATGTAAGTTTTTTTTAGAAAAGTTCTATTGAGGGTTAGCAAACAATAATTCAATCATCTAAAAAAGTGGTATTTAAAACTTTTCAATATCTCATATGATAAATTGTCACAGAACATGGGATTCTCCTAAAGTAATTATAATTTAGAGCTTTCTTCCTAAGGTTCAAACCCACCAGCTACTCCATGAAATAAAGCTGTAGCAATATGCTTCCCTCCACTCCCCCAAACACACAAAATATTGTAGTTAGGTGCCATCATGTCAGTTCTAACTCATCGCGACACTGTGTACAACAAAATGAAACAATACCTGGTCCTGGGCCGTGCTAAAATCTTTCCTATATTTGAGCCCATTGTTGCAGCTACTGTGTCAGTCCATCTCATTGAGGGTTTTCCTGTTTTGCTAACTTACTACTTTACCAAGCAGGAAGTCCTTCTCCAGGATGGTCCCTTCTGATAGCATGTCCAAAGTAAGTATGTGAAACAAAGTCTCACCATCTCACTTCTAA
>NW_006408528.1:7623052-7700877 GCF_000296735.1 Chrysochloris asiatica | reverse complement strand
TATATATATATCTTCGCCAGACACCCCACCTTTGTGTACTCACCCCCTTGTCAAGGCCGGACCCCGACATTCCTTGATTGCATAGTCTGAATCTCTTTTTTTGATTCATGGCAGGATTAAATTTTATTCAATGATATACACACATCTAAAACACATATTACATGTTTATAATGGGGTTCAGAGTATAAATATTTTCCCATAGTAGTTCTGGGCTCAAAGATGTGCCTTGCTTTCAAGAAAAGTATAAGCTTATTTATTTACTTATATGATTAATACATTTTTTTCATCAAGTAGCTACTATATGCCCGTGAAGAAGTATGTGAGAATGCCTCAGGGACACTGTCCAGAGGTAAGGGCCAGCAAAGGCTCCCTAGGGTGATATATCAGAGCTCTGAAGGCACAGAAGAAGAGGCACAGAAGAGGAGGAGACTTTCAGATGAGGTAAACAGGGCTTGTGAAGACCAAGGCATGTGCCAGTGAGGTGTGTCCAGAGTACAGAGTGCCTGTGTGTGTGGTGACAGAGAGAGACAGAGGTGGGAAGGGGCTATTTGAGAGAGAAGGTTGGGGGAAGTATGTGAGAGTCGGCTTGTGAAGGATGTGGGCCATACTAAATTTGAATTTGTCAGTTGGCCAAGTGGAACCACAGAGAGTTATTATCCACGAGAATGACACAATCAGCTTTATGTTACAGAATTAGGACTGGCATTAGCATGAAGGATGGCAGAGAGACCAGCTGGGAACCAAGCGCAATCTTCTAAATGGAGGAAGATTCTAGTTTGGGCAGCAATAGTGGAGAAGAGACAAGGGAACCAATTCCAGAGATACACTGGAATCTGGAATTAGAATCATTAGAAACTAGAACCCTCGTGGATACGAGAAGGGGATAATGATAGTAACCAAGGATAAACCTCTAGTTTAGAAAGCATAACAGAATATGGCAGAAATAGACATAAATTATTATTATTAGTTTTGAGAGGGGAGGGGAGAACCTAGGTAAATAGATTGCTTATTTTGCACACGTAAAAATTAAAACTTTTTAGGATATAACTATGCCATGACAGTATGATTGGCTACTACAAGAATTAGCACGTTGTTCACCGGGAAGCCATCGAGGCAAGCAATCAAGTCCCTTCAGGACAAACCCCCCTCTAAGACTGAAACTCAAGGGGAACATATGAGCAGGCATGCAAGTTTACTGGCAACCACATTGGTGTACTAGTGAGTGGAAGAGGGAGAAAGGCAGGAATGAGCAATGAGCTGAGTTCAACCCCATTCCCTAGACTCCCATTGACCCAGAAATGAGAGAGAGAAGAGAAAGGGCTGGTTGATCCAAAATGTGGTGAGACTTGGGTACACCTGAGCCCATGGACAAGGACATAGACACAGAGGGGCTGGAGATGAGAGTGAAGCATCCAGCTGATATGAAGTGAGGGGAGATACACAAGGACACTCAAAGTTGCAGGTAGTAACCATTAGACCTGGCTACACTGGAATCTGGAATTAAAGCCTCAATGTCTTGATAATCAGAACTTGACTAGAGGAAGATAAAAAAGAAAACAATTTTTGATAAAGGTAATGAGGGTAAATTGCTACAATTTGATGAATTTGACCTATATTCATGGAGGTAGTAGCTCAAAATACCAACAGAGAGGGAAGGAGTCTTCACATCAAGTATTAATTCTATCCCCTCTGTATACAGGATAGATAGGGACGGGCTACCTAGACACTGGTTACCGAAAATGAGGGGGCGATAAACGCATGAAGTGACTGGCTTACAAGGTTTCAAGAGGGAGTTTAGTTTAACAGTGTGTGGGGGAAGACAGAGTCCCCAATGAATAGTTTTCATCTTGTTTAGATGGGTCTGGTAAAGAGAGATGGGACAAGATTCTTATGATTCAATAGTGAGTCATTGTTATCATGACTAATTGCGACTGTCATGATTGTAAAGGTTAGAAGTTTTATAACAAAAATGGAGTAGTAGTTAATTCTACAGTCCAGAAACAGAGGACCCTAGGACAATCAAGGGAGAAGTGCATGAGTGGAATGTAGGACCTTATCCAGAAAAGCTGCGACACCAGAGATGGAAGCAGAGATGAGGACATGGAGAGAGAGAGCAGCTGAGGACTCTAGACTCATGGAAAGAAAGGGACTGAGCACTGGTGACCAGGAAGCAGACTTGCAGAATGTGCCCTTTGGTGGTGTAAATTATTATATATGCCTGAGTATTTAAAAAAAAACAATTGCTAAAATGAATAGAGAGAAATACAGTTAACTGATGGTACATGGAGGGAATTATAATCATTGTAATAAAACAAAGCATATGATTTGTTGAATGTAAAACTAATGATCTGCCCTGTAAACTTTCACTCAAGTCACAATAAAAACTTAAAAAAATAAAAAGGAACAATTGTTTCAAAAACAAAACAAAACACCCCGATAAATAAATAAAATATGCCATTAACATTCTCTTTGCTTAAATTCAAATCTTTCTCATCAACAAAAACATAAAAGATTTGACAGTGCATCAAATTACAGTGCTACAATATAATTTCCTGGCCCACTCATTTATAAATGCAGAATTATGCTGAACAGTTCATTCCCCCCGCCCCACTCCCTCAAACATCCTCCATTGAAATAAGATTACAGAAAGGGAAGTAAAAAAAAAAAAAAAAAAAAAAATTTCCAAGTAAGGGCAGGTTTTCTAACCGCATTATAATCAAGGGAAATTTGAAAGTGAAACGGACAAGACTTCAAAGTGAAATGAACTCCCAGGAAAGAGGGACAAGCAGGAGGAAACCCTGGATTCACAGGCTGCTGGAGTCACCTAGGCTCGGGGTACCTTGGCTGGAGGGAGGCAGTTACAAGATCTGATGGATTCTAGAAGCAGCAAGCAGCAGTAGCTTGTCATGCCTAAGGAGTCTATCCAAGTCTGTCAGATAACCCAGAATAACTAACACCTTTCCTCTGGCCCACTTTGTGGGGCAATCTAAGGCTAAATTCACTCTTCCAAATAGATCCTTCCCCTGGAATTTACTTAGCACATATGTTTTGCTGTACTTTCATTTTCCCTAAGATATTAAGGAGTAAATGGTTGTTAACAATATTTGCCATATGTCCTTACTGCTACCCAGTGAGGGAAGCACCATCTTCATCTCCATTCTGCAGGGGAGTCTTGATATGGTTAGTGGGTTAAGAGATTGCTTATCTTCATGCCCTGGGTCTTTTGGTTCATGGTTTAAGCAGCATTCTAACATGGATGCAGTGTTCCTAAGAGAAGGCTTCGAGTTTGGACTCGGGACCTGGACTGTCTGGAATGTCAGTCAAGTCCTTAATTCCCAGAGCCTTGACATTTCTTCCTCTGTAAAACAGGGATGGAAAGATAGAAGACTATTTATTTCCTAATTCATTCCCTACACCCCTGTTCAGAAGGCATAGCAGAGGCACTGCAGTTGGAAGGCAGTCCTGAACCCAGAGGAGACCCCACACCTGTCACTCTTCATAGCAATCCCTTCTCCACAGCTAGGAGAAAAGGGAAGTGGGATAGCAAGACCCACTTCTGTGATGTTGAGCAGTTAGAGGGACTCACTGGTGAGAAAGCATAGTCATCTCAGATACTCAGGTCCAGAGGGCAGAGTTCTGGAGCACGGTCTCAGGCCCAAGTGTTTCAAGCCCTTCTTCAGAGTCAGAGACCACAATTGGAGCTGGGAGTGGAACCCAGGCCAGAGGATACTCCTGGGGCTGGTAGCCACATTCACAGGGGCCCTGGGGTTTCTGGTTGAGCAGTACCCACACTGTAGGGACATGACAGCACATGGTGAGGGTGTCTAGGCCTGTGTGAGGTGAGACTGGCACCCAGCTGTCGTTAGTCACCAGGAAGCACAACGTTGTGAGTTGGTTCTGGCCTGGTAACCAGCTTGACAATCTCAGTACTGCGGATCACTTCCTTGTTGCCTGGCCAGACCGGTAACTGTGGATTTTGTTGCCATACCCAAATTTCTAGGGTATGAGGAGGTAGCTGGGGCACTAGAGCACCACCAAGTTAGCGTTCTGGTAGTGCTCCATCCTACTTTTTGTGGTGTCTGTGAATTTTGATGTCCAACCAAGAGTCCAGTGATCAGGGTTAATACTACCTCAGCCTAGGCCATTCAGAGTCAGGAGCAGAGGCTGCTTGGGCTTCACCTGGCATCTGGCTGTAGCCTGGCCATCTCATTGCCACCAGAGTCCCCAGAGTTCTACGAACTGTACCCACTAAGGAGGCAGAGTCCCCCTCCCTCCCACTCCAAGCACCCCCATTGTGCCCAATTCCCACTCTCACCACCACTATGCCTGCTTTGTAAGTGCTCCAGAGCCAAGATGACACCTGGGATGGGCTCTATTTTGCCTACTGAGTAAAGATGTGAACTGTAGCAAAATAAGGCAGCATGAGAGACAGACCATGGTGGCTGAGGGCAGTGGCCACTGAAACTCATCTGCTGGGTTCTGATGCAAGCTGTGAGCCTTGGGCAAGTTCCTTACTCTTCACACATGTTTCCTCATCTGCAAAGTGAGAAAAAGAACTCTATTCCGTTGACAATGTTATGAGAATTAAGTGAGATCAGACTAGTAAAGAAGTTGGAAGAATGCCAAGCATAGAGATTACACTATATAAATACTTTTTAAACAAATAACTGTTGATGGTCTTATGTTATAATGAAGGTGTGGAAGTTTTCAGTCAGATAGCTGAGTAATATGAAGGGACAGCACTTCCCAATCTTTATTTTACCACAAATCCAGCTCTCCATGAGGTCCGTCCCATGGAAGATGACTGCTATCTTCCTGACAAGATTTGATTGGAGCTGCCCATTTCCCTCTTCTGTTGAGTCAGGACTGGCAAGCCCATGAAAATTCAGCAAAATCAAAGAATAAGATTTGGAAACTTCTTCCTAACTCCAAAGGAGCCATGCTAGTGCTGTGAGTTTAATGTTGCAAGGTTGGTGGTTCAAACCCATCAGTCACTTTGTGGGAGAAAGATGAGGCTGTCTGTTCCCATAGAGATTCACAGTCTTGGAGCCTAAAGAGAACTTCTCTTCTGACCTAAGCGGTCGCTATGAGTTGGAATTAACTTGAATGCAGTAGGTTTCTGACTTCCAGTGTCTAATGCAGTGTTTCTTAACCCAGCAGGTATTAAAAGATATACATGCCTGAGCTCTATGTCTATTTAGGAAAGAGCTTCCCAATGATTTGAGTGAACTCAAGGCACATTTTCCAATCACTGACCAATAGTTATTTTGTTAAGTGCTGTAGAGTTGGTTCTGACTCACAGAGACCCTGCATAGGGTTTCCAAGACTTTATATCTTCACAGGAGCAGAAAGCCTCATCTTTCTCCCACAGAGTGACTGCTGGGCTCGAAGCACAGACCTTGTGGTGTACAGTCCAGTACTCGTCATATGGAGTCACCACACTCCCTGACCTAGAGTAGAGTTAAGAAAAAACAAATACCCATTTCTGCTGAGTTGATTCCAACTCACAAGGATCCTATAAACAGTAGAGCAAGTGTCCAATAAGTATGTACATGTGCAATTAAATTCTAAATTCTTTGTTTTTACTGGGGAGTGGGGCCGTTATGTAACAAATAGCACAATTGTTTTTACTCTCCATTTGGTGTTCTCTCTCCATTCCCCAATATCCTTATGCTCCTGGATATAGAGATGGCCCCTCTGTTTCACCTGGATTTTAGTTGTGTTGTTGTTGTTGTTATGTGCCATCAAGTCAGTTCCAACCCATAGCGACCCTGTATAGGGTTTCCAAGGAGCAGCTAGTAGAGCTTGAACCACCGACCTTGCAGTTCAAATGACTTTGCAGTCTGACGCATTAGCCCACAGCACCATACCCGGCCTCCTTAGTTGTGTTGAGAGTATTAAAAAAAAAAGTACTACAGTATGATTAAGGAACAAATATCCTAATTATTCATTTTCTACTTGTCCCATATATCCTCACTTTTTTCTTTCTTTCAAGCATGAAATCCCATCAATTAACTTAGAATTGATGGGGATTCATGCTTGGGTAAAAGCTCATTCTATTCTAGGAATCCCCTAAATCTCTGCATTTGTATGAACTTACACTGGCTTGTCTGTGGGCCATGGTTTCATAACCCCTGAAAAGTCTATTAATAGTTAAGGAAGAATCAGTTTGCAAATACTAAGACGTATAATACTGTTCTTCTCTAGGATCCAAGAGAAGAGCCACATGACTCAGTCAAACCAGCACTTACTGGAAGGAAGAAGAAAGCATTATGCTGGTAAAAGTACATGTTGACACTGTTTCAATATTTATACTCATCCACAAATGAGCTTAATGATTTTAGGCAAAGAATAATAAAAATGTTATGGCTGGAAGGTAACTTAGCGAGCCCCCACCACCTATTGCTCCTTTGTTGTTGTTGTGAAGTGCTGTCGAGTCGGTGCCAACCCATAGCGACCCTGTATAGGGTTTCCAAGAAGCAGCTGGTGAGCTTGAACCACCGACCTTGCAGTTCAAATGGCTTTGCAGTCTGACGCATTAACCCACAGCACCACACCACTGCTCTTTTAGTGAATCAGAAAACTGTAATAGATTTACGAGACCTATACAAGCAATGTAGGCAGAGTTGGGAAGAGTGTTCTGAGGTCCCACTCTTTGCTCTACTGGACTTCCAAGCAGGACCAGCAGCCAGCCAGCCAGCCACCAGCTCTGCATAAGTTATCTGTTTCAGACATGTCATTCTTAATGATCTTGGCCTAAACCCGAGACGAATTTTTGCTGTTTACCAAATTCATTGAGGGAAATCAATAAAAAAAATAAAGCCTCAAAGGCCTCATCTCATCAAATTCAGAATTGAAAGCATGGGTATAATTACTTGTTCCTTTCTGAGTTGTGCCATGTGAAAATGGCATGCTTTCCTGGTGGCATTTAGTCATTTTAAAGAAAGCAGCAACCCAAGGGTGGGTTTGGCAGCTAACTACAATTACTTGGGGACCACAAAAAGTAGGTGCCCTAGTTAAACAACCAAACTCAAGCAAACAAGCACACACCAAACCCCAGCAAATGAAAATGAAGAGTTATGAGACAGATACATTTTTCATCTTATAAAATCACTCAACCCAGTGCATAGATTTTTAGAACTCTAGAGGCACAGGAGATAATGTATCTGTGTGTTATGCATGAATTAAGCAAATCCCTGGAAGTTTAGGTGCAAATTTCCTACAACTTTATCCAGAAGATGGCACTGCTAAAACTGCAACTGAATTTTTATATGGCTCCGAAGATGCGTTTGTGGCACAGTGGGTTAAGTATTGGGCTGCCAAACAAAAGGGTGACAGTTTAATCCCCCCACTGGCTGCTCCATGGAAGAAAGTTGAGGCAGTCTATTTCCATAAAGATTTATAGCCTTGAAAACCCTATGGGGTCACTGAGAGTCAGAACTGCCTCAACAGCAGTGGGTTTGTTTGGGAGTTTATATGGACTCAGACTTGTAGTACTCGACACTCATTCAAACCCACTGAGATGGGGTCCCAGTTCTACCCTTGGGACTGAAATGAAGCAGAATGTACGTTTAAGTCAGAACCAGATGATCCTGGCAAAAATGAGAGCGCTTCCTCACGAGCAGAGCAGATTTAGTTCACGTTCCTGCATTACTTGGCCTCTCAGGCTCCCCTGGGACCTGCCCTCAGTTGCTAAGAGGGCTTGACCCCTGACAAAGACCAATGGTTTTAACAGTAATTAATGATACTGTCAAATTAATTAACCCAAGTCTTTGTTCCCAGGGAAACAACAACAACAACAAAAACCCTCTAAGGTCAATAATACTGCTTACCAGCTTTGACCAAGCTTTATAAACCCAAACCTTCACTTTTGGGACACAGGGGAATCACTGACTGATTGTCCTAATAAAGTCCAACCAACATGAATTTATAAATCTAGTCACAGCAATATATCTTTTGACTTTAGTGAATTAACAGCTCTCCAAAAGCCAGCACCAGACCATCCCATGTGTTTTAAATAGATAACAGACTACAGTGGGTACCATTCACATTCCTACAATACTTTCTAGATGCCCTTTTCAATTGTGGTGATGAAATACGAGACAAATGCTGTAGGGTTTCAGTAAGTCATTTAACAAATGATTCTCATTAAAGTGCTAGTTCTCTTGTCCTTGCCTATGAGGACCATGTTGCTTAAAATGCCCGCATATACATTTCCATAGTGTCTCTTTAGAGGATTCGGAACTATTTTCTTACACCTAACACAGCTTTTATTCCATTTAGAATAATTACCCTCCATCCCATTTCTGACTTTCAAGAAAAACAAGACACTTAATTGACCACAGGAGGACTCTCTCAAGGGCAATGGGCTGGGAAAACTCTTCTGTGAGCTCACAGCTTAGCTGATGTCATCTGCTACAAGAAGCTGACTGCTATTTTTAAATCACACCCCTTCTTCTGTCTTCAAAGGGTACATATATCACATGCTGTAATTCTGCTCGTTCAATCCCTAGTGGTGTGTGCTCCCATTCATCTCCCTCCCAGGGTGAATCACACTGTCAGGAGGGGCTTCCAATGGCATATAACTACCCAGCCGTATCCATTTAAATTCACCCACCACCGCCTATTATTTGGTCTTTAGGAGAATAGCTACAGATGGCCACCCTCTCCAGGTGTCTGGTTCATCACAGCAGTTTTGACAAGCAGCAGATGACTAGCAGGGTCCTTCTTGAGGATTGGGACTAAGCTTTTCACCTCTTTGTATTTCCACCCAATACAAGCACTTCAAAAATGCTTATTAACGTTGCTGCCGAGAGCTGTCATCAAAGGGGCCCGAATGGAAACAAACAAATTGCTTTGTTTAATTTTAAGTTTCTCATTCATCATTTGGACGTGCTCACTGGATGTTATCTAACAGGTTTAGCATTTTGCAAAGTACACTTGATCTCGTCATTTATTTATTTATACTTATCCTGTTTATTTCAAAAAAGGAATGAAAAGGTCTGTAATTAAAGTGATGTTACTCTTAAGTCAGCAGGTCAAGCTCACGCCACTCCTCAGAAACCCTACAGAGGGTCGCTATGGGTCGGTATCGACTCAACGGCACTTAACAACAACAACAATGAAGTCTGGGAGAAGGCAGAATACTAAATTTTCTTCTGTTCAACTTCCCTCTTCCTTCCATAGTTATCCCATCTCTCCCTCCATGTCTGTACAAAAACCTCCTGCTCTCCCCTTCAAGCACTATTGTCACAGTGGTTGTTGTTAAGGGCCTTGGGGTTGGTGCCGCTCATAGTGACCATATATAGGGTTTCCTAGGAGCAGCTGGCAGGTTTGAACCACTGACCTTGTGATTGCAGTTCAGTGATTATCCTAAAGCACTACACCAGGAGAGAGATATGGAGGATCCAAATTTGATGATGTTCCTCTCAACATACTCCCACCCCTCCCATCCCCCACTTGCCTTGGGGAAGATGCCCCATGTGATCTGGACCTCCTGCTATGTTTCCTGTCCAATGGGACCCCTGTCCTCACAGTCACTCTCCTCTCATGATCTTGTCATATAAACCTCTCAGGTCCTTAAAAGTAAGTACCCTGTTACCATTTTTCTAAAGAACTC
The DNA here is from genome assembly GCF_000296735.1 of Chrysochloris asiatica. Lineage (NCBI taxonomy): Eukaryota > Metazoa > Chordata > Mammalia > Afrosoricida > Chrysochloridae > Chrysochloris > Chrysochloris asiatica. Next base: position 7,691,258 of record NW_006408528.1, on the reverse strand, counting down.
TGTCCATGTTGCTTCCTCAGCCTGGGATCTGCTCTGCTCTGCTCTCTTCACTTGGTGTTGTTACGTGCATTCCAGTCAATTCTGACTCATAGCAACCCTGTATAGGGATTCCAAGGAGCATCTGGTGAGTTTGAACTGCTGACCTTGTGGACCAGTGCTTATCCGACAGCGCCACTCCAGGACTCTGCTGTCTCCACGACCTCCACCCAATTAATTCCTAGGCAGCCTTCAAGTCTCCCTCCAGGAATCTCCCATGAGCTGCCTCGGACTATCATTTGCCATGCTAGGTTCCATCCACTTGCTCCTCACTTACACTGTCCCCACACTGGAGTCTTTGAGCGAGGCAAATGGTTAAACACTTGGCTACAAGACTAAAGGTTGGCAGTTTGAACCCACCCAGAGTCTCCTGGAGAGACAGGCTGGCAATCTGCTTTTGAAAATAACAACCCTGAAAACCCTGTGGAACACAGTTCTGCTCTGTACCCGTGGGGTTGCCATGAATCAGAGTCTACCCAATGGCAACTAACGTCTAACCAAACCTACTACCAGTGAGTTGATTCTGACTCACAGCGACCTCTAGGATGGAGTAGAACTGGCCCCTAGGGCTTCCTGGGTTGTAGTCCTGGTGTGACACTGTGGGATAAAGCACTGGAACGCAAGGTCAGATTGAACTATAAGATTGGTGGTTTAAACTCACCAGCCACTCTTGGAAACAGGGTTGCTATGAGTCGGAACAGACTTGTCAGCATAATAACAACAATAACAATCTTTATAGAAGCAGATTGTCATGTCTTTCTCCTAGAGAATGGGTGGTGGGTTTGAATACCCAACCTTCTGGTGAGCAACCGAATGCTTAAGCACTGTACCACCAAGGCTCTTTAACAACAATAATCCCCAAATTAAACCAAGAGTTAGGAGGGCTGCCATCATACCTGCTGACCGGCTTATAGATCCCCCTGCAGGTCACATGACTGTGGGTCGATATTATTTGCTGAATAAATGGACAAGTGAATGAATACATACTGAAGATGCCAACCAAGGGGATCACACTAGTGAGGTATAATTTAGAATTTTGTCTCCTTCAAAATGTGTGACTTTAAATAAAAGCATTCATAGCAAATACTGCTTCAGTTCATTGAATGTTTAAAATTAAAAAAGGTGTACGACAAGGTTGTATTCTCTAACCATACTTATTCAACCTGTAAGCTGAGCAAATCATCCAAGAACCTGGGTTCTATGAAGAAAAACGTGGCATCAGGATTGGAGGAAGACCATTAACAACCTGCGATATGCAGATGATACAACCTTGCTTGCTGAAAGTGAAGAGGACTTAAAACATTTACTGACGAAGATCAAAGAACACAGCCTTTGGTATGGATTACATCTCAATGTCAAGAAAATGAAATCCTCACCACTGGACCAATAAACATTCTTATCAACGGAGAAAAGATTGACGTTGTCAAGGACTTCATTCTTCTTGGATCAACTATCAAAACTCACAGAAGCAGCAGTCAAGAAATCAAATGACGCATTGCATTAGGCAAATCTGCTGCAGAAGAGCTTTTTAAAGTGTTGAAGAGCAAAGATGTCAGCTTGAGGACTAAGGTGCACCTGACCCAAGCCATGGTATTTTCAATAACCTCATATGCATGCAAAAGCTGGACAGTGAATAAGGAAGACAGTAGAAGAATTGATGCTTTTGAGTTATGGTGTTGGAGGAAAATATTGAAAGTGCCATGGGCTGCCAAAAGAACCAATAGATCCATTTTGGAAGAAGTGCAGCCAGAGTGCTCCTTGGAGGCCAAGATGGCCAAACTTCGTCTCTCATACTTCAGACATATTGTCAGGAGGGACCAGTCGCTAGAGAAGGATATCATGTTTGTTAAGGTGGAGGGTCAGAGAAAAAGAGGGAGACCCCCAACGAGATGGATTGGCCAAGTGGCAGCATCAATGGACTCAAGTTTGGCAACAGTAGTTAAGTTGGCCCAGGATCGGGCAGTGTTTTGTTCCACTGTGCATAAGGTCGCTATGGGTCGATGGCACCTAACAACTGCTTCAGTTCAGGATTCATATGCTGAAATGTGAAGAAGGTAGAAGCTGGCTCTGAGGAGACAAAATTCCTTCCTCATATAACAGCATGAAAAGCCACCCACAACTGGACCAATCTCTCACTTGACTCAGGAACACGTTTTGGTAACATGTTCTTGAGAGATAAATGGAGTCTTTGTTTAAAATGGAACTCCACTGGGACAAACTCTAAAGCTTGCTCAAACTCAACACTCATGCTATAAAATCCCAAGTGAACAGAGAACTCCACAATTAAAATTCATTCCAAAAAAGGATTTGTTATTGTTGTTATTGTTAAGTGCCTTTAAGTCAGCTCGGACTCATAGCAATCCCATGTAGGGTTTCCAAGGAGATGCTAGTGGGTTTGAACTGCAGACTTTGTGGTTTGCAGTCTAAGGCCAAGCCAAGGGTTATCAACTACAAATCATGTTACTTCTTACCTGTAAAACCATACACTGTCATTTTCCAAGACAGAATGAAGTCAACTTTATTCATGCCCTGGAGTTTTGAGATAACATGTCCCTGGCACTTCAAACTCATAGGCCAGAATCTTGCCATTGGATATGTGAAAGCTAATGTGGGGTCAGAACTCCCGGTGTGGATAAGTACTAGACTGCAAACTGCAAGGTCGGCGGTTCAAACCCACCAGCATCTCCTTGGAAACCCTACATGGGATTGCTATGAGTCGTAATCCACTTGATGGCACTTAACAACAAACAACAACAGTTTGGGGTCAAATACTGGGCCAGCCCTGGGGTTACACCAGCAAAGAGAACTAAGTAACTGTACCCCTGTCCTGGTGGAGATTCCAGTCTGATTAAATATACATTTGAAAATGGACTTTTAAGAAAATATTCTTTGGCTAAATTCTAAGTACATCATGTTCAGCTATTAAATTAAATCCAGCACTTATGGGATTGGGGAGTAAGGCATCATTTCAGCAACTTCTGCACGTCAAAGGAATTTTTTTAAACCATATTTTCCAGAATCAACAGATTGATGACACTAAAGAGTGGGTCATGTTTCAACATTCAAACCAAATGACGAGGGCTTGGTTTGTATTATATCCATACACAGCTAGTAACCACTCTCCCCAAAACAAAACCAAATAAGCACAATTCGGGATGAAATCCTTCTACTTTCAAGAATAACTGTGTTTATTTTTATTGTCTGGCACATAAGAGGTACTCAATAAATATTTGTTGAATGAAAAAAATCACAGGAGCGGAATGGCAATAAAATTTTTTGTAAATTTTAGCTGTGTTCCTCAACTTCCTTTTTTTTTTTTTCCTCTCAGAAGAAAACTATTCATATTTCCTAGGCTTCTGATTTTCATTTCCTTGTCTGAACTTGGGTGGGCAAGTAACTTAACCTGGGGACCAATTTCCTCTTGTATAAAATAAAACCTGTGTCTTGGTAATTATGAGGTTTAAAGGAGACAGTAGATATAAAGTGACTAGACAATTCCCTGCAAACAGTTTCTTTTTCTTTTTCTAACCTCTCTATCACATCTTGCTCCCTCCCCCAAATAAAGAGAGTGCCAAAGACAAATCAAATCTTGAATAGATTATTAGGAATCTTCTGCTGTAGCTTGGGTTCACCAACATCTAGCTCTCAACCCTTAGAAATTTTTATTTACTCTTTTAGGGCCTTGGTTTTTCACTTAAAATTGAGTGAGTTTTATTAAATCATCTGGAAAGGACCTTTCTATTCTGATTTTCCATACATTTAGAAGCTTAACTTCCTTAGAAAGTATATGCTGCTAACAGGATTTCTATGATCAAAAATTAAGGGAGTTTGATTTCCTTTCAAAGGGAGGGATTCCAAATTACAACCTGTAAGAAAAGTATACTTTTATAATAATTCGTATCAGTTCACTGTCTAGGTAAAGAAATGGTAATGATGCTCTTAAGCAACAGAGGGTCTTCCCTCATCCCTGCCCCTACATTAACCCCTAGGGCGTCAAAGAGACTTTCTATTCAGAGCTTTACAATGATGCACTTTAAAAGAAATGCAGAGATTTAAAAACTCTGCCACAAATAACAAATGGATAATTTGAAATAAGCAAAGTCTGTTGATACAATATCATGTCAAATCTATATGGTTGAGATTTTTTTTCTTTCACACCCTGAAATATACTCAGTCATCCAAACAAAGAACTACCAAGATTGTACGCAACAAAAATTTCTACGTTTTGCAAAAATACTCAGTGTAAGACTGCCACCTAGTGGTGAGATGCACCCATATAGATTAAAAAATCTAGGATAAAGTATTCAAATAGCTAAATTTACACATGATAAATAGCTTAAACACACACACAAACACAACAGCCATAGGTAGTACCTCTGCTGCTCACCATAGATGGGTAGACATTTCAGTGCCTACCCATCTATTTCCTTCCACAGAGAAATTCTGAAGAGGTTATTGCAGATGGAGTCAATACCATGTTATCCAACCCAACAACAAAACCTCACTGCTTCTGAATACTTCACAAAAACAAAGGATTACAATGACTTATATTAATTTTAGTATGCATTAACAATTTAAAAAGATTTCCCAATAAGTCTATTCTCACTTTCCAGTTTTCTTTGGGCTAATTTTGATTTTCAGTTATGCATGAAAAGGCATTTAAAAGTGACAACCTTACAAAAAGTGCACATCATATGAAAGATATTACTTCAATTAGAACTAGTTACTAAATCCCAGCAATTTCCAGCTGTCTCTTCTATCTTATCCTTGGAGAATTATATATCACATTAATTGGTATTCTGTCACATAAAAAGACATCAGTGATGATTAATTGCATCCTTGGTGCCTTTGAGTTATGTCTTCTTCACCAGTGGGATTCAAATCACACCTCATTACCTGCCAGCAGGTACCCCTTTTTCAGTAATGCTCACAAAGTCCCCTACCTTCCTGAACTTCTCCATTTGCTTGTAGAGGTCTGGATCAAGCTCTTGCGACACATCCTTCATCCATAACAATGCCCCTCTGTATTCAGTCCGGCACTGTTCCATGCGGTTCACTGTCAGCCAAGTGTCTGAGATGGCACGATGCCGAAAAGTCTCCACTTCTTGGTGAAATCGACACAAAGGATTTCTCAAGGCCAATCTAGACAAGAGGATCAAGCCACAATCTTGAAACAAAGCTGGCCAGCAATTTAAATCCTTGAGAGTTCAACAATCTTATAGCTATGAGCTTTGAATACTGCCAGGAATATCAAAGATGCTCAATTATCATTGAAGTGAGTATGAATTGATGATTCAGTCAAATACAATTACCCACGTATTGATCCCTTGCTTGATTGTGACATAACAGGACCGCTAGGAAGGCCCCTCTATCCGTGTTGCTGGGCAGTTCTCTTGCCTGGGCAATGTGGTCCTCTGAAACTAAACCCAATCCTGTGTTAGTGAAGGAAGAGAACATTTCCCATGTCTACTGTTGGTCATCTCTTGCCTTCTACTCCTCTAAAGCCTGGGACTTCCAGGAGGGATGGAAACCTGTGGAACTAGTGTCTTCCTGACCAGGCTATTTTGGATTAGGCCTCCACAGGCCAGGGCATCCACTGCCTGCTGTAGTAGACAAAGCAGAATGATGCATCATCAGAGGCATTTAACAATGATCAAGGAAGTGGAGAAGCACACTTACTGCGATTCTTCTACATGGTGATAATTTCAGATAGGATCTATGGTTTATTACTCACTTCAACAGACACAAAACTTCAGGATATTACAGCTGACATGGCTATGTATGGCACGATGAAATAGGTGTACAATAATGATAATATTGGCTATAAGTAACATGCTCTCATTTATTCAGCAAAAATTGTTTTAAGCATATCAAACTTAAAATATTTATTTCTCGGTGTGTGTAGGGTATTTTTTTCCTTCCATCCTCCTACTCAAAATAAACTATGCCAGATGAATTACACTCCTAAAATATACTGTTCTCCATTAAGTTTTGAGGCATAGGTTCAAAAAACTAAAATTAAGGTGAGTATTTGAATTTCAGTTTAAAAGCAAACTTACTTAGCTGAAGGGAACATGAGTGTTAGCGAGCTGATGTCAGCTTTTGGCAGTTCCATCAACATCTGACGCCTTAGAGGGATTGCAGCACTGTAAGACTGTGTTGTTGTTGTTGTTGTTGTTGTTAGGTGCCATTGAGTCAGTACTAACTCATAGTGACCCTATGCACAACAGAATGAAACAATGCCTGGCTCCGGGCCCACCTCACAATGGTTGCTATGTTTGAGCCCATTGCTGCTGCCACTGTGCCAATCCATCTTGCTGGAGGACTTCCTCTTTTTTTTACATGGTACAATAGATTTTTTTTTTATAGATTATAGATTATTTTGATAGATGGTAGATGGTACAACAGATTATTTTATAGACTATAGATGGTATAATAAACTTGAAAAAAAAAAGCGCCTTTTACCATTTTTCCTAGTTTTTATCTTGTCTGTAAAGTTTTGTTTCTTTTGGCATGTTTATTTTGTTTTTAATATTCAAAACATCCATAAAAATAGCTTGCTAACGTTGTTCTAACTAAATGTTACAGGTTGTTTTCAAAGATATTGTGCCATTATTCAAGACGTGTTTTATCCCTATGGGTTTAAACTGAATATAGTTCATCATATTAAATAAACAATTACAGCAATGACTACTAAGTAAGTTTGTAAAACACATGCTATTGTGAAGGTTTATATAAGTGAAAATTTCTATTTAGAGAGAAAAAGAGTTCTCAACTGTCCCTTAGGACCCAATTCGTTTTTGGACTTCGTAACTTCTCTTGGATTTTGCCAATGTTCCTAAACTGGCTAAAAAGAGACTCATGGATAAAGCATCCTTAATTTCCTTGTTTTAAAGCTGAACAGAAACCTTTGAAGATGGGAAAATAGGATGGCAGATGTTAAGACCTTGAAAGAAACTAAAAAGCCTATAGAATCACTTCATCTTTTCTGTAATTTGCTTCATATAAAATCAGGAAGGTAAAAACCCATTCATTTGTGGTATCAGGGACTGATCTAGACCCAGGAAAAACGTAGCAACTATAAACATCAAGTTTCAGTGAAAGACGACTCACAATTTTTTTCATGAGAATCTACTGAATGGAAATAATTTATAGTGTATCAAAGTCTACTCCAAGAAAATTTAACCTTTAAAAGGAAAAAGTTAAAGCAACTATGGTTAACAGAAGGGCTCGGGTTAAATGTATCATGGCATGATTCCATAATAATGAAATACCATGCTATCGAGTTTTTTAAAAGGTGTTTGGGATACTTGATCAAAAAAATCAATTTTTTTAAAACATAATATGATGCTATTTATATAAATAATAGATTCAGGCATATTCTAAATCATGTTGTCAGGTTTGAGAATTCAACTCTGAGAGATATATAATTCTCCTACTTTCTTCATATTTGTTGTTGTTGTTAAGAGCCGCCAAGTCAGTATGGACTTACAGCAAAATTGTATGGGCTTTAAGGAGAGGCTGATAAGTTTGAGCCACTGACCTGTGGTTACCAGTCCAGTGCTTATCCTACCTCTTTATATTTAGGAAGACTGATTTGGATTTTCTGTGTTTGACTAGCTGTTTTGTGCTATGAAACCAGAGCCAACATGCAGGTGACTACCTTCTATATTACATTAAATTATAGTATAGTTTGCTAGTGATTATCTCATGAATTTAAACAGTTATTTATTTATTTATTACTTTTTTGTTTGTATCAAAGACTGAATTGCATAAACTTTACATACCTTATGTATGTTTTGTGAGATAGTTTGACCCATAACTATGAAAAGGTGCAACTACATAACCATATAATATAGAATAATTAATAACAAGAACAGTAATAGTGACTCTTAAAGTGATCGTGTCTAAGGATTTGACTTTGTTTGTCATAAATGAATATTAATTTTGGCATTTGTTGTTTGTTAAGTGCTACCAAGTCGGTTCTGACTCATAGCGATCCTGTATAAGGTTACTGAGGAGTGCTGGTGGGTTTGAACTGCTGACCTTGTGGTTAGCGGTCCAGCTCTTATAGTACTTTTTTCCAGTGAAATTAACACAAATTATATTATTGTTGTTGTTGTGATGTGCTGTCGAGTCGGTTCCGACCCATAGCAACCCTGTATGGGGTTTTCGAGAAGCAGCTGGTGAGCTTGAACCACTGACCTTGCAGTTCAAATGGCTTTGCAATCTGATGCATTAACCCACAGCACCACACCAGGACTCCACTAATTACATTAGCATATGAGAATTTACTCTGTAATGTATTTTTCAGGACTCAATTATCCTTATAAGTCTGGGTCATCCCTATTAGTAAAATTTTAGTAATTAAATTTTTTTTCCTTTTGATTTTCTCCAGATGAAAAGCAATAATCAGTGAGAAAAGAAGGGGCAATTCAAGATTCTAAACAAACCTCCTTCTTGGAAGACTGTGATAGAGAACTATTTAAAATGGTTTCATTTATCTATAAAAATGACCTTGCCCACAAAGACAGGGCCAAAAAGTCATTTCCAAGAAGAACCAAAATGCTCAGAAGTGGACCATAGAAAAATGAATACAGTTGGTTTCTTTTCTCAATTATACCTTTTAAATTTTCATAGGAATACATGTGTAATTTTTAGGCAACTGTCCTGCTCTTGGAACACCAGGAGAAAAAGCAGTATGAAGAAATTAACAGAAAGAAAAACTGTTGAACTTGTGTGAGTGAAATTTCAATAGTCTGAAAATTTTGGGGACATAGTTATAAAGCTTGTTGTTGTTGTTTAGTGCCGTCGAGTCGGTTCCGACCCATAGCGACCCTGTACAGGGTTTCCGAGACTGTAAATCTTTACGGGAGCAGAACGCCTCATCTTTCTCCCGCGGAGCGGCTGGTAGTTTCGAACTGTTGGCCTTAAGGTTCGCAGCCCGATTCGTAACCACTACGCTACCAGAGCTCCTTAGTTATAAAGCTTAGTGAGGTATAATTCAGCCTAATACTAGTGGGTGACATTTTGGTGAACTTGTTAGTTACTAGAGGAGAGCAAGAAGCCTGCCGCTTTTCTCAAGTACAGAGAACAACCGCGTGGTTATTCAACTCTAATCAAGAAAATGAGTCATGCTTGAGTTAAAAAAAAGTTGTTGTTGTTAAGTGCCTGCGAGTTGGTTCTGACCCATAGCGACCCTGTATAGGGTTTCCAAGAAGCGACTGGTGACTTTGCTGTCCAGTGCATTAACCCACAGTGCCATACCAGGGCTCCGGAATCATCTGTAGGTCTTGTTAGAATACAACAGGTCTGGGATGGGGCCTAGATTCTACATTTTTAACAAACTCCCAGCTACTGCTGTTGCAGAGATTGTATTGTAAGCAGTGAGATTCAGGGCATTTGGAACACCTTCTCTCTGAAATTAATTGACCCCTGGAGAGGAGAGAAGGAACCCCCCCACCAGGGTCTCATTAGGCTCGTGTTTTAATCAACTGCTGTAAGGGGACCACACTGATTGGTATAAGCTATGCTGAAGGTCACAGTGTGACTGCAGTCACAATGACTGGCATATGTCATCTCCTCTGTAGACTAGGAAAAATATGAAAAAATGAAAAATAAAGTAATAGAAAAAATTATGTATGCTATCTTAATGTTAAGTGAGAATACACACACAACTGAGTACAAGTAGTTACTCAGTCTCAGGCTTGAGCTTTCTAAAGAGCACTGTGGGATTCCTGTTCATGAGTGTGGATGGATTCCAGAGGCTCTCTAGACTCTCCCCACAAAGTAAATCCCCAGAGAAGGTCACACACCTTTGCTGGGAAGAAAAGCAGAGGGCCTTTCCTGTTGCTTGCATCATTTTTCCTGCTCTGGTTTTATCTTGGAAGCCTTGGGATCGAAGAAATTTTCCCAGTTCATTTTCTTCTTGAGACAAGACTGATAAAAAAGAAAAAGATAAAAAAAAAAGACCAACTGGAGCCATGAACAATGAGTATTTTTATTACAGTGAGAAAGAGACAAATCACAAGGTCCTTTCTCCTCCATAGGGAAAGATGACATGAAATTAAATATAGAAATGGTAGGCTACAAGGTAAGCTCTCCCTGCAGTTTAACTTTCATGCTCTTCTTCCATTTACAAAGCGAGAGATCAAATTCACTTGAGTACATCTGTCAGTGAGTTTGGAGCACTGTAATCAGAACCAGAAAATGACCTCTGTCTTGAAAAGCAAGCTGATAATGTACTGCTTCAAGCTGAAATAAAGGAGCTGGATTTGTTGAGTACGATTGTGGGAATCTCTTGTGGCTGCCTATAATGTAGTGCCAGCTTCCTCCTATTATTCTCTCCTGCTGACTTTTTCATCTCTGTGTTCTGAGCTACTTCCTACTTGATTGTAAATCAATTCAAATTCCTTATCCATGATGTAGGATTTTGCTTTTGGAAGTTGTGAGTATGGATTGAGGGTGGGTGGGTAGTCAGGTTGATGACATGGTTGATTTTTAAAATAAAGAGTTGGAACTGAATCAGGTATTGGTTATATCTGATCTTAGCCTTATTTTAAAAAGTAATTTAAAGTGGCACTATTCGTGAGTGGGGAACTCAGTGGCTCCATATGATTGCAAACCACAAGGTCCATAGTTCGAGCCCATCAACCACTCCAGAGGGGGAAGATGAGACTTTCTGCTTCAGTAAAGATTTACAGCTCTGGAAACCCTATACAGGTTGGCTATGAGTTGGACTCAACGTGACAAAATAGCCACCACCACCATCATAGATGAATGGAGTCATAGGGTACTATGGGATTGTTTATAGGCATACTGAATTAGAAATTTCTGATTGGCACTTACAATTGTAGAATTTCATTAGAGAAGACATAAAGTCTTGGAAACCCTATATAGGGCCGCTATGAGTCAGAACCAACACGGCAGCATTTAACATTAGTGAGTACCTTTCTACAGATTAATTTGGCAATGAATACAGAAAGTCATAGAATCATGTTATCTTTTGACACGATACTTCTAACACTGAAAGTACATCTTAAGGAAGAAGTAAAATGGGCACAAACACACAATATATATATATATGTTGTTGCTATTGTTAAGTGCCGTCGAGTTGGTTCTGACCCATAGCGACCCTGTATAGGGTTTCTGAGGAAAGGCTGGTGAGCTTGAACCACTGACCTTGCAGTTCAAACCGACCTTGTGGTCCAGCAAATTATCCCACAGCGCCACACCAGGACTCCAAATATATAAATATTTACAAGCCATAAGGTTAGACGTTCAAGCTCATCAGCCGCTCATTGGAAACCCTATATGGGGTCGCTATGGTCAGAACCAACTCAACAACACTTAACAACAACATCTGTATATATATACATGTATAGTATGTACACATAAACAAAGATGATCACTATACTGTTAGTTGTAATAGCAAAAGCTTTCTTTTCCTATAATGAGGGCAAATTAAAAAAAAATACAGTTGTTGGTGTTGTTAAGTGCCGTTGAGTCGGTCCTGACTCATAGTGACCCTATGTAGGGTTTCTAAGGCTTTGCAAATCTTTGGAGGGGCAGAAGGTTTCATCTTTCTCCTGTGGTATGGCTGGTGGGCTCGAGCCACCAACCTTGTTTGCAGTCCAGTGCTTATTCTATAAAGCCACCTGAACCCCTAAAGATACAGTGCACTTATGCAAGTGGCAAAGCCACTACAAACCCACCAGCTGTTCCTCAAAAACCTGTCTATTGGATTGCTATGAGTTGGAACCAACTTGATGGCACTTAACAACAACAACAATTGTCATGTTGTAAAGAACATTCAAGAACAAAAACAAAACAATACCTCAAATATTTTTGCTTTGTTCATTTTTGAAAAATAAGATGTAAAAGGGAGGTCACAGGGTGGAACAGCAGGGTAACTGTTGTTGCAGGGAAGGAAGTGTAATCATGAGATGAAACAAAATGCATGACTGGTTGAGAGTAAAGCAGAGGATCTTATCTGTTTGCCTTCACTCAATTCACAACAAAGTTAAAAAAACAAAAACAAAAACCAGATGAATGGAGAAACAGAATGGTACATGCAGACATACATCGGAATAGCTCTCAGCTATAAAGAGAAATAAAGTCCTGATACAGCATGGACAGACCTGGGAAACATCATGCTGAGCAAGTCAATGGTCAAAGAACACATACTGTACTATCTCACTTATGTGAAATAAGTAAATATAGGGAAAGCAAAGATTATCAGCGGTTAACAGGGTCAGAGGGAGGGGGAAAGGGGAGTTTTTGGCCAAAAGGGCACTGAGTTTTATGTTAATGGTGGATGAATAATTTGGAAAAAGATAGTGAGAATGGTTGTACAAAATAAAGAATGTAATCCATGTCATTAAACTAAACATGAACAAACTGCTGAATTGGTGACTGTTTTGTTATGTGTATTTCACCAAAATAACAACAACAAAAAATAATGTTTAATATGTGACAATACTTTTGGTTCTGTCATGGATCTATGATAAAAGAGTGACACGCTGGTAGCAAAAATGTCATGGACAGCAATGTTCTCTGTGATTTCAGGTAAGCTTTCTGAGCACTATTTCCTCGTTTAGAAGCAGGGGCAGTGATGTCCACACCTGGTAGGGTTACTGCAAGGATGAAAGGAAATCTGGCAGGTTTGTGAAAGTAGATTCAGAAGTAGCTCCACATTCTCCAAACAAATTCCATTTACATGTGCATCTAAATGGTTAAACCACATAAAATGCCTTTGTTTCATTTAGGACATTAAATGAAAACTCTTTTGATATTTGAAAAAAGAAAAGACAACAAGAAGGACAAGTGATCCCATCTACCAAGTGTAAACGCAGGTTCTAAACAATAGCTATGGTGGAATTCTATTTTTGCTCAAAAATCCATCAGTGTATATTTTTATATTTGTGCCAATAGAAAAATGCAAAAATGTTAAGTGGCCATCTCTTCTTGAGCAATTTCTATCTTTTACTAATTTGGAAATTTTCTAATTTTTATTATCAACTTGTATTAATTTGGAAAAATAGCATTTTGACTATTATAAACTCACATTACGAGAATATAATGTTACATTTAGATTTAAAGAGTCCTCAAAGACACTAATTAAAAATTTGCCATTACTATATGAAGCTATCATAAAAAACACAAGTCAATTGTATAGACATAGTTTATTTCTATGTCAGTAAAGTAGTTAAATATGAACTATAACAATAAATATTAACAAACTTATGATGTATTGACATGGTTTGGTTCCAAACACTAGGTGGTTATATGAAAATTGTCATTCTAAAAAAATAGAGTATGAGGGAACCCACAGACTGGAAAAAAATCTTCTGCAATGACATATCAGATAAGGGACTAATTTCTAAAATATATAGGAAATTACTACACATCTACAAAAACAAGACAAATAACCCAATCAAAAAATGGGCACAGGATATGAACAGACACTTCACCAGGGAGGAGATCCCGGAAGCCTACAAACATATGAAGAAATGTTCATGATCACTAGCCATTAGAGAGATGCAAATCAAAACAACAATGGGGTACTATCTCACACCAGCAATAACAGCAAAGATCAAAAAAGTTGAGGACAATAAACACTGGTGAGGATGTGGAGAGACTGGGATGCTCCTGCATTGCTGGTGGGACTGCAAAATGGTCCAACCTCTATGGAAAGCAATATAGCGCTTCTTCAGAAGGTTGAAAATAGAAATACCATTTGATCCAGCAATTCCTCTACTTGGTATTTACCCACAAGAAAAACGAGCCACAACACAGGAAGATATATGCACTCCAATGTTCACAGCAGCACTATTTATAATAGCAAAAAGATGGAGACAGCCAAAGTGTCCAGCAACTGAAGAATGGATAAACAAACTGTGGTACATACACACAATGGAGTACTATGCTACCTTGAAAAATAAAAAGGAAGCTGCATGCCACTTCCTAACATGGTTGAGCCTTAAGAACATTATGTTGAGTGAAATTAGTCAACCACAAAAGGAAAAATACTGCATAGGACCACTACTGTAAAAGACTAAGATAAAGAACCCATACTATTCCACTAAAGTGGATTCTTAACAGGTTGCTAGGGCGTAGGGTAGGATTAAGGAGGAGAGAGGAGGGTGGAGCACAGGGCAGGGTAAAGACACAGGATAGGTTGAGTGTTGGGGAGGGGGCAATATACAAGTAGGGAGAGGGGAATGGAAAAACAATGCAGATGGTAGAACAATTAGACAGGTAGGAATGAGCTAAATGGGACAGAGGTAATAAATGATGTAGGCACAGCCTTGGAAAAACAGGGCTCTGGGATACAGAGACTGGGACATAGTTGGAATGGGGAAAAGGGGGGGATAATGTTAAGATGCTTGGCTGACTTTTGAACCTTGGTTTTCCATGCATTATAGTATAAAACAGCCATGGGAGAGTAGAAAAAGGAATAGCCAGAAATATCACCATAGAAAGCTTGTAAGTCTGTCTTCTGCCTAAAACTGATTGGAATACCTAAAAAGGGGCTATAATGTGTCCAGTATAGGGATGGGCAACTTGAACATTGGCTACCCAAAATGGGGGGAGGGATACAAAGGTAAGAAGTGACTGGCTTACAAGCTTTCAAGAGGGACCTAGATCAACAGGGCGGGGAGGATGGTAGAGTCTCAAGTGAGTAATATCCAACCTGTCTAGGAAGGGCTGATGAAAAGAAATGCAGATGGGTCTCTTGTGATGCAAGGACGAATAACTGTTATCAGGACTGATTGTGAAGACTGGAAAGGTAAAGGTGGATATTTTATAGCAAGGAGGGGTGTGATTAACCTTTCAGTCTAGGAGCGAAGGCCCCTGGGACCATCACTGGAGAAAAGCGGAGATCAGGACCCCACCCAGAGAAGCAGTGAGGCCTGAGATGGAGACAGAGAGGATGACACGGAGACATGGAGTGGTGGAGGACTTGAGATCCAGGGAGGGAAGGGGACTGTGTGCTGAGGACCGTGGGGGGCGGGGGGGCCAGTGGGGTATACCCTTTGGTTGGGTGATGATGCATGAATGGGATGGTAACTATGGCAATGAAACGATGTATGATAGAATGAAAGTAAAACTAATGTTTCCCCATGTAAATTATCACATGATTAAAAAAAAAAAAAAAAAAAAAGAGTATGATCACATCAGATCACAAAATGGAGGATGACTAGATCATTATTTAACTACCAAATTACAACATTACATAGCTGCCAAAACACTGAGAATAGTGGACCAGTCAATTTGACGTGTGATTTTAATGATCACAGACAGTGCTACTCGTGCCTTACAACTCTTGCTTGTTATTGACAGATGTATGTCGTTAAGATAAAAAATAGAGTTTTTACTACTCTTAAATGTGAAATGTAGGATTTTTTGTTGTTGTTGTCAGGTGCCATCAGGTCAGTACCAACTCATAGCGACCCTGTGCACAACAGAATGAAATGCTGCCTGGCCCCACGCTAACCTCACAATCGTTGCTATGCCGTAGCCCATTGCTGTAGTCACTGTGCCAATCCATCTCCTTGGAACAACAAAAACAAGCCACTCCTTGTTTGTTCCAACCCTTCATTTTACCAAACATGATAACCTTCTCCATGGACTGGTCCCTCCTGACAATATGTCTGAAGATTGAGAGACATATTCATAAGGTTATTCATAAGGTTTTTGGTGACTAAATATTCAGAAGTTGCCTGTTTCTCCTTCTTTCTAATCTTTGTCTGGAAGCTCAGCTGAAACCTATCCACAGTGGGTGACTGTTGGTATTTAAAATACCCATGGCATTGTTTCCAGAATCACAGCAACATGCAAGCCACCGCAGTACGACAAACTGACAGGCAATTGGTGGGCAATGTAGGATAATGAGTTGATAAGTGAGGAATATGGTGTTTCTTATATGGTAGTTAAAAAATTCTTGATTCTTATATTCATAGAACTGCAGAATATTTTTTGTAAATTTTCTGTTATAAGATACTATTTTCCCAGGTAATTCTACATGGATCAAAAAAAACTCTGATAATTCCCCACAACATTCCTTAACATAATGCAGTACTTCACTGGAACAATATTTTCATATGTAAATAGAAATTAAGTGCCTGGTTCAAATGTTATTCTTATAGACTTTTAAGTCTTACAATGGAAAAATGTTTTAGCCATATTTTAGGAGATTACATCAACACATGGTAAGACAAGAATCTGAAATTTGTATTTGAAAAGGAAAAATATTTTTTGAAAAATGTGAATTTAAATAAAATAAGGCTTATAGATGGCATTAGAGGTTGGTTGAGAAAAAGGTGGTTTCTGAAGAAGCTACCACATTGTTCATGCTGGATGGATCTCAGCAGAAAAGAATAAAGTTCTTGAGGAATTTTGCTTAAGGAAAAATCACCAAATGTTATATACCTATGTATTTTATTCCAGTGAACATATTCCAAGTTAATCATAACTTAAAGAAATTTTCCCTACCTTTATGAAGATCCAAATCAGGCAAACAAAAATAGAAGAAACATCAGGATAACAAGAAAATCCAGACATACAACTCATTTCACCACTTTACCGTGAAGAGTTGGAACTAGAGGACTGTCTTCCTAGACTTTGCTGGTCGGTCCCCAATACACACTCACTAACAGCAGAACCACTGGGGCAGGAGTGAAAATGGGCTTTCTAGAATGTTCTTCCCTCTAACCATCAAATTTACTATTGACTTGCTCCGAGTGCTACTCTAATTTCACATTTCTGTAGTCAAGTATCTATACCATTTGTACCTGCCATGCATCTCTGAAACCACTTTCTAAATACTACTAGAATTTTTTACATTTTCATGGACAATCCAGGTGTCTTCCCAACATCAGCTGTGCAACTCAGCCAAGAACCTCAGATTCGAAGATGAAGGGTAAACTTGTTACTCTTCCTTATTAATTTTTTAATGTAGTTCAAGTTAAACATCCCAGTGGGAGGGTTGAGGGAGATTTTTAGAATCAATTTTTTTTTTCTCCTTGTGAGATCAATGATTACCCTCCTTCCACTTCTGTCTCTCAAAAATCAAATTCATCTGTCCAGCTCAAATACCACTTTCACTGTGAAATAGCTAGAAACGATGTGCCATCCTGTCAATTCTGACTTACAGCTACCCCATGTGTGTCAGAGGACAACTGTACTTCATAGGGTTTTCAATGGCTGGCTTTTTAGAAGATCACCTTTCTACTGAGGTGTCTCTGGGTGGACTTGAATGTCCAGTCTTTTGGTCAGCAGCTGAGACTGCTATACATCTGCATTATCCAGGTACATCATCTCTGTGAAGTAGTTGATTCTATTTCTATGTAAGAGTAGTATCCTCTTGGAATCGGCTTTGGCACTTATCCAGTTAGTGTAGGGTTGTATTAGAGCTAAGTGTGTATGCTCAAGTATTTACATTACAGACCTTACTTGAATATGAACACATTTCCCACTAATGTTCTTTCTCTGTACCAGGATCTACTCTAGCATCTCACACTGAACTGAGCTGTCATGGCTCTCTAGCCTACTGCAATCTGTGACTGTCCCTCAGTCTTTCTGGTCTTTCATTACCTTGCTACCTTACCTTTTAAGAGTATCCGCCAAGTATTTTGTAGAGTATCTCTCAATCTGGGTTTCTCTGATGACTTATTATAACTATATTATAATTTTGGGAAGGGTACCATGGGGTAAGTGCCCTTTTCAGCACATGGATTGCATCAGTGACTATATGAACAGCAATATGTATTAACATGCATTATCACAGGTGATGCTAGCCTTGATCACTCGGTGTCTACTGGGTTTCTCCTCTAAAAAGTTACAATGTTTTCCTTTTTTAATCATTAAAAATAGTGGAAGATTAGACTATTCCAATATCAAGTTTCTACTCAAACTTTAGCTTACTTATTGTAGCATCATTCAGTGATTCTATCCTGGAACGATTCTTACTGTGGTATTCTTCTAAATGTGATTCTGTGGTACCCTCATTCTTCCTACATTTACTGATTGGAATTAATAACCTATCCATCCATCTGTCTATCTTCATGTAGACTTAATGGTGATTTGTTGTTTCTGTGAATTATCATTTAAAACTTTTATTGGTTATTTTATTGCTCAGATTGTTCGACTATCATGTGTGCCTCTTGTGTCCTTTCCACATGAAACCAACATTTTCAAGCACTTCCTAATATTCTGACACCACAAGATATTCCAGGTTTATCTTGACTTTTCACCGTCCCTTCTCTGAAATCAGCCATATCTCTAAGGACTATTCCTTTTACTGGAAAAGGGTATTTAGAAACCAAGATCTAGGCACCAGATGTGAAGTGTTAATGTTTCTTTAGGCTCTCTCAGCTGACAAAGCTAGGAACTATATGAATGTATGCTAATTCATCCATTCGTCTTAACTTATTTCTTTCTATATCTGTTTATATAAATAATACATATTTATATATCAAACATTGCAAGTTCCTACTTACACCTCTGATTCCAAAGCAGTGGTTTTTGCCTCGCATCCCCACTACCCTTGTTTGTAATTTTTTTCTACTACTAGCAGTGATGAGGGTGGTTCTCTTTATTTACAATATATTCTTATTTCCAATTCCAGAGATAGACATAAAAGTAGTTTCAGAATTGCTAACCTGTACCTCTACAAGGAAAAAAAAATACTAACTAGATACAGTTTTTGCGTATCACTCTTTTTGTCTTTAGCCATAGTATCCAAAGCATTGTTTTCTAAAATTATTTAGATTAATATGTTTCAGCCCTGCTTTAATTAGTGTGGATATGTTACCCCTGATAATACACTTTTGTTCATTTGTTACAATTTGCTCAATTCTCCCACATCCTGGTTGGTTTTGAGTATCTATTTTTTTAGTATCTGGAATATTACTATGGTTCTAAAAGTCAGACTTATAAAAAAGTAGCCTTAGAGCAACGGTGGGGAACCTTTTTTTCTGCCAAAAATTTCTAACATCATTTGTGGGTCTTACTTAAAAATTACCCAGCTACATTTGGTCAAACATTTAATTAACTTCCTTCTAATATGATAGCTAAGGAGCTCTGGTAGCGTAGTAGTTACAAATCGGGCTGCGAACTGCAACGTCAGCAGTTAGAAATTACTAGCTGCTCTGCGGGAGAAAGATGAGGGATTCTGTTCCCGTAAAGATTTACAGCCTCGAAAACCCTGTTCAGGGTCACTATGGGTTGGAACTGATTCACAACAACAATATGATGTTGTTGTTGTTGTTAAGTGCCGTCGAGTCGGTTCCGACCCATAGCGACAATATGATAGCTGGAACTAATGTTGCCTTGGCAGGGCCAGACCAAATGATTTTACCAGCCTAACATAGCCTGCGGGTTGGACATTCCCCACCTCTGCCTTAGAGCCTAGCTCCCTCCTCATTTCTGTTACCCCAGTCCCATTTCACCCTCATTTCTACCCATTTCTTATCTGCTTCATATTGGTAATCAACCTCTTTAGTTTCTGGCTTATATTTCCTAATCTTTTTTAAAATTATTATTAAGTATATTTGTTTATATATAACCTCTTTTTTCTTACATGTATATTTTCTTGTTATATGTCCTTTTTTCTTGAATGAAGGGGAGTATACATTTGTGCTTTGCTTCTTTCACTTAGTATATACTCAAAACAATGCCATATCAGTTCACAGAGACTTTCATCTTTTTTAAACAGCTGTTAAAAAGTGATCCCCTGAACAGAAATGATGCGTACATCCTTCTTAACCTTTCTAACAGAAAAGAGGAAATCTGGATTCCCCAGGATCTTGAATATCCTATAAAGAATACTGTGTATCATGGGTCTTGGTTTCCTCATAGCCTCAAGACCCTAGAGTCATAGCCCTGTAAAAGTATTAGCTCAAACAATTAATAAACATTAGTACAGATCATTTTATAAAAATTTACTTCTAATTCCTATGATTTTAGACTTCCCTAAAACAGCTTTTTAAATAAAAGATTACTAATGAAGGAAAATAAACAATTGCTAATTGATGGCAATCAGAAAGGGATTCGGCAGAGAGAATTCCCGTATTCTGTTTTCAGGAATATGAAAATCATATTACTTAAATGACCTACAAATTGGAATTTTAAAACGTAGTAATATGGTGGTTGGTGGTTATGTGCTGTGGAGTCGCTTCCCACTCAGAGCAACCCTGCATAGGATTTCTGAGGCTGTAAATCTTCATGGGAGCAGAAAGCCTCTTCCCTCTTCTGTGGAATGGCTGGTAGTTTCAAAACTGCTGACCTAAAAGTCCAACTCATAACCACTATGCTATCAGAGTTCTTTACATAGTAATATGTTGTTGTTGTTGTTAGGTGCCATTGAGTAGGTGCCCACTCATAGCGACCGTATGTACAACAGAACGAAACACTGTCCAGTCCTGGGCTAACCTCACAATTGTTGCCACACTTGAGCCCATTGATACTGCCACTTGGCCAATCCATCTCGCTGGGGGTGTTCCTCTTTTTCTTTGACCCTCCACCTTTCCAAACATGATATTCTCCAGTGACTGTCCCACCTGATGATACATACAACTTGACATTCAGTATTTCAGACCTAACTTTGTTGGTAATGATTTTTGAGACAAGATGATGTGTAAAAATCACATTCTCTAAGAATCTATGATCCAACTGAGGCATAGTTTGAAGGGTTAAAAGAGGGGAATAATGTTAAGATGCTTGGCTGTCTTTTGAATCTTGGTTTCCCTTGCCTACCATTGTAAAATAGACACTTGAGGCGGGGAGAAAGGAATAGTCAGAAACATCACTACAGAGGGCTTGTAAGTCCGTCTTCAGCCTGTAACTGATTGTAATACCTTAAAGGGGGCTAGAAGTTGCCCAGTGACTGAAGTAGGAAATTTCCACTGAAAGGATGAGTAGACCAGCCTGGAGCGGCTAGAAAAACAGAAGATACTTCGTGAAAGAAAGACTGGCAGGAAAAATCTGAAACAATAATGACAGTCTGATTGAGTACTACAAGAACAAGTAAGCTGTTCTCCTGGGAGCCATAAAGGCAAGTGGTCGGGATCCCTCACAGCAAACCCCCTTCCAAGACTGAGACTACTCAAGGGGAATACATGAGCAGGCATGTGGTCTGGCTGGTGACCACGTTGGTCACCAATAAGGGGAAGAGGGGGTAAAAACAGCAATGAAGTTGTGAGCTAAGCCCGACCACACTCAATAGACCCCTGTGAACCTGGATGGAGATCTGGATGGCCAGCAGTATGGCAAGACCTTGGGACTCCTGGGCCCAGAGGCAGTGACATGGCCTAGTGACAGGACTAGAGTGGAAACTGAAGCATTCAGCTGATATGAAGTGAGGGAAGATGCACAAGAACACCCACTTGACCTGGTTTCGATGGCTGGATGATCAGAACTCTACTAGAAGAAGAAAGAAGAGGGGGGGAAAAAAAGAGTAACCTGCTACAATTTGATGAACTTTACCTATACTTATGGATGTAGTAGCTCAAAAAAGGGAACAAATATTTACAGCAAGGATCACCCACCCCTTTGGTACACAGGGATGGGCAACTTACACATTTGCTACCCAAAATGGGGGTGCCTATAAAGGCAAGAAGTGACTGGCTTACAAGCATTCAAGAGGGAGCGTAGTTCCAGACGGGGCAGGGTAAGGTAGAATCACCAGTGAATGATTTCCAATCTGTTGGGACAGGGCTGGCTAAAGGAAATGGGGAATAAGACTCTTGTGGTACAATAGTGAATAACTGCCATCAGGACTGACTGTGAGGGTAGGAAATACAGAGGTAGTTATTTTTTGACAAAAGGAGGAGAGTGATTGATTTTGCAGCCCAGGAGCCGAGGTCCCTAGGACCATCAAGTGAGAAGAACGGAGAACGGTACCCTACCCAGAGAGGCAGTAATGCCAGAGATGGAGACAGAGAAGATGATGTGGACAGATGGAGCAGCTGGGGACACTGGACTCAGGGAGGGAGAAAGGCTGTGTGCTGGCAGCCGGGGGGGGGGGGGGGGCCTGTGTGATATACCCTTTGGTTATTTGATGATGCATGGAGGGGACTGTAATCCTTGCAATGAAACGAAATATGATAGGATGAGTATAAAGCTGATGTTCTCCCATGTAGAACTCACAATAAAAGTTTTTTTTTAAAAAAATAATCTATGATCCAGCATAACAAATGTTCATAGGTATGTACTGTCAGCAGAAAATAGTTACATGAATTGATTTTAAGTGCCTTCTCTATTTGATGACTTTAAAAGAAACAGAAGTGGATATGAGAGAATGAGGACAATAAAATAAAAAAAATTAAATTTAAAAGTCTAAAAACTAATCTGAATAATTTAAAAAATGGGAGTGCTTATACCCATGGGTGATCCAATACAAAATTCTTCTTTTATGATACTCACATTGAAAGTGAAACATTCTACGTAAACATTATCTGATACAATTAGTAAAGACCCTCCTCCTCTTTATCCCTTAAAGATTAAAGACAAATGCCAGTAATAGTTTGCTTTTCTTACTTCCCATACATATTGAGTAATATATTAAGACAAATTACAAAGCTAACAATTTCTTACTAATTATTTTATTAGCATTCACAATGGCTCGATGCATACTTACAATATATCCTCTTTTGATAAAGTACAATTGCTTTAGACAAGTCCAAACAGGTTCTCTGAATCGAGTGAAAGAGCTGTAATAGAAATACAAACAACATGCTAAATAACAGACAACAATGAAATAAAACATTATTATAATGGACATTTTGTTGTTATTGTTAATAGCCAATGTGTCACTTCTTACTGATGGCAACCCTGTTTCCAAGGTTTCCAAGGAGTCGCTAGTGGGTTTGAACCACTGACTTTGCAGTTAGCAGTCCAGTGCTTATCCTGTAGATCACATCAGGACTCCAAAATGAACATACCCCTAGTTAAGACAACCCTGGTAAAAGCAGCATATGCCTAAATTGTTCTTGGTGTTATATAATGTACTTTACTGAAACAGCAACTAAAGCCTTTAAGTGTGATCCTATTATTCTGTATTTATTGGAGTTCATCATCTCTGTGATTAATCTAAATTAAGATCTGCAAAACGATGATTTCCTCCAGACTACTGAGATAGTAACTGAAATACTTAGTGAAGGGTCAGATTGGAGAATTTAGTAACCAGAGACTCAGTATTTATTTATAATCTAATTTATTTCTTTCATTATTTTTGCTTTTTCAAAAAATGGAGGTTTTGTCAATCAAAAGGTACTAATTTAGTTTGTGATCATAATATATTTGATGGCGTGCTTGTATAACCTGATAAAAAGCTAACAAAAATCAATCAGCTGAATGCCCTGTTTAGAAGACATGTCATGAAATGGAATTTGGCAAACACCCCTTATTTTTCCAATGATTTTTAAAAAGATAACGACAGACAACCTAATATTTCATACCTTTGCAAGAATAAATGAGGCAAGAGGTAAGTGATGCTGCACTGAGAAGACTCTAATTAGGTTTTAACTTACGACGATCCCAGTTTTTGATTCAGAAACTCAAAGAACAGTAAAACAGATACTTTATACTTTCTTCACTCTGTCCATCAACTCAGAGAAAACCTGACTGATAGCATTCTGTCCCTGAAGAGTCACAAAATGAGGCAAGGTAAGGTTTCTCTGTTTCCTGTCCAGTTTCCTAACAGTTGTGTCTTGGAAGCATAGAGCCTTTCAATATTTGAGCAAAATGGATGATGTTTCCTGATAAATATGACCAAATTACCTAATAAAATAAATGTGTGCATATATACTTAGAAGATCAGAATCCATCCCTAGGAATGCTTAATATGATAAAACTTGGACATGAATAACATAAACAAACAAATTCTCATTTTATTTAACTATATCCTTCTGTTAAGAAAAAAAACAACCAAAAAAATTCTTTACCATAAAACAAAACAGAATACTAGTTGTCTGAATCTGTTCTTTAGCAAACGCTTGATATCAGTATTCTGGGCCCCAAACCACCAAGATATAATAAATCCTGATTGAGAAGTTGTTCTCTTGTTACTGTTTACCTTTTAAAAACAAAGGTGTATATTAAATACAATAAAATGCACAGGTCTGTGGTGCTCAGCTCTTCTAGTATTAAAAATTATATATGTTTACCTAAGCACATGCAGAACAAGGTAGGACACATTTCTATCATCCTGTCAGCCTCCACTGCCATGAGAACTATTCTGTTAGGGTACTCACACTTAAAGTGAAACATTTGATGTAAAGTTTTCTGATAAAATTATTAAAGGCCCTCCTCCTTAAGGGCTTCTATCACCATAGATCAGAAGTCCTAGTGGCATAGTGAGTTAAGTGCTGGGCTGCTAACCACAAGGTTGGCAGATCAAAACCACAGGCAGCTCTGCTAGAACAAGATAAGACTGTCTGCTCCCAAAAAAGATTTACAGTCTCAGAAACCCTACGCAGCAATTAGTTCTACTTCGCCCAAGAGGGTCACTATGATTCAGCATTCACTCAATGGCAATCAAGGTTGTTTTGTTTTTCTCACCAAGATTAGTTTTGTCTTTTCTTGTACTTAGGTGCAGTTTTTAAAGAAAATTATTTTATTATCAAGCAACTTTGACAAATATTTAAACTTAGTGTATCAATGCTGCATTTATTTCCCAACAAACTGTATTAAAATCTGATTGTGATCATTCATTTTATGTGTCAGTTTGGCTAGGCTATGGTGACTAATTGTTTACTTAAATGCTAGTCTGGATTTTGCTGTGAAGATATTTTGTTAATGTGATTAACATTTACAATCAGTTCACTCTAAGGAAAGGAAATTATCCTTGGTAATGTGGGGGGCCTCATCCAATTAGTGGACAGCCTTATGCGCAGAGAAGGAATTCTGCTTCAAGAGTGTGGCACAGATGCCCTGTTCAAGTCCCCAACCTGTCTAGTCTATAGATTTCAGACTCAAGACTGTCAGTTTCCAGACTTCCAGAGGAGCCACCTGACCTAGAAATTTTAGACTCCTCAGCCTCCACAATGGAGTGATTAAATTCCTTAAAATTAATCTCCCTCTACACACACACAGACACACCCATACACATGCCAATATTAAGTGTACACACACACACACATCCTATTGGTTCTGTTTCTCTATAGAGCCCTGACTCACACACTGACCATTATATTTCGGCACACACACATGCTTTCTGTACCAGCCAAATACAAATTCTTGGTTTATAAACTAGCCTTCTAGGGGTAAGTCTATTTAAGAACACATTGGAATAGTTTCACATCATTTTCATGTTTCGTCAGTGGAACTCTTTCTCCTTATACACTTCAATATTAGTATTCACATTTCTGTACTAGAAACCTCTATCATGTATAAAATTGCTATACTATACTAAATAAGTACTTTTGGATATTATGTGCCTTAAACCATAGCTATTTTGATTCGAGTACAATGGGTTCAGTTTAAAAAGCTCTTGCAAGAGCCTGGATATAAATATATAATTGTTGTTATTGTTGTTACGTGTCATTGAGTCTGTTCTGCCTCATAGCAATCTTAGTAGACTAGAACTAAACAATGCCTGGTCCTGTAACAGCCTCACAAATGTTGCTCTATTTGAACCCAATGTTGCAGCTACTGTGCCAATCTATTTCACTGAGGTCTTCCTCAATGAGTTAGGTTGATACTTCTTTTACCAAGCATGATGTCCTTGTCCAGGGACAGGACCCTCCCAACAGCATGTCCAAAGTCTATGAGAAGTCTCACTAGCCTCATTTTTAATCTCACTTCTAAGGAGTATTCTGACTGTATTTCTTCCAAGACAGATGTGCTCATTCTTTTAGTAGTCTATATGTACTATCCTTTGTTAGCACCATAATTCTAAGGCATCAATTCTTCCGTCTCCCTTCTTCATTGCTCCACTTTTACAGGTATGCCTTGGGTCAGGTGCAGCTTAGTCCTCAAAGTGACATCTTTGCTTTTAACATGGTAAAGAGGTCTTTTGTAGTAGAGATTTGCCCAAAGCAATTTGTCAACTGATTTCTTGACTGCTGTCTTTCATGGGCATTGATTGTGGTTCCAAGTAAATGAAATCCATAAAAATTTCCTTGCTTTATCATGATGTTGCTCACTGGCCAGTTGGGACAATTTTTTTTTTTTTTAATGTTTTGTCAGTGGAACTCTTTCTCCTTATACACTTTAATATTAGTATGAACATTTCTGCATCTGAAGGCTGTAGTCTTTGATCTTCATCAGTAAGTGCTTCAAATTCTCTTAAAGTATTGTATTGCTTTTAGTGTACTGTTGCTGTAAAGTGCCGTTGAGTCGGTTCCGAGTCATAGCGACCCAGTATTGGGTTTCCAAGGAGCAGCTGGTGGGTTTGAATTGCTGACCTTGTGGTTTGCAGTCCAGTGACGTTCCTACAGCACCACACCAGGAGTCTTTCAGTGTACTAGTAAATAACCTATGAAATTGCTTTTTGAATAATAAGCTGTCATCCCAAGCTTCTATTTGGATACTTCTAGAAATCAGGGAACGAAAGGGTTAGAAACTAACATCATTTGTATTAAGATGTGTACTTATTTAGTTAACACTGAGTGACTGTGTCCTCTGGATCAGGCTGGGGAGACTGCGGTCAATTAAGGCTGACAGAGAATTGACCTCATAATGAAAGGAAGATAGACAAACAAGTGAACAGTTAGATAATTCTGTGAATGATGAGTGCTAGACATAATTATAAAAAAAACAACAACATACACCCAGCAGTGAACAAATACGGTAGCGGTGGGGGGTAGGGATGCACTGGAGCAAGTTTAAACAGTGTATTCAGGTATCTTCAAGGTGCAGTTAGGCTAAGACCTGAATTATGAGAAGTCAATCAAAGGAAGAGATGGGGAAGGAGTGTACAAGCAGAGAACAGAGGAAATGCTTCAACAGAAGTGAACCTGGGTTGCTGCAGACTGAGAATGGAGACTGGCCATTATGGCTGAGAATGGTGCATGCAATGTAAGTGGTGTGGGAGGAAGAAAACACAGGACAGGGAGGCATGGGCCAGATATGTTAGGAGCTGTGATAGCGTAGTGGTTACGAGTCGGGCTGCAAACCTTAAGGTCAGCAGCTCGAAACTACCAGCTGTTCCGCAGGAGAAAGATGAGGCTTTCTGCTCCCATAAAGATTTACAGCCTCAGAAACCCTGTACAGGGTCGCTATAGGTCGGAATCGACTCAACAGCACTTAACAACAACAACATACTAGGTACTGGAGATAATGTATGGAAAGTACTTTGAATGTTCTCTGGAACATAATAAGCATTCGGTAAATGGTAGCCATCATTCTAATTATGGTCTGGTTTAATCTTCACAGCAGCCATAATAAGTAAGCACTCATCCCTTCATTTCATGCATTAAGAAAATGAGGATAAGAGGAATTGGGTAATCTTTCCAAGGTCACTACTGCCAGTAAGTGACAGACTTGGAATAGTAAACCAGAGCCAATCTGAAAGGGTGCTCACAATCCCAAAAGCTAGCCTGTTTTCCCATTGGACAACATGAAACATTCATTCTGTGTCTGGTTCTAGTCTTGGAGGAGCAGAATTAATCTAATTCCTCTTCCTATAAAAATTGATAACTAACATATCTCCTCTTAATTCTCTCTATTCCAGGATAAGCAGAATTTCTACTAACCAGGCCACCATTCCCTGAAAGACTTTTGCTGTACTGAACTTTTAATTTTATTTTCATTTAGCGTTCATTAACTTTAGCTTGGATATTAAATCTAGAGATCATTTATAATCTCATCAGACAACCTAACACATTCTTCCTCTCAGAGCTCTATCGTCACAGAATGGATATGTGTGCTTAAAATCTGAATCCAAGTTATTGGCAAAATTGTCCAGCAAGACGGAGAGTTAATATGCCTTCTCTAGTTCTAGTAATAACTCTAGACCAACTAGATATGAATTCAGCTTACTGTATAATCAACTAGTCTAACCAAGTATCTGCTTAGTTAATTCCTTTTAGAAATTTTCAGGGTTCAGTACTAAACTCATTAAGAATCTATTTTTCAGGATCTTTCACCCTCATCTTTTTTTTTTTAAATGAAAACATGTGCCTGGCTTAGTTTTAGTGGTGCAAACAGTTAAGTGCTTAACAACTAACTGAAAGGCTAGCAGTTCAAATTTACCCAGGGGTGCATCAGTAGACAGGTTTGGTAATCCTGCTCCCAAAGGGCCACAGCCTTGAAAACCCCATGGAGCAGTTTGACTGTGCACATATGAATGGACTCTGAATTGACAGCAACTAACAAGAGCACTAACTGTCTTCAGGAACCTTTCCGATTCTGATTTTTCAGTCATCATTTTCAGTGGCTCTTTGAGTGTATGAAGCACTTTTTAACAAGCAATTATAAAACACTGACACATGTTGTGCATTCCAACTAAGTGCGTGGAAAAAAAATAACTGAGGAATTAACTAGTGCTTACATGATAGTTTGTAGGTTTTTAAAAAAATATGCAACTACAAATAAAAAATAGGGATACAATTTACTTAATCCTAGATTTTTCTCATGAACTAATTGTTTAGAATATATTTTCAAATACCGAGTATACCTTTGTCCAGGTTAGTAACCATCCAGGCCTTGTTCCCAGCAAGGGCAGAGAGGTAAAGTACTCACCTCTAGTTTGGCATCCAGGTCCGCATCTGAGGCAACAACATACTCATCTTCCTTCTTCCCTGTGGCTTTAATAAATGCCTGCTTTGTTTCCCAATACTTCTGTTGCATTTTATTTACAACTGACTTATCTTGAGCATGTCGATCATGTAAGTCCCAGGGATAACTGCTAAAAAGAGTAGCTATTTTATTTGTGACTTCCCTAACAAATACGGTATTTTAGATTGAAAGTACTTTCTTATATGTTCATTACACCAAGAATGTTCATCAATTCTTTCTAACTTTCTCAAAAACCTCAGGAGGTAGACTAAGAAAGCTTAGAAACCTTAGTAGGAAACTGAGAAATGTAACCTTGAAGAGGATCCTGGCTCAGGACACATCAGCAGGTCAGAGATAAAGCCAGACACCAACGTTGTCCCCACTCTACCATTAGAGATAAAGCCAAACACCAACGTTGTCCCCACTCTACCATTATGGTCAACACTTAAGTGATGGCAGAAGTAGAGATAAGAGGCAGAAAAATAGCATGTTAAAATCTGTTTCAGAGTTCTGATGTTAGCAACTTTCAATTCATAAATACAAATGCATAAAATAGAGAGAGCAAGTCGTTCTTCAGGAAGGACACACAAAATGTCAAATTAGAAAATATGTTAAGAGAAATAGAAATAGAAATTAAGAATTAAATGGAATTTTGTAAAAGTGACCCAAGGACCCCCAAATATGGACAGGAAGTTTACCACTGGCATTCCTGTTCTTCCCCCTGCTTTGTCTACAATGTTTTCCCATCTAAAGTTCCTACTCTGAGGGCCCATATAGAACCCCAACGCTTCTCCCTTCTGTAGTCATGTTCCTCTTGTCACCCCATTGCATCACCACTCAAAAAGTGCCAGATGGGTGTCCTAAAACATCAGGTACTCTGTACTAAATAAAAGTCAGTTCCAACTCAGGGCAGAATAGAATTGTGTTTTCAATGGCGAATTCTCTCTCTCTCTCTCTCTCTCTGGGTCAACAGGACTCATGAGTTGGTGTTGGAACTCTGTAACAGATATAAAGGAATGTTTGGAGTTTTGGAGGGTTTATAGCTGGGGAATTTGCAGGCCTTTCTTCTAAGCAGCTCAAGTGGACTTGAACTGTGGTCCTTTCTGTTAGCATCCTAGCATACCAACTGTATGTACCACCCAGCGACTCCTGCTCTATGCTACTATATGGAAAAATCAGTGTCTCAAAACGTGATAATTTATACTCTGTATCCAATCTTCAAATTACGCATTTCTTCTAAAATGAGTCAGAAAGGTTTGCAGATGACTTCCGTAACAATGGTTATCTTGGTGTAAGATTATGAGACTTTCACACATTCTACTTTATATCCTTCTGCATTATTTAATAGTTTTATTATGAGTGTCCATCAGAAAATGTTATACAAAGTATGTAAAAT
The DNA here is from genome assembly GCF_000296735.1 of Chrysochloris asiatica. NCBI lineage: Eukaryota > Metazoa > Chordata > Mammalia > Afrosoricida > Chrysochloridae > Chrysochloris > Chrysochloris asiatica. Next base: position 7,661,101 of record NW_006408528.1, on the reverse strand, counting down.
ATACTCTCTATTGCTATTGTTGTTAAGTGTCACCAAGTTAGTTACCACTCACAGTGACCCTGTATAGGGCTTCCAAGGAGCAGCTGGTGGGTTTGAACCGCTGACCTGAGTATTAAAAGACTGAAAGAATCTATCCCAATGTATTGATAGTGGTTATTTCAGAGGGATGGCACTCCCAAGAATGGGGAACACAGGAGACTTCTTTATATTGTGCCTTTTTTTCCCATGAACAATCAGAAAAAAAAAAATATTCATTCCATTTTGAAAACAAAAAAGGGGGAACCTTTAGAAATCTAGTGAAATACTGAATCTTAGGCATCAAAGGGTTGAGAATCGTGCCCAAATAATTAAAATGCAGGCCACTAAATCCCAGTCCAAGGAACCTTGCTGACACAATATTTAAGTGCTCAGCTGTGAACCCAAAGGTCAACAATTCAAAGTAATGAGCAGCTCCATGGGGGAAAAAAAGGCCTGGTGATCTGGTCCTATAAAGACTACAACCAAGGAAAATTCATGGGGTGTTGTATCCTGTCCTATGGGGCTGGTGGGAATCGACTTGATGGCTCACAACAATAACAAAATCCCAGTCCAGTACTCATTTCAATGTAGCAAGCAGCTCCTGCATTTTTGCAAGATTTGAAAGAGCAGGGTGAATGAGAGAGAAGGGCACTCCATTCTTTTAGGTGAATGACTACTTTCTTCCTTGGGCCTGCTGCCTGAATATGACAAAGATTATGCAGGTCACAGGATGGAGCCATCCCGTTGTCATAACGAGGCAAGAAGGGGGAAAAAAAGTCTGACAACTCTTAGTTAGAGACTTGTCAAATGGGGATAGGGACATTAAATCCTTAGTGATCTATTAATTACCTTTAAAAACTCAATATATTGTAACACATGCAAAAATTCTTTTGAAGTATGACATTTGATGTTACAGAAGACCTGGGCCTGATTAAGTGGAGAATCATTAAAAAGTTCATTGCTTATTTCAGTTAATTGTATATTTTCAAAATGAAACATGGCCCACATTAAAAAAAACAAAAACAAAACCCAACACACACACACACAAATCAAAGAAAGTGAAAAAATTCTGTTTTATGGCTCACAGGTTTAAAAGAGTTTAGAAACATTGAGTGAAACAGATCGGGAATTTAGTGTGCTGCTTAGGATCCATGGCAGCGTAGTAGGTTATGCTCTGGGCTAACTTCAAGGTCAGCAGTTTGAATCCAACAGTCACTGCACAGGAGAGGATGAGGATGAGGCTTTCTGATGTCTTAATGATTTACAGTCTTGGAAACCCTCTACAGGGTCGTTCTGAGTCACAACCAACTCAATGGCACACTGTTGCCACCGCTGCCGCAGCAGCAGAAAGTTGCTTAGATGTGTTACAAACATATAACTGACAGAGCTGACAAGTGTCACATGATTGCCACATTTACTTTACGCAACTTCAGATAGTACTTCCAAACGTGATTGGTTCTGGAGTGCTCATGAAGGTTTACTTCCTGACTATTAAATGAGTCTGAATTATATTTGGCTATAGAACCAGTTGTTGTACAGCAATAAATTTCCCTGAAAACTACTGCTGATGTTAGAAATTGTAAATAAAGTAGTAATAAAAAATGTATCCTCTTACAACATTTTAAAATGTTAGGGAAAAAAAAAAACCATAGACTTCCAAAGAGAAAAGTTTTACATAAATGCATTTATTAGGCAGAAAATATACTGGGGAACAATTTATAACATTATTGGTTCTTGATTTCACAGTGTAGTAACAAGGGATGTTGAATTTGACTACACTCAATATTGGATGGAGGCTAATTCCAGGCTATTTTACTGCTATCGTGGAAAATCAATTTTCCATTTACTGAGCACACAGTATGTTCTTTCTACTTTTAGTTCCTGTTAAGTGCCATCAAGTTGGTTGTGATCCACAGAGACTCTGCATAGGGGTTCCATGGAGCAACTGGTGATTTTTAACCTCTTACCTTTTGATTCCTGGCGTGGCGCTGTGTGGTTAATGTGCTGGACTGCAATGTCAGCTTGAACTGCAAGGTTGGTGGTTCAAGCTCATCAGCCACTTCTTGGGAACCCTATACAGGGTTGCTATGGGTCGGAACCGACTCGATGTCACTTGAACAATAACAACACCTTGTGACTCAAATCAACCTTGTGATTGAGTGCTTATACTGCAGTGCCACACCTGCACTTTTTAGTAGTTGTTCCCAGTTTAAAAAGGATAATTAATTACTTACCATTTGTGTCCTGACATGTTTCTTCTTCCTCCTCTTTCTACTGCTGATGATATGGGAAGAGCAGGCAGGGAAAAAGCATGAGAGGATAAGTTATATTACAGCCTGAAATATAACAAATGTTTAACAGTTACTCAATCTATTATAATTATACATTAATTTGACACTTTAATAAAAATTTTCCATCTAAGCCATTTTTAGTGGTATTTTAGGGGGCAAGCGCTATTTTATTACATTGCACAAAGGCGTCAAAAAGAGCTGAGTTAGGTAAACAAAACCACACCAAACCAAAGCCATTGCTGCTGAGTTGGTTACGACTCCTAGTGCGCCTCTAGGACACAGCAGAATGGACCCCTAGGTTTTCCAAGTTGTAATCTTTATTAAAGCAGGCTGCCACGTCTTCCTCCTGTGGAACAACTGGTGGATTCAAACAGCCAGTCTACCCGTCAGCAGTGGAATGCTTTACTCACTGTCACTAGGGTTCCTTAACTAGGTAACACTGGAAGGAAAGATCTCAGGTGAACAGATGATCAGGCAAGGTATGAATGAGAAAAGCAGGTTACAGAAGACTATATAAAATATACCACTTATATAAAGTTTAAAAACATGCAAAAACAGTACTCTAAATTGTTGAGGGACACAAATCTATATAGTCAAGGCATAAAGGATTACTTATGAGTGACGAACACTAAATTCTGGATACTGTTACCACTGCAGGGGAGAGTTGGGAATGTGAATTGAGAGGGGTGTGCAGAGGCTCTGGTAGCATAGTGGTTACGAGTCAGACTGTCAACCTCAAGGTCAGCAGTTCGAAACTACCAGCTGTTCAGCGGGAGAAAGATGAGGCTTTCTGCTCCTGTAAAGATTTACAGCCTTGGAAACCCTGTACAGGGTCGCTATGAGTCAGAATCAACTCTATGGTACTTAACAACAACAACATACAGAGGCTTCAACTGTACAAATAAGGTTCTCTTTGTTTAGCTAGGTGGTAAAGTATGCCTTTTTATGTTATTGCCATTGTTCAGTGTTGTTGAGCTGGTTCTGACTCATAGCAACCCTGTATAGGGTTTCTGAGGAGCAGTTAGTGGGCTTGAACCACCAACTTTGTGGTTAGCAGTCCAGTGCTTTATCTTACAGTGCCACAACAGAATACCTTTTTATAGATTTGAAATATTTTATAATAAATCTTATTAAACAATTAAATCAGGGCACAACAAAAACAGAACAAAACAATAGCAAAAACACACAATCCACAATCGTAAAAAAAACAAACAAACAAGAGTTGATAGGCTATCATGGACACCAAAGGAGAAACTGATGATGGTGTTAATTATTAATGACCTATCATTCTATTCTCTTCATTTTGGTAAATATGGAGTCGCTGAATGCTCTTCATTCTGCTCCACTCATAGGAAGAGTCAACCAGCTCAGCCACATCAGACAACACAGTACCTTGTCCACCAGATACTGTTGAGAGTCGACAGCTCACTGCTTAGGTGAATGCCCTTGGGTCAGACAAGAACAACTGGTTGTCAGAGTGAGTAGTAAGAACTTGAATGGTTCTGGATGCTCCACAGAACATGGCCTTCCGTGTCCTTTAGAAAAGGTCCATCCAGTACCCTAAAATGATCAGCACTTTGCCAGACTTTAAAAAATACTTGAAAGGAACAAAATTAAAGTGTTGAAATTCCAGGCATCAGGAGAGGGGAGAAAGGGAATTTGCTTGAGTAACATCTTGTCATTGATAATAGTGGAAGACATCCAGACATTCAGACAGATAGCATTGAGAGTGACATTCATGATGAGTAAGCTTTGTCAGGCTCTCAGTACAACTGTAGAGAGGCCACCAACTTCCAACCCTATCAGCACCCACACAATTTCACTGCAAAATACTTAACTTTATTTGGGTCAAAACCAAAATTTCATATTGAAAGAGGCTATGCAAAGGAAACAAACTCATTATATTCTATTTCAGATTTCCCCGTGAACCACAGGATTAAAATACCTTGCAACTTGAGTTTCTTGTAAGTGTAATAGGTAACAATCACTGAGCAAACAGCTCCTTCTACCTAGATTTCAAACTAGACTTAGATTATGAATCTGTATGCTGATGTAGAGTCCTGGAGTGGCACTGTGGGTTAATAAGATGGACTGCAAAGTTGCTTTGAACCACAAGGTCGGCAGTTCAAGCTCACCAGCCACTACTTGGAAACCCTATCCAAGGTCTCTATGGGTCAGAATCAACACGTCAGCACTTAACAACATGACATGCTGGTGTATGTTTTCGAATGATTATGATAAAGGCATTGTTTACAGAGCACTTGCATTAGAATCTTCTGGGATGCTAACATGGGCTAACATGCTTCTTGGGCTCTATCCCTTATAGAGGATTGCTATGGGTAGGACCCGACTCATGGCACTTAACAACAACAACAACATCCCTTACATTCATGATTCTGCAAAGAAAGCTATTGCCCTACTTCTTACACAAGGCACTGCGAAATAAGTCCAGAATAAATAGGGCTATGCCTTTGAGTGTTTTAATGGCACAGTTGTTGTTGTTGTTAGGTGCCATCGAGTTGGTACCAACTCATAGTGACCCTATGCCCAACAAAACAAAATACTGCTCGATCCTGGGCCAACCTCACAATTGTTGCCACGCTTGAGCCCATTGATGCTGCCACTATGCCAAGCCATCTCGTTGGGTGGTCTTCATCTTTTTATCTGACATTCCACCTTATATCCTTCTCCAATATGTCCAGAGTATGAGAGATGAAGTTTGCCATCCTGGCCTCCAAGGAGCACTCTGGCTGAACTTCTTCCAACACATGGTAGCCCATGGCACTTTCAATATTCTCCTCCAACACCATAACTCAAAAGCATCAATTTTTCTATGGTCTTCCTTATTCACTGTCCAGCTTTTGCATGCATATGAGGTTATTGAAAATACCATGACTTGAGTCAGGCACACCTTCATCCTCAAGCTGACATCTTTGCTCTTCAACACTTTATAAAGGTCTTGTAAAGCTGATTTGCCTAATGCAATGCGTTGATTTCTTGACTGATCCAAGAAGAATGAAGTCCTTGACAACTTCAATCGTTTCTCTGTTGATAAGAATGTTGTTTATTGATCCAGTGGTGAGGATTTTTGTTTTCTTGATAATGAGACGCAATCCATACCAAAGGTTGGGCTCTTTGATCTTCATCAGTAAATGTTTTAAGTCCTCTTCACTTTCAGCAAGCAAGATTGTACCATATGCATATCTCAAGTTGTTAATGAGTCTTCCTCCAATCCTGATGCTACGTTTTTCTTCATATAACCCAGCTTCTCGGATTATATGCTCAGCATATAGGTTGAATAAGTATGGTGAAAGAATACAACCTTGTCGCACACCTTTCTTAATTTTAAACCATTCAGTGTTCCCTTCCCATGTTCTGTTCAAACAACTGTCTCTTGGTCCATGTACAAATTCCTCATGAGCACAATTAATTGTTCTGGAATACTCACACTCTGCAATGTTGTCCATAGCTTGTCATGATCCACACAATTGAAAGCCTTTGTGTAGTCAATAAAGCACAGGTAAATATCTTTCACCAGAAACATATCTGCTTTCAGCCAAGATACGTTGGACATCAGCAATGCTATCCCTCATTCCACGTCCTCTTTTGAATCTGGCTTGAACCTCTGGAAGTTCTCTGTCAATGTATGCTTGCAGCCATTTCTGTATTACCTTTAGTAAAACTTTACTAGCATGGGATATCAAAGAGATTGTCCGATGATTTCCACATTCCATTGGGTCACCTCTCTTTGGAATGGACACAAATATGGATCTCTTCCAATCAGTTGGCCAGATTGCTGTCTTCCAAATTTCTTACCTCCTGTGCCACCTTACTTGCTTGAAAGATTTCCATTTTTATTCCATCAATTCCTGGTGCCTTGTTTTTGCCAATTCCTTCAATGCACGTTGGACTTCCGCCTCTTTGAAACAGTTGACCATCAACCAATTCCTTTTGTTACAGTGACTCTGTGTATTCCTTCCACTTCTTTTGATGCTTTCTGCATCATTAAATAATTTCACCAGAGAATCTTTCAATAACGAAAGTTGAGGCTTGAATTTTTTCTTCAGTTTCCCCAGCTTGAGAAATGCTGAGCATGTTCTTCCTTTTTGGTTTTCTGAGTCCAGATCTTTGCATGTTTTGTTGTAATATTTAGCTTTATCTTCTCGAGCTGATCTTTGAAAATTTCTGTTCTGCCTACACAGGGTCACTATGAGTCAGAAACAATGGTTCAATGGCACTTAAAAACAACTCAAATAAGTATGGATTGAAGATTTAATAGGTCAATAAAAGGCAAGTGTCCAATTTCTTGTAACACCCCCGAGGAAGAGGAGTTGGTGAAGGGCAGGACCTCTGTTGAAGAAAATCTCTCCCTGCTCAGACAGCTGCTGACATTGGCATTTAATTCATAGGTGACACTATGCACACCCACCTAGTTCCCTTCAGTTTTCCCAGGCTGAACATTGATGAGGTTGCAATACGTTTACCACATAATCCAAGACCAGACATTAAAATCAAAATCCATCTGACCAAGAGAGACTACCTTGCCCTGTGGCAAACATTGGGAGAAAAGAGAATAAGAATACTTGACTCAGAGGTTTTAACCGCAAGGTCGCTGGTTCAAACTCACAAATTGCTCCTCAGAAACCCTATACAGGATCACTATGAATTGAAACCGACTCTACATGAATTAACTGGCTTGGGTTTTTGTATGTACATGCAATGGTTGTTTCTTTTTTCTCCTTTACATGCTTATTGCATTGAGTCCTCAACTTTATCCACCTATGTTGGGGGATAGAATGTTCTTCTTGTTTTTACTTCCTATAGTCAGTTAAATGACCAATTTCAACAAACTGGAGAGCCAATATGAAACACAAGTTTCTTCCAAATACCCTCAGGTTCACAGAACAGCAAGCCTGGTTTAAACTTAAGTTTCATACATGGCTACCAAGTAGCCTTGACTACTTGAAACCTGGATTCTGGATTCTCCTACTTGGAAATACAAGGTGGCTTTCAAAAGTTCATGAAAAACTTCTGTTTTCATTCAATCTCATTTCCCACAAACTTTTGAAGCATCTGTTTTGTCACTGGAACCCTTTGCTATGAGCTTCGTTAGCTGATAGCACCTTACATTTGAATTATGCAAAAAAACTAAAATTCTTGAACCAAACTTTACTCAAAGTAAGATCAGTTGTCATTTTACCACAAGGACATACTCTATACTACTACTGTTGTTGTTGTTAAGTGCCATTGAGTTGATACCGACCCATAGCGACCCTGTATAGGGTTTCCGAAGAGTGGCTGGTGAGCTTGAACCGCTGACCTTGCAGTTCAAATGGCTTTGCAGTCTGGTGCATTAACCCACAGCACCACACCTAAATATTTCAACAGGCAACTGCCTTCCTCTTGGATCATATTTATGAATGTTGTTTTTCTGTGCAAAGTATTATGACTAAATTACTTTAGCAGTAAAATATTCTCTTTTATTAAGTGGGTTGTTGAAATTTTTTTTATTATTTGGAATACTAACTGAAACTGAGTCCAGAATTGCTTTCTTTCTTATGTGTGCTGAGCATATGGTGACTAACGCAGATGTGAACCATGGCCAAATTTGTTATTTTCCTCTTTATTTAGCAGGAAAAAAAGAATTTTGGATAAATTACAGAGGAAATAGCAGCTTCATAGCACTATCTTTGCTGAAGGTAGGATGCAAATCTGTTCACTTTTCAACATTCCCAGTACTGGGATATATCTTACACCTTAACATCCACAGCTTGACAAAAGTTTGAGTGCCTTTTTTTTTTGTTTCTCCCTTTGTTGTTGTTGTTAAGTGCCGTCGAGTCAGTTCTGACCCATAGCGACCCTGTACAGGGTTTCCGAGGGTGTAAATCTTTACGGGAGTAGAAAGCCTCATCTTTCTCCCGTGGAGCGGCTGGTAGTTTTGAACCACTGACCTTAAGGTTCACAGCCCGATTCGTAACTACTACGCTACCAGAGCTCCTTAATGGAACTTAAAATAATGGTAGGAACCTACAACCTATAGCTTTTTATATTTGAGGAAATGCAGAACGATTCCTTAAAATTAAACTTCATCAAAATTACCCATCAGCCTATGCCAGAGACACTTGTGGCTACTTACATATGACTGAAAAGAAGAATCAGCACTCAGAGGATGCCAGGCATTGTGGGATGAGTGCCTCAGAAGGCATGGAGGATTAGAGAAGCGCAGAGCAGGGGACACAGGGTTGAATTCCTGAAAAATCCCTACAGTGACACTCTAAGAATCAGTAGTTGCTAGTCAGCCAAAGAGTAGCTGTGTGTGGTGGTGGTGGTGGTGGTGGTGGTGCACCATGGAGTTGGTTCTGACTCAGCAATCCTGCATAGGTTTCTGAGGCTGTAAATCTTTACGGGTATAGAAAGCCTCATCTTTCACTCATGGAATGGCAGGTAGCTTCGACCTGCTCATCTTGAGGTTAGCAACTTGACTTTTAACTACTATGCTAACAGAGGTCCTTATGAGTGTGTGTAAGGGATGTTATTCCAGATGGATGTAAAGCAATGAACAATGCTTTGACAGAAGAACTGCATGGTGTATGTGGGAGCATGTGTACCCAACCATAAGCAGCTGTGATCACTGCAACTTAAAGAAACAGGAGATATGTCTGGGGAGGCAGAGACACTAGACTTTGAGGGCACTGGATTAATGCCATTGGGATGATGTTCCATACAGTCTATTTCACATTTAGTGAGCAACTTCTATGCTCTGCCTTTGCTAGCTAAGCAGCTAGTCTTTAGACCATTCATCACAAACGCTGGAAGTTTGTGCCTTGTATTTAGTTTCTAATTGGACAATTGTTGTTGCTAAGCGCCGTGGAGTTGGTTCCAACTCACAGTGACCCTGTACAGGGTTTCCGAGGCTGTAAATCTTTATGGGAGCAGAACACATCATCTTTTCTCCCGTGGAACCGCTGGTAGTTTCAAACTGCTGACCTTGCGGTTCACAGCCCGATTTGTAATTTATTAATAATTTTCTAATAAATTAGTATTGTCCAATTAGAAATTAAATATAATTTTCTCATGAAATCTTCCCATTTTTTCAGAGATCAATTTCATGGGGAAATATTACAAGTTTTCAACATTTTGTTATTTTGTTCACGCAAATTCACTTCAGGCAATAATTTTATAGATAATGTTTTAGAGAAGTGCAAATGTATGCTTTTTCCTGGTTTATCAGGCCCACTACTTCCTTTCATATGATGTAAGGTTGTGATGTAGTTTATTGGGGTTATTTCCCTGGCATTAGAAATTTACAAGTCACACAATTTAGAGTTTAAGGGAGTTGAAAAACAATCAGATGAAGCCCCTTCCTTTTAAAATGGGAACATGTAATGGGCTTGAGGCTACAAAGCCAATTTGTATTAGAACTGGGGTGTTCATGGGGGCTCTTAGCAACTTGCCTATGAACAAAAGAAATACAAATTTGTCAGAAGTGCTAGGTACTGAGTTAAAAAAAAAAAGTTTAATGTTCATAATTTCTTGTGTGCAAAGTATTTTTTCATTTTCCCCCGTAAAATTTTGTCTCTAGTCACTTAATTTTAAGTTAATAATGATTTTTGTAATTTACTGTGAAGTGAACCAAGTGTCCTCTGAGTATATTAAAGTAGCTTCAGTAGAATTAGTGAAAAAAACACACACACACACACACACACACACACACACAGAAGTAATTTCTCTAGGCATAATTAACTATTTATTATTTTTGAAATCTTGGTTAATCAAGCCATGTTTTTACATAGTTGAGGAATGGAGATTCCTATGGAGGGTGAAAAGTTGAATTAGGCTTCCATCCTTTCAAAAGCTAAACATTAATTAAAGTAATTAGACTTTGGCTAGTTTTTAATGGGTATATTTCCAATCTCTCAGATATCACATGACTTTTACTTTTAGATTTTGAAAAAGGCACGATTATTTGAGCATTTGGACAGTAAATGGATTCCGCAAGGAGTTGACTGTCGTGTCAACACCAGCAAACGACTGTGAGCATTTTATAAACTGACAAGGAAAGGTGAAACACGGTCTTGCTTCAATTTTTTTAGTCAGCAAAGAAAAACAGAATTCAAAGAAGCAAAAAGATGGGTGGGTTTTTATTTAAACCCTATAGCTGCAAGCCACTGGTAGAATTTGCATTTTCTATTAATGAAATGAAGTGTAAAGATATTTTAGAATGTCCATTTCATTCACATTTCAAAACAAATCAAGTATTATATACAGAGATTAACTAAACTTAATGACTTCCTAAAACTAACAAAATTACATTCCTAAGGTAAATATTTTTAATGTCAACATAACTTATCTCCCAACATGCTGCTCAAAATAAAATAAAAAAGGGAAAATCCATGAGGTGCTGCAATTCAGTGTCTCCATCAAGTCACTTCATCTATCTGGCCTCACTTTGTTCCTCTATAAAATGAACTAGGAGTCCTGGTGTGGCACTGTAGGTTAATGCTCTGGACTGCAAAGTCAGTTCATACCACATGACTGCCAGTTCAAGCTCACCAGCTGCTCCTTGAAAACCCTATACAGGGTCGTTATGGGTCAGAACCGACTCGATGGCACTTAACAACAACAACAAAATGGACTAAGCTAGTTGCTATGCCCTCAATCCAAAACTATGAAAGTAATTGCACTTACTTTCAGAAACAGTAAGTGAGGGGAAGCTTGGAAGATGAGGAAATTAAGTTTCTAAAAGTGGAGGAGACTCATCCAAGATTCAGTTAAATGTCAAGTTTACAGGGACAAATTCTGAGATCGAAATTCTAACCAGCAAATTCATATCCTGTTGTGCAATTGCACTATCATGAACTACTCCAGAGCTGTTTCTTAGAGGACTGTATCAACATAATATCTTATCTTCTAAGAAACTGGGGGTACAGTGGCTCTGTAGATAAGCGCTGGACTGTGAACCAAAAGGTTGGTGGTTTGAGCTCACACCAGTCACTCCACAGGAGAAAGATGAGGCCTGATGTTCCTAAAAAGATTTACAGTCTCAGAAACCCCATATAGAGCCATTATGAGTTAAAACCGACTCGATGGCACTTAACAACAACTAATAGACTAAAAAGATAGCCAAGTATTCTCTAAAATGTTGTCATCTCCAACATTAATATTTGAAAATACTAAAAAACAAACCTGAGTAATTGCTAGCACGGTGGTTCTGACTTGCAGCAACTCTATATAGGGTTTCCGGGGAGCAGCTGGTAGGTTAACCAACCTTGCAGTTAGCAGTCCAGTGCTTATCCTACAGTGCCACACCAGGATCCCAGCAATCAGAATAGTAGGCACTAATATATTTAAGGTTCCCTTTCTTTAAGGATGTTGACATGCATAATTTAAAGAGATGATCAATAATTTCTTAGGCCTTCAGAGGATCTATCTGAAAGCTAGGAGATAATATATAGATCATTTTGTCCAACCTCCTTTCATCAGTGGAACTGAGAGACAGAACCAAAGACATTTTCCCAAAGCACAGTGTGAGCCTTGCTTCAGTAAAATTGCAAATTACTGAAATACACAGATACCTACATGTGGGTCATAAAACAGCTATACTGTGCACAGACGCCTGTAAACAATGCCACTGTTCCTTTCTCGAGAAATGGACCATGTTTGAGAATTTTTCTTAATTAAGTTGTAGCAGTTAAACCATGCTTTGAGTTAAGGAATGTATGAAGTCCAGGCAGGTTAGGGAACATATAAAAAAGGAGAGAAATAAAAGTCAGCAGCAAAGAGAAGCAGACAGAGGGAGGAAACTCTATATTCTCATTCCCATTCCAACTAACGGAGCCATCATCTTACAAAATATTCCTTTTCCAGATTTTTCCTGCTTCCCCAAGGAATAAATTTATGGAATTAAATAGGAGCAAAGCCCTGTACTAGTAAAGCACATGACTTGCTGCTTTTGATGGGGAACAGGAAAAATGGCCACACAGCATACACCTGGTTGAGAAAGTCCAGGTGGATTAACCAGGAAGTTGCATGAAGGCACTGGGCTCCAAGTCAGCACTGTAGTGACAGAAGCAGCAGGAAGTGAATGGGGGAACATTTGGCACCCAATACAAACTTTACATACTTCACAATGATGCCAAGGTTGCCCATAGCAACGCCAAGAAACTAGCACCGGCTTTCAGGGAGCAGAAGGGAAGAGAGTGTCAAGGGCCTTGAAACCAGTGGTTGGAAGAAAATCCCCTCGGAAGGTGGTGCAGTCTTTCCTCTTCACATTCTGTGGGAAACCACGGCTTTAGCATTGCCCTGGGTACTTTCTTCTTAGCATCCACATCCTGTGCATCACTGTTCATTTGTATGGAACAATTCAGCACTATGATTGTAACCACTGACATTCTCTTCCTTGGCTTTGGAAGGAATAGGTTTACAACTCTAATCTCTGCTCCTTGTCATCCCCACCTTGTGAGCTGCAGTAGAGTAGATGCTTTCTCATGGTGATCTTACATAAAACAGAATGAAACATGTCCAGTCTTCTACTATCTTCACAATCATTGGTCCATTTTCTGTGGTTACTGTGTCAATCCATGGCATTGAGAGTTTCCCTCATTTTCATTGGCCCGCTACTTTGCCAGCATGGTATGTGTTTCTCCATTTTTTTTTAACAAGAGTGAGGTTGGAAGGCACTCCTCACCCATCTCAATCTATCTGTTATCCCTTCTCTTTAATGCTAATTCACCTCCTTTATTTGCTTTCCTAACCCACCTCTTTACCTCTCTAGTTACCAGTCAAGTGTCTGGGTGGTACAACTTGTTAAGCACTCCACTACTAACCAAAAGGATGGTAGTTCAAACTCATCCAGAGACACCTTGGAAGAAAGGTCTGGAGATTTGCTTCTAAAAGGTCACAGGCATGAAAACATTACTCTGTAGGTAACACATGAAGTCTCTGTAATTTGGAACTGACTTGTAAACTTTTGTTTCCTCCTACTTTTATGAGTCAGAGTTGAGAGCTGTTTGAAACCCTTGCAGTAAGGCTCCTTTTCCCACCAAACCAGAGGAAGTTTTTCCTTATGTGTCCATCTCAAGTCCTAGCTCACACAGCTTTTGACAATTTCCTCCCTAGTCCCTTCTAGAAATGCTTGCATTCCTTCATTGTGGAAAACACTCTGTACACTTCAGATACTTTTTTCAATTTTCCTTATTAGCTCCTATACAGGGTCACCATGAATTGGAACCGACTGGATGGCATTTAACAAAAACAACATTCCTCTGCCCAATCTCAAACATTAGTGATCCCTATGACTCCAATGTTGACTGTACTCTAATACACTTGCCTTGTTTTCTCAGTGACTGAATCCACTCCTGTGGCATCAGCCACCAGTGCTGTGCCAAGGACTTCCAAAATTAAGTTCCTCTCCAGAGTAGCAGATCCACATTTCCATCTCCCTACTGTAATCTTCACTGGGATGCCTCACAGGCACTTCAGGTTCAACACATCAAAAAGGAAACCTCTCTCTCTCCATCTCCATCCTCAGAGCAGTCTTCTTTCTGTGGTCTCTACACTGATTAACAGCACTACAGCCACTCAGTGGCCCAACTTGGAAACAGATCTATCTCTCATCTTTTGTAGCCAATCTCCAAGTTCTATTTATTCTACCTCCTAAAAAAGCTATTAAACACATCGTGTCCTTTCTATCTCAAAAGCCAGAATGGACAGATACAGGATGTTGCCTCTATCTCTAGGCCTTTAGAGGCAATTAATCCCTATATCTGTCCATTCTAATTCAAAGCCCTTCCCATGGCACATGCATGGTGATCATGAAGCCTTGCCTATATGACAGTCCCAGTTTATACCTATTGTCCTGGCATTCTCTCTAGTTCAGTGCTTTATTCTCTTTAGCGTATCTAGGCTTAAGGGGTACCTTTCTGGCCATTCCACATATAAACAACTATGAGCTAATTACAGATGGCCTCACTCACCCTCTCTTGAGGGTCCCACAAATGCACATCAGGTTCCACATATGAGGATGATTGCCAATATTTTCTCCCTTGCCTCTGGAGCCTTGCGTATGTGGTACTTTTGTTGGGCATGCTTTCCCCACTCCCAGCCCCTTTTCACCTAATGGTCCTTTAAAACTCAACTCAAGAGTCATCTCTTTCATAAAACTTTTCAGACTATCCTCCCTCTCTCCAGTTTGGGTACCACTGCCTTTGGCTTCAATTACCTTCCAGTGCTTCCACACCCCTTATTTTGTTGAAATATAATTATCAGTGGACTAGTTTATCTCCCTTCCTAGGTTGCTGGTTTCTTGAAGGCAAAGTCATAATTGAGTCTCAGAATTTCCCACACTCATACTCAACAAATGTTTGATTGCATCTGGCTCTGCAGGAAAGACTGGGGAGTCTCATCATGAGCAATACAGCCCTCTCCTCTAGCCTGGCTTGAATTCATTCTCTCTCATTAGGTTCAGAGTACTGGGAGGTATAAATGGCTAATGCACTCAACCACTAACTATAAAGTTAGAGGTTCAAGTTTATCTAGAAGTAGACCTGGTAATCTTCTTCAGAAATATCCAACACTGAAAGCCCTATGAACACAGCTGCAAGATGCTTGTACTAGGAGTGTCAGAACCTGTCTAGTACGGCTGATCCCTAGGCAGTGAAGGTCTGACAGAGCTCCCCTCCCCAAACTTTTCACCAATTCTGACACCAGCTGACTGTCATTTGTGACACTCTACTTCATTTCTGGGTATGATGATCTATTGTAATGACAACACAGAACCACATACCATAGTTATAGTTAAGTGATTTAGTAAGAAAGTAACAGGGTCTAACTCTGGATCAGATTCAACAGGATGCATATCAGAATCAGAAGTTTATAGGTCAAGTCTCCCTTGTTCAGTGCAGGACAGCTCTCTCAGCTCCTTTCAGTGCCTTGAGGGCAGGCTCTTCATAGTCCCTCTCAGGGCAGGCTGCTCTGGGCTCTGCCATCCATTACCACTGACTGCCACTAAGCCACATCTGGGCCTCTCACTATGTCATTGTCTTCAGTGGTATAGCCATTGACCCACGTTACAGCTCTTTAAGGAGGTTCCTTGCCTCCTCTCTCACTTTGCTTCTTTCTCTCTATTCTTTTTTCTGCTTCTTCCTGATCGTTCTCTTCCTACTTCTGCCTAAAAAAAACCCTCTGTGGAGTTGACAGCTTACTCAGGAAATGTCAATCAACCTGGACAAAAGTAACATACCAGCTGAAGTAGAAAACCTAATTACTCAGGGTTTGGGGCGAAGTGGGATCTTCTCAAGAAGGTAAAAGGCCTATAAGGGAACTCATGCACCACAGGAGTTCTGCTCCAACACACATGAAGTCACCATGAGCTGGAATCAATTCCATGGCAACTGGATTCATTGAAATAGGAATCAAGTAGCTCTCTTTAATGGAGGATCTACCACATGTCAGACACCGAGCTGTATCTTCTGCACACAGCACTGATGACCCCACACACCCCTGTTTTATGGCTCTAAAAACAAGTTTAAGGCAGTTACCCAAAGCAACTGACCCATAGTCACATAGGAGGCAAGCTTCGTTTTAAAAACATGTACAAAATACTCTATTATGATAGTCATTCCTGTCCTGGCCCATTCATTAGTATTTATGAAAATCATTTACACATAGGAAAAAAAAAAAGGTAATAATTTAGATGGTGTAGTATTTATAGAGGTTCTAAACCGGTTCTACCATATGTATTATTCAGGGTAAATTGTGCCTGAAATCTTAATTTTCCTATTAGATTGATGGGGATTACAATAACGATTTACTTCAAATGGGGTTGAATATCAGATAAGCTCATGTTTGCTAAAGTGTTTTGTCAAACCAGAGGGCAAAGGCCCAATTTAAACCACTGTGTGGATAAAAAAGGAACCCTGATGGCAGGGGTATTAGTTGGGCTGCTAACCACAAGGGGGACAGCTGGAATCTACTAGGGGTTCCTTGAGAGAAAGAGCAGGCTTTCTGCTCCCATAAAGATTTCCAGCCTTGGGAACGCTACACAGGTCATTATGAGTCAGAAGCAACTCCACAGCACACAGCCAGGCAACCAGTGTGGATAAAAGTTGGGGGCAGTGTTTCTCAGAGTGGTAGGAGAACCTTGGACATCTGAGCTACCTGAGGTGTTGATTAACAGCAGATGGGGGAGCTAGACCAGGGATCCACATTTATAAGCCGTCAAGTGATTCTTATGGACACTAAAGCTTGAAACTATCAATGTTTAAATTTAATGCCAAGCTGTTGTTGTTAAGGTTTCAACTCATTACAACCTTAAATAGGGTTTCCCAGGAATAACTGGTAGGTTTGAGCTGCCAACCTTGTAATTAGCAGTCCAGTGCTTAGAGCAACAATTTTCAAACTTTAATGTATACTGGAATAACCTGGGGATGTTGTTAAAATGTACATTCAAAATCAGTAGGTCTAAAGGGAGTCCTGGGGTGGCACTGTAGGATAAGCAATGGACCACAAGGTCGGTTTGAACTGCAAGTTCAGCATTTCAAACTCACCACCTGCTCTTGGAAAGCCTAATCAGGGTGGCTGTGAGTTGGAACTGACTTGCCAGCACTTAAAAACAACAACAGAGGGACTAGGGCTGTGATTCTGCATTTGGAACAAGCTTCCAGGTAAAGTTGGTGCCACTGGCCCACTGACCAAATTCCCCACTAGAACAAATTAGCTATGCTTTGTTCCTGGACTACAGACTACATCCCCCAACCAAAGTTAGTATTTTCAATAAAGTCTGCTCTCAATATTGGTATAAAGTCACATCAATTACTCAAAAGGCCAAATTGGAACAGGCAGCCTATCACAGGTGACACAGTGGCATCTTTTTAAGATACAAACAGCACAAACATTTAGCACATGAAAGAAAATTGCAGCTACTATGAGTTCTAGTCACTGTGTCAAGCATTAACACATATTACCTCTAATTCTCACCATAACCCCATAGGTGGATATTCATAAGTACTTGTCTGCTAATCAAAAGGTTGGTGGTTCCAACCCATTGTAGGAGAAAGATCCAGTGATCTTTTCCTGTAATGATTACAGCCAAGAAAACCCTACGGGGCAATTCTACTGTGTCACATGGCTTCAGATGAGTCAGAATTGACTCGATAACACCCAACCACAACATGGCTAGGGAAATGATGATTTTAGGTGCTTAAGTAACTTGCTCATAGTTATGTTTTGGAGCTAGGGTTCCAATCCTGGTCCATCAGGATCCAAAGCCTGTGTGATCTATGTACTTCTCCATGATGCTAGATACATTTGTGTACAGGACATAACAACTTGGGGACCAAGAATATATATATATATATATTTCCCCTCTTTCATTCTTTAATGGAGCCCTGGTAATGTAGTGGGTTTAGAGTTGGGCTGTGAATCACAAGGTCAGTAGTTCAAATCTACCAGTTGCTCCATGAGAGAAAGATACAGCTTTCTGCTCCCCTAAAGATTTACAACCTCTGAAACCCTATAAAGAGTCATTGAATGGGACCTGACTTGGTGGAACACCATTACCACCATCAGTCTTGGAGTCCTGGTTACTGCTAACCACAAGATGGGTGGCTCAAATCCACCAGCTGCTCTGTGGGAGAAATAAGGCTGTTTACTGCCATAAAGATGTATAATCTCAGAAACCCTACATAGGGTCAGTTGGAGTTGACATTAACTTGATGGCAGTGGGTTTGCTGTCTTTGATTTGAATGTTACACTGAGACAGACTGAGGATGAGAGAGGAGCTGGGAAAGAAGGTTACTAATCAGTTTGTGATCTATGTTGCCTCATGGACACAAACACGCAGCTAACAGCCTTGTCCATGTCTCCCATAAATCTAAGAATGCAGATGGAATAAAAAGGATGTTCCTTATCAATATGGCCACCAACCCACAAGCTCATAGCGGGCAGGCTCAACCAATACAAAGGAAAATTCCTTTCTGACCCTTTTCACACAATCCTGCATCAGCCTCCTCTAACTTTAAAGTTCACAGCCAAGGAAATTTACTCTAGGATCGTAGTGGTTACTAATCGAGCTGTGAACCTTAAGGTCAGCTGCTAGAAACTACCAGCCGCTCCGCGGGAGAAAGATGAGGCTTTCTACTCCTGTAAAGATTTACACCCTCGGAAACCCTGTACAGGGTCGCTATGGGTCAGAACTGACTCAACGGCACTTAACAACAACAACAACATCATTTTACAATAGTTACACCGCCCTCTGGACTTCTGGTGTGGCCTTGTAGGATCAGCACTGGATTGTGAACAACATGGGCAATGTTTCAAACTCACCAGCCGCTCCTCAGAAACCCTATACAGGGTTGCTATGACAGAACTGACTTGATGGTACTTAACAGCAACACATATATATGGATAGATGTAGATATTTAGTTATATATACACACACACACACACACACATATATGTGTTGTTGTTAGGTGCTGTTGAGTTAGTAAAGAGACCTTATGCACAGCAGAACAAAACATTGTCTGGTCTTACAACAATCTCACAATCTTTGCTACGTTTGAGCCCATGCTGTCACGGTGTCAATCCATCTCATTGGGGGTCTTCATCTTTTTTGCTGACTCTTCACTTTACCAAGTATGATGTCCTTCTCCAGGGGCTGGTTCCTCCTGATATGTCCAAAATATCAGAGACCAAGTCTGGCCATTCTGGCTTCTAAGGAGCATTCTTGCTGTTCTTAACACGTTGTTGTTAAGTGCCGTTGAGTCGGCTCATACTCATATTGACCCTGTATAGGGTTTCCAAGGAGCCGCTGGTGACTTTGAACTGCCGACCTTGTGGTTCAAATCTACCTTGCGGACAAGTGCTTTATCCTACAGTTGTGCTAGACCGTAAGGTCGGCGGTTAAGCTCACCAGCCGCTCCTCTGAAACGAATGAGTCAGAGTCAACTCGATTACACACAGAAGCATACATATTTGCCCTATCATAGGTGAAAAGGAGTCCTTGTTGTTAAGTGCTGTCAAATCACTTCGGACTCGAAGTGACCCCTCCATAGGGTTTCATGGAGCAACTGGTGAGCTTGAACCGTAGACTTTGCAGTTCAAACCGACATTGCAGTCCAGCGCATTACCCGCAATGTCACACCATGTGTCGCAGTTAGTTAAGTGTTTGCCTATTACCCAAAAGCTTGGCAGTTGAACCCAACCAGAAGTACTTCAGAAGACAGTCATGGAAATCTGCTTCTGAGAACTCACAACCTTCAAAACCCTACGGAACAACTCTGTTGTGCACATGTGTGGTCACCCTGAGACAGAACAGACTGAGTAACAGCTAAGCACAAGGATCATTAATTGATTTTGCACCTCTGATATTCTCTATGTAACACATTATTTCAAAAATAAAAACTGAAGCCTATAAAGAAAATCTTTGGTTTGAAAACCATTTGCAAGCATTTAAAAAACGTGTGTGTGTTTTAAATAGAAGGTACATGCCTGGAGCAATGATTTTAAATTAATCAGTATTTCCGACCTCATTCCCCAAGACCAATTGTTTTTGTGGAGAGACTTTACCTAAAGGTTTGGATGTAGACATATTTGCTATGAGTCATAATTTACAGAGCTTTAATGGCCACGGCCTTATGTGCTTTCCTTCTTACATTCAATGTCATTCCCAAACCAATCGGTGACAGATTCTGGGCCTTGGTAATGTTTATAAAATGACCATATTTCAGGTACTAAGGTTCCCACTCAGGTTAATGGAGAATATTCTTATTTCTCCCAATTAAAAAATCTAGAAGAGAACCGGATTATCTGAACTACAACTCTTCTCTACCAGGCAGTTAATGCCTTTTGGTTGCTTAGGGGCGCTTGTACTTTTAAGACCCCCAAAGAGAAGTTGAGGGGCTTTGGGTCACTATTACAAGAGAGTGGGAAAGGTAAATGGGGGACGGCTTCGGGCAAAAGCAGAAACAATAACAGGATACGTTCGTTTCTGGAGGAAGCAAGAGCTGCAATAACCCTGGGCAGGAAAGGCGGAGTCTGCAGCACCCAAAGGAAACGGGAGCGCCAAGGTTTGTAGGGACCTGACCTGTTTAGGGGCTTTTGCCTCTGCGGGATCCGAGGCTACTGGGCACTTCGTCCTCGGGGAACCAAGCGCAGGCCTCTTGGCCCATCTGTTCCCAGTCGCCCTCGTCAAAGGCGGGTATTAGGGCGAAGAGGAAAAGCAAACGTCAGGCGCCGCGGCAGGTGAACTTGTCAATAAGTCAGCCCTGGATGCAAGTCCCCGGGGACATCAGAGGCTTGGCCCGGAGAAATCGGGAAGACGAGGCACCGATTGGGTGGGGTGCAGTGGCGTGTATGGGGGCGCTCCCTGTGCGGGGGCCAAATATGGGGTCGGTGCAGGACCCTTTCCCTCCGCTCCGGGGGAGCTGACGCACGCTCTCATGGAGTGCGCATCCTCAGGCTTCCCAGGCCAGAGGAAGGAGGCTGGGGAGTGGAAGGGGCTGCTGCGGTTCCCCTACGGGAGCGGGAGGCGTCGGCCCTCCGGTCACCCACAACCCGCGGAGGGCAGAGAAGGAAGCCCTGGGCTGGCGCCCCCGACCGCCTTGATTGCCGGGGGCGCCTCCCGCTGCTTCTTACAGCCCTCCCGGCGCGCCCCCGCCCCGGCCCCGGAGGGCAGGTACCTCGGAGCCCAGGCCCCCAAGAGCCTCCCGGCGGCGGTCGAAACGTCCCTCCAGGTCCCTCGTCCGACGTCAGCGTCAGAAGGAGAGGGAAAGGGGCGGAGGGAGCTGTGGAGCCAGCCCTTCCTGCGGCGGTCGCTGCCAGTCGGAATAACAGCTGGCGGAGCCTGTGTGCGCCCCAGCAGGCTTGGCAGCCGGAGGAGAGCCGGCGCCTTTCCTCGCTACCTCTCTGCAAACAGTCCAAGCCTGGGAGCTGCCGCCGCCTCCTAGCCCCTTCCCAAAACGCTGGACGGGGCGCCCTCTCCCTGCAGATCCCCAGAAACGTGGGAGGGAGTGATGGCCTCACCTTCTTTGGGGCTGGGAGGGACAGGGGTGGGGGGAGTGAGTCTCCCTCTCTCTACTCCCTGGGGTCTTTCTTTGACCCCCATCTCCTAGCGTATTCCCCGCTAGGCTCTACAGCCCAGACTGACCCCGCCCCTGCTCTCCTGCAGGTGTTCCACGTGTCCATAGCATTTGCGTCACAAAGACCTGGCCGACAGGTGCGAGCCTAGCGAATGCCCCAGGGTTCCCTGTGTGTATGTGCTTAGGGCTTCCAGGTTAGAATTCTGTGGCTTTAAGACACAAGAGATTTCATGTCTTCAATACTAAGAAAAATTGTTGTTGTTGTTAATTGCCGTGGAGTCGGTTCCGACCCATAGCGACCCTGTATAGGGTTTCTGAGGAGCAGCTCCGTAGAGTCGGTTCCGACCTACAGCGCCACACCAGGACTCCCAACAAAGATAAGTGAGGCGGGCGCTGTGGGTTAATGCGCCAGACTGCAAAGTCCTTTGAACCGCAAGATCGGTGGTTCAAGCTCACCAGCTGCTCCTCGGAAACCCTATACAGGGTCTCTATGGGTCGGAACCGACTCGACAGCACTTCACAACAACACAACATACCTTAAGGCCCACCAGCCGCTTCTCAGAAACTCTACAAAGAGTCGCTATGAGTCGGAACTTACCCTATAGCACTTAACAATAACCTACCTGGAAAAGTACTGCTGTGGCGGTGTAGGATAAGCAATGGAACGAAAGGTCGGTTTGAACTGCAAGGTCGTCGGTTGCAACCCACCAGCCACGTGGAAAACCCTATAAGGGTCGCTATGAGTCGGAACCGACTCTAGGGCACTTAACAATAACAAAAATACAATACCTGCAAGCCCTGAGCCCTGGTGTGGCGCTGTAAGATAAGTACTGGACTGTTAACCCGACCGTTCAAACCCACCAGTCGCTCTTGAAAATCCTATATAGCTTCGCTATGACGAGGAACCAACTCAATGGCACACAACAACAACATATCTGAAAGTCAATGGCAAACAACAACAACAACATACTTGAAAGTTCAAACCCACCAGCAACTCCACATACAGGGTTGCTATGAGTCTGAACTGGTAACCAAGTTTAAAGGAAACCAAGTTTAACTTAAATGAAACCAAGTTGGTTTAAACGAAAAAGGCTGTGTTTAAAAACAACTGTTTATTTCCGTATGTTATGTATTTTATGATACATAAAAGATATATTTTTTGGTGTTCATTTATATTGATTTTGTTGACGCTTAGAAGTTTCATCATAGTCTTTGTCACCAGAAAAGAACTAAACCCTTGTTTCTGGAATCACCTACAATGTACAGATCATGGGAAGGAAAAGTGTGGGAATAGAACTTCCTAAAATTATCTATGCTGAAATGTTATCCCAATGTACTCTGACTCCATTTCTTATTATATTAGATATTTATAAATGGGTTGATTTGATAGTCACTGGTTGAAATATGGGTTAATGTGTTGGATTGCAAAGTAGCTTTGAACTGCAAGGTTGGCGGTTCAAGCTTACCGATTTCTCCTCAGAAACCCTATACAGGGTGGCTATGGGTTGGAAATGACTTGATGGCACTTCACAACAACAACAACAACAACAACAACAACAACAATATTGTGTAATGATGCAAACAGATTTGAAATCCATAGCTAACCTGAATGGGGTACTTGCTATATGCCAGGCATCTGCTGTCTTTACATATAATTCCTACAGCAATGCAAAAGAGTAGATAAGATTATTACCCTATTTTACAGATGAAGACAGTGCTGACAAAGATTTACTGTTTGATATAAAAGGAATAGAACATCATCCAAAAATATGAATGTAAGATTATCTGAACCTTGAGACTTTGGTTAATCTCAGAATAGAAAGGTGCCTAATCAGGATGAATAGACAAAAAGTGTACCAAGAGCAGATGTTGACATTTTAAGAGAAAGGTAGTAAGATGGCACAGCTCCAGAAATTTACATAGTCTTTGAAGTTGACATTATTCTTTGTATCTATCCTTTGGGGATACTGTCTGTCATGGATGGATATAAGTCTGTCTCAGAATGGCACAAAATATTGAGTGGAACAAACACCAATTCCTTAATCAATGCTTATGAATAAACAAATGGCTGAGTGAATATGGTAGACAAAATAGCAAGTTGTTGCAAAACTAAGATTTAGGTGAAATTTTGGGAGAAAACACGTTTCTATATCTCTGAGTTTTAGAAAAAGTATTACTTGTTACTAGTACGAGCCTAATGGTTTTGCTTTTTGTACAAAGGGGAAAAATTCTTTTTTATAAGAAATATTATCTGGCAGAAAAAAGATAAAGATTTTTTGTTGTTGTTATTAAATACTTGTTCCCAAGAACAAATAGCAAATATATAAAACCCTATTGTTGTTGTTAAATGCCATCAGCCATTAAGACTTGTAGTGACCCTGTACTGGTAGTACTCAATGATTGGCTGAATATATCAATTAATTGAAGCATTGAGAATAGAGCACAACATTTTGTTGTTGTTGTTGTTGTTTACTCCATAATGTTTTCCTTTTCACCAGCAGTGCTTTACTGGTTTTGTGAAAAGATATTCAAAATCTTGTTTATCAAAGACTGATTTTGCAGCAGATAATTACATTTGTTACAAGAGTGCTGATAAAATGGCAGATTTAATTATGTGATCTAAGTCTCCCCTCAGAATGCAGATAATAGGAACACAAGTGTTGGGGAAAGTTAGAGAGAAAGTTGATTTATGTAACTAATTACTTGGGTCCTGTTAATTTTCCAAAGCCCAAGGTGGAAACGTTGGCTTTGAGTCTAATAACCTGTCAAAGAGACTGAAAGTGGCTTCAAAGAGAGATCTAAAAATGTAACAAGCTATGTCTAGTTGACAGGGCACTGAAATTCCATGGACTTCCAGAAAGTTTCATATAAAACTTAAAATGACTTTTTTATCCTTCTTAGTCGTATCCTAACATCTCTAGGGAACAAATTAATAAGCATACAGTCATTCGATATCACCTCGATGAGAAATTTTCTTCTAGTTAAAAAAACAATTATTCCAACTATAGCAATTCCATCCTCTTTTGTAAGTTGTTTCATCTTGCACAGCACCAACAAGGTGCTAGTAAGAACCTAAAACTATTTCTAAGAAGAAAATGGCTATTAAACAGTGAGATCTGAGTAATGAAATAAATGAAGTGAATTTTCTGGAATGCATACAGAAAGTTTTTCAAAGTGAAATGCCCTTGCATATTCAATTAAATTAAATTTTGGGAGTGCTTCCTAGATTCAAATGTTCTAATTAGCTACACAAATGTACTAATAGGAATTGCACAGATTAGGTATTGTGTTTGGCTGCCATTAACAGAGACCCACAGTAGCAATGGATTAAATAAAACAGGTTTATTTTGGGGAGGTAATGCAATCTTCACGCTGCCATCAAGGTGTCACTGCCCTTTCTTTTTGCTCCCCAATTAGCAAAACAATAGTGTTTAAAAGTAAATCTAGGATTTGGAGAAATTGGAATCCTCACACATTACTGTTGTGAATGTAAATGATGGAACCTTTTTGGAAAACAAGTAGTTTGTCAAATGATTAAACATAGAGTTACCATGTTGTTGTTGTTAAGTATTTTAGAGTTGGTTCTGACTCATAGGGTTTCTGATTCATAGTCACTTGGAGGAGTGACTGGTGGGTTTGAATCAATGATCATGCAGTTAGCAGTCTAGTGCTTATCTTACGTAGCCACACTAGGAGTAGACTTACCATAGGACCATGGTGGTGGTGATTATGAACCATGGAGTCGGTTCTGACTCATAGTGACCCTGTACAGGGTTTCCGAAGCTGTACATCTTTACAGGAGCAGAAAGCCTCCTCTTTCTCCTGCGGAACAGCTGGTAGTTTCGAACTGCTGACCTTGCGGTTCACAGCCCGATTAGTAACCACTAGAAAGATGAGGCTTTCTACTCCCATAAAGATTTACACCCCTTGGAAACCCTGTACTGGGTCGCTATGGGTCGGAACCGACTCGATGGCACTTAACAACAACAACAACAACAACAACAACAATGCTACCAGAGCTCCCAGACCATAGCACCCAGCAATTATACTCCTTGCTATATATTGCCAAGAGAAATGAAACTATATTGCACACTTGGACACAAATATTTATAGCAGCAATACTCATAATATCCAACAATAGATAAAAAGAAAATGTATATGTACAATGGATTATTATTTAGACATAAAAAAGAATGAAGTTCTGATACATCTTACAACTTGGAAAAACCTTAGAAACATGCTAAGTAAAATAATTTAGTCATGAAAGCCTATGTATTATATCATTCCATTCATATGAAAGTCCAGAATAAGGAAATCTATAGAGAAAAAGTGGATTTATGGATGCTTTGGGGGGCGGGGAGGGAATGGGGGGATGAAAGGTTGATAGTTAAAAGGCAAAGGTTCTTTAAGAGGTGAAAAAACTGACTGGTGATTGTTGCACATATTTGTGAATATACTGAAAACCACTGAAATATACACTTTAAATTAGTGAGGTATATGTTATGTGAATTATATCTCAACCAAATGTTGTTGTTTTTTAAAACTAAGACATTTTAGTGTTCATTAATTGTTTTACTGGAACATACACATGTAAGTCCAATAACTTTCCCATGAGTAATTAGAGTAAGAACAAAATGAAAAAAAAACAAAAACCCAAAATATGTGAATGCTATGCAAATTATATTGACACTAAAAAACTAAATATATGAGGAAACAAGGCAGAAAAAATTTTTATGGAATAAAAAGATATATTAAACCCATAAATTTGTATGTTCCTCTTACACAAATATTTTGCAAATGCCTTAGACTCTTATAGTATTTTAGCCTTAACAGTAAGTAACCCACCCATATCTTAATGAAAGAAGAAGCGAACTGTTTACCTATCAAAACAGTCCTTTTAGATACTATTAGAAGACCCTGGACAGAGGGGATAAAATGTAGAACAAAACTCAAAATCATGAAAAAGACCAGTGTTGCCAGTCAGATAGAAGCTGGTGTGACCCTGAGACGATAGCCCTTGGCCACCCCTGCAACGGAACTCACCCAGCAGCTGGATTTTCAGCCAAGCAATAGATAGGAATACAGGAGACATGACAACACTAGGGAGCTACATGCCATTTAATGGCCAACCATTTGAGATCCAAAGGGCAGCTTTGACCTAAGGACAAAATTCAGAAGCATTGAAAACAGGAAGCACAGGGAGGAGGTGGGAGAAGTAATGTTACATTGAGAGGATTGCAATCATTGTGATGAAATGAAGTGTCTGATTTGGTGAGTGTGAAATAGATGACCTGCTCTGTAAACCTTCACACAATTCACAAAAAAAGTAAAAAAAAAAAAACCTTTAAATCAGCACATCCACAGATAATGAGTCATAAAAAATTGGGACTTAATTACAACAGAGGAGTTAAATGAAGTTTTGTCTTGAGCAATTAATTTTAATAAAGGATATCATTGATGGGAAAACAAGTCTTCCCTTCAATCTAAACCTCTGATGGAAACAAAAGGCAAAAAGTAAAAAAAAAAAAAAAAAAATTAAATAGGTGTCTGCTGAGGCATTGTGGAAGTCCTGGTGTGGCACTTTAGGCTAAGCACTGGAGCTTAAGGTTGGTTTGAATTGCAAGGTTTGTGGTTCAAACTCAACAGCTGCTCCTCAGAAACCCTATGCAGGGTGTCTATGAGTCAGAACTGTCTCAATGGCACTTAACAACAACAATAGCTGGGGCATCATAGAATCAGCACTGCATGTGAATCACAAGGTCAACAGTTGCTCATCTGCTGCTCCTTGGAAACTATGTAGGGTTGCTATGAGTTGGCACTTATCTTTAGAACCCTTGTTGTTAAGTGCCGGTGAGTCGGTTCTGACTCATAGTGACCCCGTATAGGGTTTCCTAGGAACTGCCCACCTTTCAGTTCAAACCAACCTTGCAGGTCAGCTCATTATTCTACAGCACCACACCAGGACTCCTTATAATCCCAACGGCTCTGAAATCCTTTCGTTTCCTGACTCATCATTGGCAGTATCATATGCACTCATTGTACCTGTCTCATACTAAAGTGCTAAGAGAATTTGCATTATTATTATTAGTATTATGTTTAATGAAAGTCATACATATGCATCTCTCCAAACCTCCGTTCATTAATAAGAACACAATTTCCTTTCAGAGTTGCTGAGAGATAAAACCGAGACCATTGGTAAAAATGAATTGAGAATATTAATGTTTTAAAAACTATTGCTGTCTGGTTTTGTTGGTGTTAAAAACTTAAAGAAAGGTTAAACTAAATTCTGTTGACAAAAATTAGGTCAGACATTCTCTTTATTGTCTAGTAATTAAGGAGAGACTGGGCGTACATAAGGACATGGGTGAGTACAGAAGTAGCCTGACAAGTTTGGTTAATTCCTGTGACCAGTTGTGTGCTCTGCAGCAAAACAAAACTTTTGTCATATTCACAGCAGAGCTAGTTATACAAGGATAAATCAAAAGGATTGCTACTACAGTTCATACAGACATGGCTTATTTCACACAAAACGTATTCAAATATATATTTTTGATCAGGGGATGTCTGAAGACAAGTTCTCTCAGTAATATGCTTGTTTTTGTCTCATGAGGAGGTGGCTTCAAGAAAAAGGTCCAATTAAAACATTGGCTTCCCAGGAAATCTGCTGGACCAGTTAAATTCAAGGTAGAGAGGTCAGCTCAGAGATATGGCAACTGTATTTTGGGAAATCCCAAAATAATCTTGGGATATCTTGACAGATATTTCTCAAAGGACACAGGATGATCGTGGAGGCTTCCGAGGAAGAAGTTTTAAGAAAATAAAAAACAGCATTATTGTTGTTAAGTGTTGTCAAGTTGGTCCCAACTCATAGGGGCTCTGTATAGGGTTTCCGAGGTGGTGGTTTTGAACTGCCAACCTTGTGCTTTGCAGTCCAGTGCAGATCCACAGTGCCACCCCAGAAAATTGCATAAGTGAGAAAAAATTCAGGAAAATTGTTCCGAGAATTTTTTTTCCCCATCGCAAAAATGCACCTGCTCATTCTTTGAGGGTAGCAGGGGCTGCCCTAGAGAATTTCTTTGGAAAACCTTATCCCGTCCACCCTACAGCTTTGATTGTCTCTTCAGACTTCATATTGCTCAAAGAACACTGAAAGGAACACAATTTGAATCACTAGAAGATGCCAAAATTGCTGTTTTGACACAGTGCAAATTGAAGAGCACAGAATTCTTCAGCTAAGGGTTAGAGACATGAAAACACTGGCTTCAGAATTGTACAGACCTTTGAGGAGTATATGTCAAGAAACTGTCACTCACATTTTGGTATTTTAACAAAAGTTTCTAAGATTTTATAGTAACACTTTTTGATTTGCCCTCATATACTTAAACCAATTTGTGTTTGGGCATGTGTAAAAATAATGCAAACATTTAATTAGTAGTATTAACTTTTATTAGTGTTAACTTCCATTCCCTTTTAGATTAAGGTTATAATGAAAAGAGGAGGTTTATTTTACACTGAGGAGAAAGGTACCTATTTTTATTGTCCCTCCAGTGTAGAGCTCCACGTAAACAATGTAGCTCCCCACCCTCCTACCTCCAGTATCACCCTCTGGAACATCTGCAAGAAAAATAGTGGCAATGGCATCAAGATGGGACATTTTGCTCACTGGAGCTAGAGATTTTGTATCATTGCATATAATTCTGTTCTGACTAGGAAGTATGCCAGAGTTTGAGAAAGCCTTAGCTCATAGTTGGCAGCATGCCTTCGACTTGATAGTCATATGGTTGATGACCCTTTAAAGGATCAAGCACTATCTAGTAAAGATCAGAAAGATTGGGATATAATTCTGTAGATCTTTGGTATCTCTTTGTCTTTATTCATAGGGACAGTTTAGAAGAGCTGTCTTCTAAAGTTATTTGGGTGAAATATGGGCTAAATAATGGGTTTACTCATGGAAGAAGAGACTGAATTAAGACTACAGTCCATATCTCTAGTATCCCCATATGATATGCTTCTCTTGTGGTCTTTAACCTGTCTCTGACTTGTTTCAGCAGAGGCAGCAGGTCATTTCCCCAATAATCCTTTCCCCCTGTTCCTACAAGTTTCAGCTGAACACACTGTTGCCTAGCTAAAAGCTTTCTTGGCTGCAAAGTGTGGCCATGTGACTAGCTTCCAGTCAATAGGATGTGATTGACAGAGATGTATGTAACATTCAGTCATGCTCTAGAAAGAAATTTACCTTCTTCTTTTCCTCCCCTCTTTCTCACTAGTTGGAAAAATGGCCATCTTTTGGCCATGTAGGTAAGGACAACATATCAGGAAGCTTGGATTCCTGAAGCCCTGAGCTGCCATACTGCTTTGGTTCTCAGGATTGGATTATTTTCTGAAAAGGAAATAATAAAGTTCAATATTGTCAGTAGTTTGGCAGTTGAAATGTAGTTATCCCAATGATGAGATCTAATATAATGTAATCAACTTTATGATGAGGTCATGTATGAGCATCCAATCAATTGAACGATGATTTCCTTGAGGGTGTGGCCTGCTTGAGCATATATTGGACACTCAGGCAAGGCTTGCTTGCTCTCTGCTAGGTCTGGATCTTGCATGTAGCTCATCTTCTGATCTCCACTTCTTTGGACTTGAGCCAGTGCCTGCTCTACTGCCTGCGATGTCATCCTGGGAGTCACCAGCTGTCTCTTTCCTACTGGTGGGACCTGCCTGCCTCCCTGTCTCCTAGTGACCTTATGCACAAAAGAATGAAACACTGCCCAGTCCTGTGTCAACCTCACAATTGTTGCTACACTTGAGCTCTTTGCTGCTGCCTCTGTGCCAATCAATTTCATTGGGGGTATTCCTCTTTTTCGCTGAACCATCATTTTACAAAGCATGATGCTCTTCTCCAGGGACTGGTCCCTCCTGATAATATGTTCGAAGTATGAGAAATGAAGTCTGGCCATCCTAGCTTCTAAGGAGAATTCTGACTGTACTTCTCCCAACACAAATTGGTTTGCTTTTTGGTGGTCCATGGTACTTTTAATATTGTCCTCCAACACCATAACTCAAATGAATCAATTCTTCTACAGTTTTCTTTATTTATTGTTATTACTTGCACATGAGGTTATTGAAAATACCATGGCTTGGATCAGGCCCACCTTAGTCCTCAGACTGATAACTTCGCTCTTGAACACTTTGAAGGTACCACAAATCAGCAGATTTGCCTGATGCAATACATCTTATTAGATGTTATGTTAAAAAAAGCAAAGATATCACTTTAAGGACTAAGGTGCAGCTGATACAACCGATGTTTTTCCCCAGTCACCTCTTATGCATGTGAAAGCTAGAAAATGATTAAGGAAGACCTAAGAAGAATTGATGTATTTGAAATATGGTGCTGGTGAAGAATACTTACTAGACCATAGACTGCCAGAAGAATGAACAAATCTATGTTGGAAAAAGTGCAGTCAGAATGTTCCCTAGAAGGGAGGATGGTGAGATTTAGCTCCTTCATCTGGTGTACGTTGGACATGTTATCAGAAAGGACCAACTCCTGCAGAAGACATCATGCTTGTTAAAATACAAGGTCAGTGATAATGAGGAAGACCCTCAATGAGAAGAATTAATGCAGTGACTACAACAATGGGATCAAACATTGTGAGAATGGTACAGGACAAAGCAGTGATTCATTCTGTTGTACAAAGGGTCACTATGAGTCAGAACTGACTAGATGGCACTTGAGAACATCTTACTCTATAATTACTTTCACTATTTTATTATGAAAAAAGCAATAATCTGCCATGACATGGCACTTTGGGTCCTTTTTTTTATAAGACGGTAGAGTTTAAATAAAAATGACTGAATGAAATGATGAGGTAGGAGACAAAAAAAAAAAAAAAACCAACAAAGAAGCACTTTAAAACTTTAGCATTTTGAATTACAGTATTGGGTTCGTAATTTGTATGAGGTAACGAATCATTCATTCACAAATTTTCAAAGAATCTGCCAGGCACAGTGTTTAGGGCCTTCTTTGGATTTTGGAGTTAGTATCACCACTTTTGGGAGTGTGGAGGCTGCACTTGATAAGCACTGAGACTGTGAACCGCAAGTGTCCACTAGCCACTCGTCAGAAAAAGATGAGGTTTTCTGCACCCATAAAGATTAAAAATTCTCAGAAACTCTATACAGGGTCACTATGCGTGTGAACCGACTCCACAGCACTTAGCAACGACAACAATATTGCCACTTTTGAAAAGGAGTTCTGGTGGCACAGTGATTAAGCACTTGGTTACCAACCAATAGGTCAGCATTTCAATGCCACCAGCATTCCATGGGAGAAAGATGGGCAGTCAGCTTCTGCAAAATTATAGCTTTGGAAACTCTATGAGACCATTCTACTCGGTTTGATAGGGTTGCTGCGAGTAGGAAATGACTCAATCAAAAGCTTTTTATTATTAATTGAGTAAAATATTACAAAGAAGATCATCCATTTTACATTCAACAAATCTCACCCTTTGTTTCATCTCAATGATTGAAATCACCTCCATGTACCAACAGTTATCCTGCTTCCTCCCTGTGGTTCTTAATTCCATTACAACCTCCTTCTCAGCCCGTTGGAACTGTGTCCTTAAATAAATGTGCCCCTCTGATCTTGAATGGTTGAGCATTCCATGGTGAACATATTTTACTAGTGTTGTTCCCGCTATATATATATCTACACTAGTGAAGGTGGCCTTGCCTTTGGTCACTAGGGTAGTGTTGTTGTAGTTAAGTGCCATCGAGTCGGTTCCAATCCATAGCGACCCTGAACAGGGTTTCCGAGGCTGTAAATCGTTATGGGAGCAGAATGCCTCATCTTTCTCCCACGGAGCAGTTGGTAGTCTCGAACTGCTGACTTTGCGGTTCTCAGCCCGATTTGTAACCACTACGCTGCCAGAGCTCCTTGTGTAGGGCATAGGAACAAATTTTGCATCTTTCTTGCCACCAATAAGTGGCATGCCTCTGTGTCATCAATCACCCTCTGCCTTCAAAGTAGCCTGTGAATGTTCAAGATGGCTGCACTGCACCTGGCCAACTCACACAGATCATCTGTATCCTAACCAACCCCCCTCTTTTCAGTTGTTTTTCCTAGTTAGGACTAGTCCAGGTCCAGGTCTGGCCAGGGTCAGCTCTGCAGGTTTGGAGCAGGGTTCACCTGAATCTAGACACTGGAGTTGGTGCACATAGCTTCTCCCTCTGATGGTGCTCACCACTGTGCTGCTCACCTCTGTGCAGCTCTGACTGTCGGGAGAATGGGGAGCTTCGCTGGGGACATGTGGGGCCAGGAACCAGCTGCTCCTGTGGTCACCAGAGGAGTGTGGGGACCAAGAAAAACATTATACCTTCATCTCCTCAATTCATCAGTATGTTTCTGCAATATTTTTCTCTGAAGCTGCACTGCATCTGGTCAGTCAGGACAGGTCAGTCTGTCTCCTGTTTTTGCAGCATATGTTTAGCTTTCTCTCCTCAAAAGTATTCAACCTACTCCTCTATCCTTTCATCTGAAGCTTGGGGTTCCAGGATTGTCACCTCCATCTGCTTCACTTGGTTTGCCATATCTTGGTTGTATAGAGCCTGTATAGCCTTATTGCCTAGTCCGCCATCTTGCTCATTGCAACAGTTTTTTGTTGTTGTCAATTCCACTTTTGGGTGTCATGCTTTCACCTTTTATCTGAATGATCCCCCAAAGCTGCCAGTTTTGAGTAGGGTCCAGATTGAGAGGGTACTTTCCAGATAATTCAGGACATCTATCAAGTAGCTCTGCCCCTTGACCATTGTGAGCTGGTGGAGCCAGTGCTGCTAGAATGAATTAAAGCCCACTAGAGTGCCATATGATGCCCTGGGCAAGCACCAAGAAGATCCTCACAGAGGAGATCCCTAGTGTTTTGGAAAACATATGGCTGCTCAGATGATGACCCTTAATTTTGAGAAATGACTCCTGGCTTATGGCTGGGCTGTGGTAGAGATGGAATCACTGAACCACCTGACATGATGGAGGACACATGTTGTCTCGTGTAATTGGCCAGAAAGTCAGGAATACCCAACAGTATTTCACACAAGTGGAAGAGAAACCTAGGGACCAGAAGCCTGAAGACAAGGGTAAGTTGTATGGGCAGGCAGTAGCACTCCTTGTACATTATTTTTCCTCCCTTTTACCTCATGGGGAGTTTCCCATGATTAGGAGACTAGAGCTCAAGATACCTGAACCAGGTGTACAGATGGCTTTGCATGATATGCTGGCACCAGTCAGATGAGAGAAGGTGATACTGTTCTTCAGGGTGGCCCCAAAGTACAATTGAGAAGGAAAAATACTCACAATGGGTTATATTTGGGGCAGACATTTTAGACGACTTTACCTGGAAGGAGAAGATTATATTGCCTATTTTACCTGAGGTTAGGGCCTATTAAGACTTGAGCTAATGATCTGTTTCAGAAGTGATATTTAACATATGTAACAAGTCAGGCAAGGACATTGAGCAACTGAAATATAACACTGACGCAGGGTACTGAAGACCCCTGGTATGCCAGACCTTAACCTGTTAGTTATTGGATTATGAGGAGTCAGGAATGTCTCTGAGGAAGGACTAGAGTGATTTAGACAGTGAGGGAATACACTAGCACAGAGGCCCTGAGACAGTGACAAATTTCTCGAGATTGTTAAGGTTGAATGAGCGCATTCCCTCCACTTCTGTATCCCTTCATCTGAAGGTCAGGGTTCCAGGACTATCATCTGCATCTGTTTCATTTGGTTTTCCTTGTCTTTGTTATAGAAGGTCTGTATCACCTTACTGACGAGTCAGGCACCTGGGTGATTTTTAGTCCTAGTCTGATTAGACTGTTAGGGATTTAGAAGAAACAAAATCAGAGAACTAATGATAAGGAGGTTTTAGGGTAGGCTGGATGAACCATAAAGAATCGACCCAGAGAATGAGAATATTTGCATGCATGTAAGTGCTCACCAAGAGTGCATCACTGCAGAATAGGTTTTTAGTAACCATTAAGGGCATCAATCATCCTGCTGCCCAGCCAGTCCATTGGCTCAAGGGCATAACAGCTAGGGTGGCCAAAATGGAGGCGTTCCTTGACTTATCAGCATACATTTTCTTTCATCAAGTTAATCCAGCACTGTACTTCTAGGGTGCCCAGTCCACTACCCTGTGACTGGTGAATTATTTTGAATGCCCTCTCATCATGGCAGGGCAGCAGTTTATTGTCACTGTAATAGTCTTTCAAATTATAGTAACCTGTACCAGTCTTTCTGGATTTGTATTTGATTTTCCTGTTTTCTTACCTCTAAAAAGGAGTTCTGATATGTGTTGGGTTGCTAACTGCAAGATCAGTAGTTCAGATCTACTAGCCACTCTGTAGGAGAAAGATGAGGCTTTCTGCTCCTGTAAAGATTTATAGCCTTAGAAACTCTATACAGGGCCCGCTAATGCTATGAGTCTGAAGTAACTTGACAATGCACAACAGCAAGAGCATAGCACTAAGCATCACCAGGATTCCATACTTGTCTCCTACTCAATGAATTCACCACATGGCTAAGTATCAATGCAATAGGCTAATGACTCAATAGTCTAATCATATAAATAGCCAATCATCCTGATGGTACTAAGCTTCACTGGAATAATTAAAAACTTAGTCACAATACTCTATAGGAAACAGCACCTGGTGATACTAGGGTACTATGTGTTTTGTTGTTATTAGGTGCCATCGAGTCTGCTCTAACTCCTAACAACCCTATGCACAGCAGTGAAACACTATCCAGTCCTGTATCATCCTCACAACTGTTATGTTTGGGTCCATTGTTACTATGTTGTATGGTGTAGAATATAGGTAGAACCAGTGACCAATATGTTTAATATTGCTTTCATGGCCAGAATGCTTGAATCTGGGAACCTGTGGATGAAAGCACCTCTTAGAATTACACCTTGTCTTAGTCTAGTGAATATATATATATCACCGATTTTGCTTCTCAAGAGAATCAAAATATATACATACATACATACATACATACATACAAAGGGTTTAGTTTATATCAAGGAGATGGCTCACATAGTTATAGAGGTGGGGGGAAGTTCCAAGTTCATGGGTCAGGTGTCAGACTGAAGGCTCCTCCTGACTCTTATAGCTGCAGGAGTTCATGAAACCAAGATCAGTAGGTTGGGTGGCAGGCTTCGGGCTGCAGAAGTGAATGAATCCAAGGTTCAAAAGTAAGACGGCAGGCTACTTATGACTCCCAGGATTGGCAGGCAATACAGCAGGCCACTGACTCGAGTCCAAAGAACTGGAGGTTGGATGACAAGCAAGATGTAGAATCCAGAAACAACAAAAACCAAGCAAGTGTTACCAGAGTGTCCAATGTACTGGAAATAGGCAACACCTCCAAGGTAACTTCTTTTCAGTTGATTGACTTCTTATAGCAGAGCTCATCATGGGGATTATTGCATCTTAACTGCCAAACCACTGAGAATCCCGGCCCAGTCAAGTTGACACAAAACCTTAACTATCAAATACCCATTGCCTCACTCTCAGAATTTTTGCTTCCTGTCTCCAACTCTTAGCCAACAGAATTTAGTATCCAAGGGTGAAATGTTCTATCCAAAATTTAAAATAAGTTGATTCATTTTAGGTTCTTTGAGCAATCATAGCAAAATTTTGAGAAACTGAGTTGCTGGTTGAAAGCTAAGAAAATTAGAACAAGTAGAGGAGGGACACATTTTATGTCTGCAGTAGCTTTGTGAGTTCTTACAGAATTGAGGACTATAGCCTATACTGGTATTTGTTTGTTTGCTGCAAAATATATGACTCATCATCACATACTTCATTGAAATTAAAGAATTCCACAAACTTCTTCGGTCTGAAATTGATCAAACATCCAAGTAAGATGTGTTGATCATTACTGGTGACTGGAATGCAAAGGTTGGAAACAAAGAGTAGTTAGAAAATATGGCCTTGGTGATAGAAACAATGCTGGAGACCACATGATAGAATTTTGTAAGACCAATGATTTCTTCATTGCAAATATCTTTTTAAACAACATAAAAATGACTATGTACATGGACACAACATACCAAAAATTTTTGGGACATGGCGAAAGCGGTGCTGAGAGCTCAAGTCATTGCGATAAATACGCACATCCAAAAAGAAGAAAGAACCAAAATTAACACAATGACACAGCATCTCCAGCAATTAGAGACAGGTCAACAGAGGGAATCTACAGTCACCAAAAGAAAAGAAATAAAAAAGTTCAGAGCAGAAATAAATGAGATGGAAAACAGAAAAACTATACAAAGCATCAACAGGATAAGAAGCTGGTTCTTTGAAAGGATTAATAAATTGACAACCCACTGGAAAACCTAACAAAAGAAAAGGGTGAGAAGACACAAATAACATGCATTACAAACCACATGGGCGATATCACAATGGAGCAAAATGAAATCAAAGGGATATTAACAGAGTACTATGAAAAGCTATACTCCAACAAATTTGAAAACTTAGAAGAGATGGATACATTTTTAAAAAAACACAACATACCTAAACTTACACAGAGTGAAGTAGAAAACCTGAACAGATCAATAATAAAAGAAGAAATTGATCAGGTCATCAAAAAACTCCCAACCAAAAGAAGTCCAGGTCCAGATGGCTTCACTGGTGAGTTCTACCAAACATTCAGGGAAGAGCTGTCACCAATTCTACTCAAATTATTCCAGAATATAGAAGAGGATGGAAAACTTCCTAATACATTTTATGAAGCAAGCATAACCCTCATACCAAAACCAGGGAAGGACATCTCTAAGAAAGAAAAGTATAGACCAATATCCCTCATGAACATAAATGTAAAAATCCTCAACAAAATCCTAGCCAACAGAATCCAGCAGCATATCAAAAAGATAATACATCATGATCAAGTGTGTTTTATAACAGGGATGCAATGATGGTTCAACATTAGAAAAACAATCAATGTAATTCACCACATAAATAAGAAAAAGGAAAGGAACCACATGATCATATCAATCAATGCCGAAAAGGCATTTGACAAAATCCAACATCCATTCCTGATAAAAACACTGAACAAAGTAGGAATCGAAGGAAAATTCCTTAACATAGTATATGTACAAAACCAACAGCCTGCATTACTCTCAATGGAGAGAAACTGAAAGCCTTCCCTCTGTGAACTGGAACCAGACAAGGAGGCCCTTTGTCACTACTCCTATTCAATGTTGTTTTGAAAGTCTGAGCCAGAGCTATAAGGCAAGATAGGAAAATTAAAGGCATCTGTTTGTGGATGATATGAGCCTATACACAGAACACCCCAAAGACTCAGTAAAAAAGCTGCTAGACCTCATTGGAAGATTCAGCAAAGTGGCAGGGTATAAGATCAACACACAAAAATCAGTTGGATTCCTGTATAGTAACAATGACAATGCTGAAAAGGACATTAGGAAAGAAATGCCATTTACAATAGCTGCCCAAAGGATGAAATATTTAGGAGTAAATGTAACCAGAGAAACAAAGGACCTATACAAAGAAAACTACAAAACACTGCTACAAGAAACCAAAAGAGACTTACAAAAGTGGAAGAATATACCATGCTCCTGGATAGGAAGACTTAACATTGTGAAAATGTCAAT
>NW_006408528.1:7610804-7621012 GCF_000296735.1 Chrysochloris asiatica | reverse complement strand
CTCAGAAGGTTGGAAATAGAAATACCTTATGATCCAGCAATTCCTCTACTTGGTATTTACCCACAAGAAATACGAGCCATAATACAAGTAGATATATACACACCCATGTTCACAGCAGCAATATTTATAATTGCAAAAAGATGGAGACAGCCTAAGTGCCCATCAACTGAAGAATGGCTAAATAAACTGTGGTACATACACACAATGGAATACTATGCTATCTTGAAGAACAACAAGGAAGCTGCAAGCCACCGAATAACATGGATGAACCTTGAGGATATTATGCTGAGTGAAATTAGTCAGTCATAAAAGGAGAATTGCTGCATAGGACCATTATTGTAAAAGATTAAAGAAAAGAACCCACCCAAAAAGGGGGGGCGGATTATATGTATATTTGCTGATCACTAGGATGTATGGGATAAGGTGAGGGGAGGGAGGGAGGAGAAGATAGAACACAGGCAAGGGAAAGACACAGGGTAGTTTGGTTGCTGGGGGAGACAATACTTAATAAGGGGGAGGGGAATGGAAGAACAAGGTGGATGGGAGAACAGTTAGGCAGGTTTTCATGGGCTAAGTGGGTCAGAGGTAAATGATGATGTATGCACAACCTTGGAACAACAGGGCTCTGGGATACAGGGATTGAGGCATGGTTTGAATGGGTAAAAGAGGGGAATAATGTTAAGATGCTTGGCTGTCTTTTGAATCTTGGTTTCCCTTGACTACCATTATCAAATAGACACTTGATGGGGAGAGAAATGAATAGCCAGAAACATCACAATAGAGAGCTTGTAAGTCTGTCTTCAGCCTATAACTGATTGGAATACCTTAAAGGGGGCTAGAAGTTGCCCAGTGAAAGAGGCTTCTTGTGGAAGCTTTGTATCGCATAACACCATAGGTAGAATCCTGAACCCCATCCAGAATTGTCTGAAGTGGGAAATTTCCACTTAAAAGGTGAAGTAGACCATCCTGGAGTGGCTAGAAGAACAGAAGATACTTCATGAAAGAAAGACCAGCAGGAAAAATCAAAACCAATAATGACAGTCAGATTGACTACTACAAGAACAAGCAAGTTGTTCTCCCAGGAGCCATCAAGGCAAGCGGTCAGGTCCCCTCAGGACAAACCCCCTTCCAAGACTAAGACTCAAGGGTAACACATGAGCTGGCATGTGGTCTGGCTGATGACCACTTTGGTCACTGATAAGGGGAAGAGGGGGGAAAACAACAATGATGTAGGGAGCTAAGACCTAGTTGGCCAGCAGTATGGCAAGACCCGGGGACTCCTGGGCCCAGAGGCAGTGACATGGCCACAGACGACTAGAGCGGAGAGCCAAGCATCCAGCTGATATGAAGTGAGGGGAGATGCACAAGAACACCCATACTTGCAGATAGTACCCACTTGACCTGGCTTCAAAGGCTGGATGATCAGAACTCAACTAGAAGAAGAAAGAAGAGGAAAAAAAAAAGAGTAACCCACTACAATTTGATAAACTTTACCTATACTTATGGATGTAGTAGCTCAAAAAAAGGAACAAATCTTTACAGTGAGGATCACTCCCACCCCATCGGTACACAGGGTTGACAGGGATGGACAACTTACACAGGGCTACCCAAAATGGGCGGAGGCTACAAAGGCAAGAAGTGACTGTCTTATAAGTTTTTAAGAGGGAGCTTAGTCTCAGACAGGGTGGGGAATCTCCACTGAATGATTTCCAACTCTTTGGGATAGGGCCAATGAAAGGAGATGGGGATAAGACTCCTGTGGTACAATAGTGAATAATTGCTGTCAGGACTGACTGTGAGGGTTGGAAATGTAAAGGTAGATGTTTTGTAACAAAAGGAGGGGAGTGACTGATTTTGTAGTCCAGGAGTGGAGGTCCCTGGGACCATCAAGTGAGAAGAGCGGAGTGCGGGACCCTACCCAGAGAAGCAGTGATGCCAGATATGGAGGCAGAGATGATGACGTGGAGAGATGGAGCCGCTGGGGACACTGGACTCAGGGAAGGAGAGGGGCTGTGTGCTGGAGGCCAGGGGGCAGGCCTGTGGGGTGTACCGTTTGGTTGTTTGATTATGCATGGAGGGGATTGTAATCATTTCAATGAAATGAAATACGATAGGATGAATGTAAAACTGATGTTCTCCCATGTCAACCCACATAATTCACAATAAAAACTTAAAAAAAAAAAACACTCAAAAACACCCAAACCATTGCCACTGTGTTGGAGTCCAACTCATAGCTGCCCCATCAGGGTTTCTGAGGCTGTAAATCTTTATGGAAGCCAAAAGCCTCATCTTGTTCCTGCAGAGAGGTTGGTGTATTTGAACTGTCAACTTTTCTGTTAGTAGCACAATGATTAGCCATCAGGGCGCATTAAGGGTATTGCAGCCCATCCTTAATCCTCTTACTGGTATATCACGTCAGAGCACATCATGGAAAATCACCACATGTCAGCCACATTATATCATTGTTGTTGTTGTTATGTGCCGTGGAGTCGTTTCCGACTCATAGTGACCCTGTACAGTGTTTCCGAGGCTGTAAATCTTTACGGGAGCAGAAAGCCTCATCTTTCTCCCGTGGAACAGCTGGTAGTTTCGAACTGCTGATCCTGAGGTTAGCAGTCCGATTCGTAACCACTACGCTACCAGAGTTCCTTATGTAACCGCAAAACCACTGAGAATCATGGCCCAGCCAAGCTGACACAGATTTTGAGGGGACACAGCCATTCATTTATTAAATATTTATGAGTAATGCAGAATAGTGAAAAAGTCAGAAGGCTAGAATGCCGCCACCACGAACCCTCATTCTTATTTGTTGTTAAATGCTGTGGAGTTGGTCCTGACACATAGTGACCCTGTGTAGGGTTTCAGAGGAGTGGCTGGTAGGTTTGAACTGCCATCATTACCCTACAGCATCACATCAGGACTCCTCATTCCTTTAGTACCCATAGAATGCATAAACCTGTGTGATTTGCTAATGCTCTAGAGAGTGTGATTTGCTAATGCTCTAAAAAGAAACCATGTGTTTTACTTTAATGCTAGCTTAACTATTTAACCAGAAATATTTTAACCTTAGATTTTGAAAGGACTAGCTACTTCTAGGTATTTTTTAAATGATAGTTAAACTGTAAATATGATATTATATCTTTTGTCTGGTATAGTTGTCCTTATATTTAAAATCATTTTGTGGATGAAGATAAGTTTTCACTTTGTTCTTTTCAAGTTAATTTTGGGTTTACATTATAAAGAACACATCAAGTGTGTTAGAAAAGTAGGCATCTGCCAAGAGGGAAAAGTCATTAACTATATGAGACCACTAATGAGAAATGGTATTTACTTCAGAAGTCAATTAGCAAATTATAATCATGATGATATGGAAAAATTAATGTTCATTTTTAAATACTCAATTAAAAAAATATTGCCTCACAGAAATGTATTCTTGTATTTTTTTTAAAGTTAAGAGTTGTAGTGAGCTTGGAAGAGCTTTATGGTGTTTATTTTTTCTCTCTTGTCAAAAAGAAAATAGATTTATTTGGGGAGTGTAGGGTTAGATCACAACTGCTCCAAAATGACCACCCTAATGTCAACTCAAACTATATCTTCCCCCTTCTTCCACTAGCTCGGGCTTTAGTTATACATATTCTATGAAAGAGTCAACAGTTCCCTCCTCCCACTATGCAAACAAAAACTCCTTGTTCTCAGGCTTTAGTTATACCTAGGATAGGAAGGAGCAGACAGTCTCCTACTCACGCTATGCATACTGAAGCTGTAAGAAGGTACAGACGACCCTGCACCTTGTGGTTTTCCTACCTTTTCTGTGTTTCACATACCACCCTTAACTGCCCTGACTCATGTGAAGCTTGTATACCTTATGATATAAAATGATCCTAGCCCACGTCCCTCACCTGGACAAACTTCACTGTCCAACCGGTTGCCACTGGAGACAGCTGTCCGTGTCCTCATTAATAAGTTTCCTTGTCGACAAACTATCTCTTTTATTTTCCTTTCTGTAACAAACTAATGTTGGATTGCTTCCTAGTAATTTTTTTCAATCTCTAGGCAACTAGATATGCAAAAGGCAATTCCCTTCTGGGTCTAAACCTCAAGAGGGAGATAATATCATGATTTGAAAAGACAAAATCTTTGCTCATTCTGTGTCATCTTATAGATGTTTTTAAAAGACTTGCAACAACATGAAACACTTTGACAAAAACTAAAGCCTGTTACCATCGAATAGATTCCAACTCATAGTAATCATACAGCACAGAGTGGTGGTGGTGGTTGTGCACCATGAATTTGGTTCCAACTCATAGTGACCATGTATAGGGTTTTTGAAGCTGGAAATATTTTCAGGAGCAGAAAGCCTCATCTTTCTTCCGCAGAGTGACTGGTAGATTTGAACTGCTGACCTTGTGGTTTGAGCCCAACATATAACCCAATACACTACCAGGGTTCCTGTTGCCCAGAGTAGAACTGTCCTATAGGGTTTCCAATGCAGTAAATCTTTATGGAAGCTGACAGCCACATCTTTCTCCCTCAGGATCCTTGGAGGGTAGGAACAGTCAACCTTTAGGTTAGCTGCTAAACACTTTCACCTCAGCACCACCATGACTCCTCAAGCACTTTGAAAGAGGCTTATATTTTGAAAAGAAGTTAATCTTTTTCTTTGGTCTTTCTCCTTTTATATGCTTCTTACCATAAACACAAGTTTAAAACGGTCATAAATTGAGATTCTTTGTTTATATTTAGCTTCCCTCAAGGGATTCTACAAAAAAGGAAATCTAAAGAAAGTTTTCCTATGCATAGGTGTCTATATTTTCTTTAAAATAAATGTCATTTTCATCTTCTGTTACCTTACATTTTGTCAAGAAATTTCCTAATGGCTTCCTTAGATATTTTCTCTTTCTGTAAATGCATTACTGTGGAACTAGTCCCTTCCTGATTTCCTGTTGTTTCTCGGCTATTGCATTATTGGTATTTAGTATGTCTTTATAAGTTAATTTTTTCTTTTTCTTCTTAATTTTTCAATGATACTGATCTTAAAAAATTTATACTAATACTTTTATTATTAATTCCTTCTGGAGAGACATTCATACCTAAATGTGATTTATTTTGTTTAATAAATTTAATTAAAATTTCCTCCTTTAAATATGTACTTTGCTTAGATTTTAGTTTTTTTCATTCAAATTAATAACAGAGAATGAAAACATTTAGATAGAGACTTAAGTGGTTTTGCTATCTTTTGAGCAGTTAATTAATATTATTCATTTTAATCATTTTTGGAATCTGTTAAATATAACAATATGTTCTGTTTCTCATATATAAAAAAGTTAGTCTATAGCTCTCTATAAAGTATTACTACAAAATCATGGAGACTTTTTTAAAACAAAAATATCAAAATATGAAATTATTGGTGTGGTGCTGTAGGTTAAGCACTGGACTATGAACCACAAGGTCTGCTGGTCAAACTCACCAGCTGCTCCTCGGAAAACATATACAAGGTTGCTGTGAGTTGGAGTCAATTCCATAGCACTTAACAACAACAGTAGCATTGTTTCTTAATATAGCCTAAGTACTTCTGAATGTATTGTTTCTCTAACCTGTCCCCAAAGAATTCTATACTCTTTGATTTACACTATGTCAAAATGGTAGTTTGGGGAGCAAAAAGAAGTCTGAAGAGGCAAGATTATGTAGAGGTTGATGACATAAGATTTCTCAATGAAATTCTCATAGGCGAGTCCTTGCTCCAAGAATGAGCAGGTGTATTGTCATGATGGGGGAAAAAAAACTCCTGGGTGTAACTTTCTGGTGTTTTTCTCATCATTGCAGTTCTCAACTTTCAATAAATGTACTCCTAATGAGTCCTTCTGATAGTCCTGTGTTCTTCGAGAAAATCTATCAAGAATACCCCTCTGGAATCCCAAAACACAGTCGCCATACCTCTCTGCCCTAAATTTAACTGGACCAGCAGATGTGAGAAGCCATAGTTTTGATTGGACTTATTGTTTTGAAGGCATTCTAATGAGACTAAGACATATGTATAACTGAGAGAACTTGTCTCCAGCCATCCACTGATTGCAGAGACATGCTGAAACATGTTTTATTTGGAATAGACTTCTGTATATAAGCAATACTTTTTAAACTTAACTTCTTATATGAACAGAGGGTCTGTTATGAGATAGATACTACGTTACGTTATGCTCATTT
This sequence comes from Chrysochloris asiatica, assembly GCF_000296735.1. Lineage (NCBI taxonomy): Eukaryota > Metazoa > Chordata > Mammalia > Afrosoricida > Chrysochloridae > Chrysochloris > Chrysochloris asiatica. The sequence goes on along the minus strand of NW_006408528.1, from coordinate 7,614,811 downwards.
GTCATTGCTTCTTTCCAATGATAATTTTTAGAGTTACTGACCAAAATTAATCTTAAGGTGTTCTCTTTCACTCTGATTTGAATCTTATTCTGTTAAATATTTTATTCAATTCCAGGATGTCTATGTCCAACTGTTTAAGTTCTTAGCTGTTAAGAGAAAATTCGGAGGTTCAAGTCCATTCAGGGATCCCTTGAAAGAAAGACCTGGTGGTCTACTTCCAAAAAAACCTGTCATTGAAAACCCTGTGGAGCCTAGTTTTACTCTGACACACATATGGTCACCATGAGTTGGAATCAACTTGGCAGCAGATATTTATTTCTTTATTTTTATTTTTTAGTGTTTATGGGGCTAAGATATAAGAACCTTAAATAAACACCCTACCAGTTCTGATCATTCTAAAATTACCTGGTAAAGTTATCTACCTTTGTGATCGTTGTGCATGTGTAAAACGTCAATGAAATCTGGAAAAAGTAAAGAAAAACTTGACAATCTTTATTGGCAATCCAAACCAAACCAAACCCACTTCTGTTGAGTTGATACTGACCTATAGGACAGTCCCTGGAGAAGGACATGATGTTTGGTAAAGTGGGGGCTCAGCAAAAAAAGAGGAAGACCTACAACGGGATGTATTGGCACTGCGGCAGCAGCAGCGGGTTCAAGCGTAACAACAACTGAGAGGATGGCGCAGGACCAGCAGCGTTACGTTCTGTTGTGCGTAGTAGGGTTGTGCGTAGTATTGTTCTGCTGAAACATAAATTCCCACAGTTACTATGTGTATTTAATGTGAAAAGGAATCAAAAAGAAATATTACATAAAGTAATCATTCATCAGGGAAATATAAATATTTAGGAATGGAAACTAGCTTTAAGAGTATGAATGCCCAACCAGTTCAATTTATTTATTCATTTATGATTTATTTATTCACTTGGCAAATGCTGATCCAGTGCCCACCATGTACCATGCTGCTCACACCTGGTGTGGGCTTGGCAGACTCCCTGGAACTCTTGTATTTCATTTGGCTTTCCAACAGGAAGCCTATGCTTATAGGTTCCATCCTTAAATCTATCCACTGAACTTCAACTGGTAATTTGCTTTTTGACTTGAAGCCCGGGGCTTCCCAGTTAGTGAGAGCGGCTGATAAAAGGGAGAGTAAAGAACCAAAGGAAGTAATTTGTCTCCATTTCTGCTTATGAGGCCATCCAAGCAAATTTTCCTGATGCTTTGGTAATCTGTAAGGTTGTCGCATATTGTCCAAAGAATCTGGAAAGATAAGTTACTAAATATATATTATGCAAAGATTCCTTGGTGGCACAGTGGTATATTACCCAACCACAGATGCTAAATTATCTAATCTTTCATTGGTATGGGAAGGTCGCCTAGTATTACCAGGTGTTACAGCCTAGTATTACCAGGTGTTAGAAACAGATGTTCCGGTTACTTGTCCAACTACTTGCACATGCACTATGTACATGAAATAACATGCGAAATGACTAAACCTGATTAAAAGTTACCGGAACTGTACTGTGTGTATACCACACCAAAACCAAACCCAATGCAGCGAGTTGATTCTGATTCCAACTACCCCATAGGTTTCCAAGGCTTTAAATCTTTATGGAAGCAGATTGCCACATCTTTCTCCTGCTGAGTGGCTGGTACATGTCCTTACTGCTTGGGAAAAATTACAGCTCGAATCCCTGGAATGCGAGACTCAGAAGAGGTCAAGCGTGTACTTTCAAGAGTCTGATGTGGGAGATAGGGTTATTGCCAGGACTGTGGAGAGCTCATAATTGAAAGTAGAGCAGTTGGCCACCATCTTTGAGTGTCTGACTCTATTGGCCAAGAGATGTGCTTGCTATGCAACCCACATATTGATCTTATTTCACCCTTCTGGTTATCATTCCAAGTGCTCAAATGTTGCAAATTCCATTCTGACCTGTTTTCACTTTGTTGGACGTGACTGAAAAGGGAAGAACCAGTTCAATGCCTTGCTTTAAAATCTAACTTGAAACTAAACCTCATTTTAAATATCACTATAAATAAAATTAGTTTCGACATCTATTTGTGAAAGATGTAAGATTTGGTGCAGATTTCGCACCATGCCTGCACATTAGAATCACCTGGAGATGCCTTAAACCTCTAGATCCCAGGTCAGGAAATCACAATCACTGGGGGAGGGACCCAAGTATCTGAATCCAGGGTTGATGGTGATAAATAATGTAGATATTTAGGTGAATGTAAACTACTGCATCGCTCTAAAAAGAACAACTGAGTTACTACCAACAGATTCAGTCTGCTGAAATTAAATGTGTAAGATAAATGTGTGAGATACGTTCTTTCCTGTATTTATTTTTAATGAAATGTGTATAACTTAATATTTTTACATCATGGTGGTCGTTAAGGATACTCCTTTCTGCAGCTATATAATCTGTGACATTTTGTGCAGACCCCTTCTACTTGTACGAATTCAATTGTCAATTTTATATTTCCAAATTCCACTTTACTGAAAATAATGAAAGTAGATCAATATAGTTATGTTAATGGTAGTAATATGAAGCTCATTGGAAAGAAAATGGTAATACATATTTTCATAAGTTCTACATTACTTAGCTCATTGAACAGAACTGTCCTAATGATGTAAGGCTGACATTTTGAATGTCTGAGGGGTCTGTTGATAGCACCGTGGAGATAAGAAGCTATTTTACATGCATGAAACTGGAGTGAATGACTAGCTGAATATATTCAAATTGCCTTTAATGTCCTGTTTTTACTACCAAATTTTAGTCAAACTTTTTGACTAAAATTCCTAGAAATGAAATAAAGTAAATCTGTTTTTTTCATTCTTCTCACCTCACCTAGTTAGTTGTCTGTCATTTTGTTTGAATAGTGAGCATGCTTCAGTTCCAAATTGAAAAAAATAAATATCATGCCTAGAAAAAAACACATTGCCACAATCATGGGATTTAATCAGAACCAGCCATGAGGCAATTCCTACTTGGAATTTTCTTCCTTCAGTTCTCGATAGGACACACTTCCTTGCTTTTTTCCTTCAGTTTTGTCTTTCTTTGGACTTTACTCTCATCATGTACTGTTTCTTTGTTTTTGGTTGTTGTTGAAAATATATACAGCAAAACATATACCAATTCAACAATTTCCATATATACTATTCAGTGGCATTGATTACGTTCTTCAAGTTGTGCAGCCATTCCCATCCTCCTGGTCTGAATTGTTTCTCCGTCACTGATAGAAACGCTGTACCCTAAACTGCCTATCTAACCTTTCTAGTTGCTAATGTTAGTCTGATCCCCTATAGATAGTTCATTGGAAGAGCGCACTACTCAAGCAGCCATTCTTTAATTAAACTAACCTATTGGTTTTGTTCTGGTGTGGCTCTGTAGGGTAAGCACTGGACTGCAAATTTGGTTGGAACAGCAAAGTCAGTGGTCTGAACTCACCAGCTGCTCCTCGGAAACCCTATACAGGGTAACTATGAGTTGGAATGGCACTTAATGACAATTGCTCTGTTAAAAGAAGTCTTCATGGGTATTTTTTTTTTTTTTTTTTTTTAAAAAAGAAATCAGATCATGGTATTTAATTTAACTTTTCACAAATATCCTTGAACTTTCAATAGCATCTAAAAACTGAATTGAATTGGTACAGGAAGGTGGGTGTCAGCTGTTCGTAGCATTCGTAGAATGGTGATGGAAGTTGTAGATCCACTGAGTCCTGAGTTCTAGATAGTAGCTAGTAGCGTGTAGTCAACTTGTACCAGTGTCACGGCCTCCGGCATTCCATATTCCTGCTGCTGTGGCTTCCGTGGGTGCACATGCTGGCCTTTGCTTGGACCTCTGCTTCCTCTTTCTTCTTTTGAGCTTCAGCCTGCACATTCGCTTCTTCCTCCACTTGGTTTTCATGGCTCGGAGACTTCTAAAAAGATGGCACTAAGGCCGAGAGAGCGAGTTATTTTTATACTATGTAATTGATTTCAGTATTTACCTTGAAATCAGTTT
>NW_006408528.1:7586006-7602444 GCF_000296735.1 Chrysochloris asiatica | reverse complement strand
CTAAGCCTCTGGCGCACTAAGCTTTACGAGGGCCGTGTGACTGTGAATTCCCACTTGGGAGGCTCAATTCTCCAGCTTCCCTTTCCCGATCCCAGAGCCCCTACTCACGAGCACCGTCTCGCCACGCTGGCAAACCGGAACCCCCTTCATGGGTATTTTTTAAGATTTAAAGATTATCTAAAGGCAATACTTTTGGAGATATGCTATTGTAAAGTGGCTTCAAGTTGGTTCTGACTCATAGTGACCCTGTAGTAGGGTCTCTGAGGAACAGCTGGTGGGTTTGAAATGTCGACCTTGTAGTTAGCAGTCCACTATTTATGCTATAGGGCCACACCAGTTCTCCCTAAACGACTCTAGAAAATCTGTATTCCATAATTTGAGATTCTGATCTGCACTTTCTCCCCTTTTCAGTCAGCGTTCTATATAATCTTTTATCTGAAAGTGCAGAAATAGTAGCTGGGAACCGTGTCCAGCATGAATTGGTTTTTTCATTGTAGTGGGGAAAACAGTGTTGTGAGTTTCTAAGTAATGAAGATCTTCAAGATATCTGTAGTCTCTGTAGGAAATAAAAGTATTATAAATACTTGCCCCTGTAAAGACAGTAGAAATTGTGAGAATTGGGAGGAGATAGTAATTAAAGAGTTGCCTGGAGTAATATTTGACAGGAGATGAAAATGTCAAATATATCTTGGTGTAGAGAAAATGAATTTGTGCAAATGGAAGACTACATATTGTTCTATGAGAGGGAAGCCAAAGGATTAGCAACAGAGAGTATCAACAGTTAATCTTCTCTCTAGACTCCTGTACTTAACAACAACAACATAGACTCCTGGCATGGCACTGTAGATTCAGCATGGAACTGTGAACCACAGGTCGGCAGCTCAAATCCACCAGCTGCTCCTTAGAAACCTATACTATGTAGGGTCACTATGAGTTGGAATTGACTCAATGGCACTTAACAGCATACTAATCAAAGAATAAACTAATGAGTACCATGATACTGGGCAGTAGCATCACTAGAGGTGTGTAGGGGGCACTGACCACACCAGGCAACACTATCAGAGGGCGTGGCACCAAAATGATTGTCTACAAAGTTTTTGTGCAGTATTTCAGCAGAAATTGATTATTTTTTAATGGAGATATCCATGTAGGTAGTTATAACAACAGAAATGTCTTGTGTAAGTTCAGTTTACATGTATCAACATAACTACAAGGCTAAAACACTATGAAAATGTACTCTTTGAATCTTCTGCCATGTTCTGATGAGAACTGACAGTATATCCCATGTCAGTGAGGCTATGGGTCATGTGGTAAAGCTCCCCATGCCACACATACATGCTGTTGTTTTTGCTACTGCTGGTGTTTTCATATTCACTGATATTTTTGGTGTTTTAGCTACACTATTGTGGTAATTAGTATTTGTGAACCTAAATCAAGAACTTCTTTGGGAATGAAGTAATAATTAAAGTAAAAGAATGAGAAGCATCAAAATTGATTTCCACTTAGTTACTAATAATATTGTTAACTAAATGGGGAATGCTGGTGGTGCTGTAGGATAAGCACTGGACTACTAACCACAAGATTGACAACTTTACCAGCTGTTCCAAGACAGAAAGATGAGGATTTCTGCTCCTGTAAAGATTTACAGCCTCAGGAACCTTATGTAGGGTCGCTATAAGCTGGAACTGACTCAAGGACCCCTGACAACAACAACGGTATTGTTGTGATTCAGTGTGGAAAGATTTTACAAAACAATTTTGTAGTTAGTATTCATGTTGTTGTTGTTGTTGAGTATCGTGGAGTTGGTTCTGACTCATAGTGACCCTGCACAGGGTCTCCGAGGCTGTAAATCTTTACAGGAGCAGAAAGCCTCATCTTTTTCTCACGGAAGAGCTGGTAGTTTCAAACTGTCAGCCTTGAGGTTAGTAGCCCGATTCGTAACCACTACGCTACCAGAGCTCCTTAGTATTCATAGAGTGTAACAAATATCAGATTTTAAGCAAATTGCTGCTATATCACATATAATTCTACAAATAAAAGTGGTAATAATCATTACTAAAGATTCTATATGGTCTGGTATAGGGGGAGGTTCATGAGGGAGGGTGACACCATGAATTGCCTTGCTGGGTGACACCAACTCTAACAATGTCACTGGTCTCTGATACACCAGCACCTTAAAACAAATCATTTGTAAATTTCAGAAATGTGAATTGCCTTTCCGGGACTACTATTTAAATGTCACCTGCCTAAAAAAACAGATTTTAATTGGATGTTGATTGGAAAATTCTTCACTCTTTCCTTTTCCTTTGTGAAGATCTGTTCGATCTAACAGTATCCAAGCGTGCAGCATTTTAAACATGGAAAAGGTGAGCAAACACTATTACTTGCTCTGAGCCCTATGGCACAGGCTGCTGCTTTGATGCAATTATTCTTCTTGGCCACACCTTACTAGCCTAAAGAGTACCATCACTCGGGTTTATTCAGAAAAAACAAACATGTAACAGAGAAAGAATGTTTTAAAAAGGGAGCTTGAAGACACTATACACCAAGTCCTCTTTTCTCTGAAAACACCTAAAGTGACCTGAGAGAAAACTAGGAAGTAACTGGAGCCTTGGTTTCATCAACTATTCAGAGGCATTGCCCTGCAAGGTCTTTTAAATCCCAAACTGTATAAATTGTATCTGCCTAGAACCCTGGTGGCGCTGTAGGACAAGCACTGCTTTATTAAACAAATGGTTGGCAGTTCAAACCCACCAGTCGCTCTGTGGGAGAAACGTGAGGCTTTCTGCTCTCTTAAAGGTTTACTCTTGAAAACACTATTTAGAGTTGCCATGAGTGCAGATCAACTTGGTGGCAGTGAATTTGATTTTTGGTGAGAGCCAGATGGAATCCTTGTGGCAGGATAAACTAGACTACTAACCAAGCACAAGGTCAGCATTTCAAACTCACCGTCTGCTCAGTGAGAGAAAGATGAGTGACTTTCTGCTCCCATAAAGATTTACAGCCTTAGAAATCCTAGATAGGGTAGTGGTGATTCTGAATTTACTTGGTGGCAGTGGGTTTGATTTTTTGGCTTAGAACTGGATAAAGCGTATTTGCTTAAAACAATAGTGACATCTGGTGGCTAAATATGCTAATGACGGATTTAGTTGCCTTTTAATTTTTCCAGGGCTTGGTGCGTTTGGTTTTTAAAAACGGCCACCTTTTTCTACTTGATAATGTCCGAGGGCCAGTTGGGAGTCTTATTGTTTAGATTTTACTTATCTAATTTGTTGTTTATATCATGTTGTTGTTATTTTTAATTAAGTAGGTGAATGAGCAACATGTTTTCAGTACATGAGATTACCTTCCTAACCTTCAGGTTTGCTCTGACATGCAGCTGCTTAGAATAGTGCAGTATTAAACTTAAAAATAAATTAATTTGCTTAATTTTTTGACTTATTCAACTTCTACTCTTGCGTTAAACTCGATTGCGACAGCAGGATTCAGACAAAAAAAATACAGCACCAAAATTAGTTTAGAACTATGGAACTGGTAATATGCTGGCCTGGGTTTGAGACCTCCTTTTGTTAATACAGGTAGAAGCAGAGTAAGTTTCTTTTTTCATTGTCTTTGTCATTATTTCCTGGCTTGCCTTTCATGCTGGGTGGAGTTTCTGATGATGAAAATCCTGTCCTTCCTTCTGCATCATAACTCTTTATGTCTTAGACAATTCTTAGTTTCTATGAATGATGAGTGAGCAAGTACACTTTTATGGAATTCTATGCCCCCGACACCTGCTGTTGTTGTTAAGGGCTGTCAAGTCGGTACTGACCCATAGCAACCCTGTATAGGGTTTTCAAGAAGTGACTGGTGGGTTTGAATTGTATAGTGCTTATCCTACAGGGCCACACCAAGACTCCACATGTTTAATGTTTATACTGTGTGAATGGAAAATCTTAACATCCCCTTGAGGGCAGGAGTGACTGACATTACTAGCTTCGTTTCACTGACTCAGAAATCCCACCATTCCCTGTCTCCACTGCAGTGCTCCTGTCTTTATTGTAGCATTTAGTACTAGCAGAAATTGTGAACTGATTCGCTTATCTATTAGAACAAAGCTGAAATAGAATTTTACATGCTTTAGTTGGTAAGTAAGAAGAATTTACTTGGAGTCTTGTTGTGGCACCATAGATAAGCACTGGATTGATAGCCATAGGTTGGTGGTTCAAACCTACCAGCTACTCCTTGGAAACCCTATATAGGATTGCTATGCGTCAGAACCAACATGAAGGCACACAACAATGACATAGCTCACACACACAATCAGTAAATATTAGACTTCTACCACTACTTTTGGACTCCTGGTGTGGTAATGTAGAATAAATAATGGACTGTGAACCACATGTCGGTGGTTCAAACCCACCAGCTGTTCCTTGGAAACCCTGTAAAGGGTCGTTATGAGTCAGAACTGATTCCTTGGAACTTAACAACAACAATTTGTTTATGGGTTTATTGCCCTTTTCTTACTACAATGTAAGATTAGAAATCTGAGTTTCCAAGCATTTAAACAATTTCACTGAGACTCTAGGAAGAAGCAAAGTGAGGAAGGGAATCCAGGTAATAAGATTCTGTAGGCTTTCTATGGAGTCCTGGTGTGGTGCTGTAGGATAAGCACTGGACTGCTACCCACAAGATGGGTGGTCCAAAACCATCATCTGCTCCTCCTAAACCCTATAGGGTTTCTTTGAACTGAAACCAAGTCAACAGCATTTAATAACAACAGCCTTTCAAAATGCAGGGAAAGATCAGACTATCCAATTCCTCCTCTTCACTTCCTCCTTTCTTAACAAATGTCTATGGTTCCTGGGATGTTTGTAGACAAGAAAGTGGCTGCAAAATGGGAGTGTGGGAGGTCCTCTTCTCTATCTCTGGCCACTGTGGATTTTGAAATGAGAAGTAGAGTTATAGATGGATATATTCAGTTTAGTTTTCCTAAGAACAGACAGGTGGTTCAAATAGAAATTTGAATTATTTATTAATGACCTAGGGAAACATTTGTCCTGATAACTCTAATCATTTTATGCTTAAATTGCTTATATCTTTAGACCTGTACTAGGTCTTACTATCATTTATTCATTTGTACGTTGAGTCAGCAAGCCCTAATTCAGAAGTTACTATGGGAATACATCAAGCTAGGTTATTGTCTCCTCCACTTTTCTATTTGTCTAATGTGGTGGCTTGTATGTTGCTGTGATGCTGAAATATCAGCAAGATCACTCATGGAGGACAGGCTTCAGCTGAACTTCTAGGCTAGAAGGAGAGGCAGACCACTTCCGAATGGCTAGCCACTGAAAACCTTATGAATAACAGTAACACATTATCTGATATAGCATCTCAGGTTCAAAGGCACTCGAAATATGATTGGGAGAGAGTTGCCTCTTGAAAATAGAGTAGATCTTAATGATGTGAATGGAAAACAACTTCTAGGAATAGCATCTGCTGATGGGGCACAACTCAAAATGAGAAGAAACAGTTGCAAACATCTATTAATACTCAGAACATGAAATGTATGGATCTAGAAAAAGTGGAAGTCACCAAAAATGAAATAAATCTCATAAACATTGGTATCCTAGGCATTACTGAGCTGAAATGGACTGGTATTGGCCATTTTGATCTGACAATCGTATGGTTTACTTTTCCAGGAACCACAAATTGAAGAGAAATGGCATTCCTTTCATTATAAAAAACAGCATTTCAAGATCTATCTTGAAGTACAATGCTGTCTGTGACAGGATAATATTCATATTACTACAAGGAAGAACAGCTAATACCACCATAACTTAAATCAAAGCATCAACCTCTAAATCAGTGATTATGTAGTTGGAGAATTCTATCAGTGTAGCTTGGACATCTTCCTTCACCATATAATCTTCCTGATTATATACCACCACTGAAATAGTTGAGCAATGACCAACTCTTTCTGGAATTACAGTGTCTCTTTGTATTCTTTCCATCTTCTTTTGATATTTTCTACATCATTCAATATTTTGCCCATTTGTTGATGTTGTTAGGTGCCATCAAGTCTGTTCCAATTCTTAGCAACCTTATGCACAACAGAATGAAAAACTGCCCAGTCCTGTGCCAACCTCACAATCATTGTTATACTTGAATCCATCGCTGCTGCCACAGTGACAATCCATCTCCTTGGGGCCTTCCTTTTTTTTTTTTTTGGACCCTCTACTTTACCAAGCATGATGTTCCTCTCCAGGGACTGGTCCCTCCTGATAATATGTACAAAGTATGAGAGAAAAAGTCTCTCTATCCTGGCTTCTAAGGAACATTTTGACTGTACTTCTTCCAACACAGATTTGTTTGTACTTCTGGCAATCCATGGTACTGTTAATGTTATTGTCCAACAGTATAACTCAAATGCATCAACACCTTATTCATTGTCCAACTTTCACATACATATGAGACTACTGAAAATACCATGACTTGGGTCAGGGACACCTTAATCCTCAAACTGACATCTGTGCACTTGAACACTTTAAAGAGGTTATATGCAGCAGATTTGCCTAATGCAATACATCATTTGGTTTCTTGACTGCTGCTTCCATAAAAGTTGACAGTGGTTGCAAGCAAAATGAAGTCTTTGACAAATTCAATCTTTTCTCCTTTTATCATGCTGTTGTTTATTGATTCAGTGGGGACTTTTGTTTTGTTTACATTGAGGTACAACCCATACTGAAGGCTGTGACCTTTGATCCTCATTAATAAATACTGTTTTAGCAAGCAAGTTTGCATCATCTGCGTATCACAGATCGTTCATGAGTCTTCCTCTAATCCTGATGCCTTGTTCTTCTTCATATAATCCAGTTTCTTTGATTATTTGCTTCACATATAAATTGAATAAGTGTGGTGAAAGAGTACAACCATGACACACACCTTTCCTGACTTTAAACCATTCACTATCCTCTTGTTCTGTTCTAACAGCTGGTCTATGTACACAAATAAGTATTCTGGAATACTTGGAATACAACAATGTTGTCCATAGCTTGTCATGATGCACACAGTCAAAAGCCTTTGTGTAGTCAACAAAGCACAGGGAAACATCTTTCGGGTATTCTCAGTTTTCAGCCAAGATTCATCTGACGTCAGCAATGACATCTTTCATTCCATGTCCTCCTCAGAATCTGTCTTGAATTGCTGGCAGATCCTTGTCAATGTACTGTTACAGCTGTTTTTTTTCATTATCTTTAGCAAAATTTTACTTGCATATGTTATTAATGACATTGTCTGATGATTTTGCAATCTGTAGGGTCTCCTGTCTTTGGAATGGACACAAATATGTGTCTCTTCAAATCAGTTGGCCAGCTGTCTTCCAAATTTCTTGGCATAAATGAGAGTGTCTACAATGCTGTTTTAGTTTGTTAAACAACTTCAATTCCTAGAGCCTTGTTCTTTGCCAATGCATTCAGTACACCTTGGACTTTTTCCTTCAGTACCATAGACTCTTGATCATATGCTACCTCTTGAAATGGTTGAACACCTACTATTTCTTTTTGGTACAGTGATTTCACATATGCTCTCCATCTTCTTTTGATACTTTCTGCATTCTTCAATATTTACCCAGAGAGTCCTTCAATATTGCAAGTCAAGGCTTGATTTTTTTCTTCAGTTCTTTCAGCTTGAGAAATGCTGAGCATGTTCTTCACTTTTGATTTTCTAACTCCAGGTGTTTATACATTTCGTTGTAATAATTGACTTTGTCTTCTAAGTTGCCCTTTAGAATTTTCTGGTTAGCTCTTTTACCTTCTTATTTCTTATGATTGCCTTAGCATCTCTACTCTGGAAAGCAAATTTTACAGTCTATTCTGTCACCCATTTTGCCCTTTTCTCTCTTTTCTGTATTTTTAATGATCTTTTGCTTTTTTTCAGTATGATGTTCTTGATGTCATCCTGCAACTCTTCTGATATTCAGTCAATATATCTAATGCATCAAATCTGTTCTTGAGATGATCTGTAAGTTCAGGTGGGATATATTCAAGGTCATATTTTGGCTCACATGGGCTTGTTTTCATTTTCTTCAGCTTTAGCCTGAACTTGCATAAGAGTAATTGGTGGTTTGTTCCACAGTCTGCCTTTGGCTTTGTTGTGGTTATTGATAGGGAGCGTTTCCATTATATTTTTATACAGATGTAGTCAACTTGATTTCTGTATATTCCATTTGGTGAGGTCCATGTGTATAGTCATCTTTTCAGTTGTTTAAAAGAGGTATTTGCAAGGAATGAGTTTTGGTCTTGCAAAATTCTGTCATGTGATCTTCAGCAACATTTCTATCAGCAAGGCCATATTTTCCAATTTCTGATCCTTCCCCTTGGTTCCAACCTTTACATTCCAATCACCAGTAATTATCAATATATCTTGATTCCATATTTGATCAATTTCAACGGAAAAAGTTGGTAGAATTCTTCAATTTTTCATCACTGGATTTTGAGTTTATGCATATATTTGAATAATAGTGGTATTTACTGGTCTGCCTTATAGGCATATGGGTATAATCCTATCAAAGACAGCATTATGCTTCAAGATACATCTTGAAATGTTCTTTTTGGTGATGACTGTGAAGCCATTCCTCTTCAGTTTGTGGTTATTGGCATAGCAAACCATACAATTGTCAGATTCAATAGTGAATCCGAGTCCATTTTAGCGCACTGGTGCCTAGGATATTGATATGTTCCATTTCATTTTTGACAACTTCCAATTTTCCTAGTTTCATTCATTGTACATTCCTCCTTCTAATTATAAGTGGATGTTTGCAACTTTTTCCCTCTACTTGAGTTGTGACCCATCAGCAAATGAAGGTCTTAAAAACTTTACTGTATCCATGTTATTAAGGTTGACTCTAATTTGAAGAGGCAGCTCTTCCCTGGTCATGTTTTGAGTGTCTGTCAACTTGAGGGGCTCTTCTTCTTGCACTACTATAGATAATGTTCGGCTGCTATTCATAAGGTTTTCCATGGTTAACCATTAAGATGTGGTCTGCCTGTGCTTCTCCCTAGTCTGTATTAGTCTGGAAATGCCACTGAAATCTGTCCACCATTGGTGATCCTGTTGCTATTTAAAATATCGGTAGCAAAGCTTCCAACATCACTGCAACATACAAATCATCAAAGTATGACAAACGGACATACTTTGGCATTATTAGTCAAAGAAAATTTGATAGATTTGCAGTTGTATTTTTACATCTCTCCCATTTTCGTGCTTCCTTATGTGGGGGTAAATGAAAAAGTACGGCTACAAAATTCTAGAAACTATTATTTAACAAAAATATCAAAATGCTAAGCTATTGTTCCTTGACAAATCCTCCATCTAAGTCTATACACTTCTGGAGGTGTCGTTTCCATCTCTCTAATCCTTCCCTGAAGAATTCTCAGTTTTTCCATTTATATCCAGTAAAAATGGCAGTTTTGACATCCTCAGGGGACTCAAATCATGTTCCTTCTTTAATGTTCTTTGAGTTTGAGGGATAAAAAAAAAGTCTGAAGGGACATGATTAAGATTGTAGGATGAATGGGATAAGGTTCCCCAACAAGATTCTCACAGGATAACCCTTGTTACCATCAAAGAATGAATGGGTACATTGTTGTGATGGAAAAAAAAAAATTCCTCCATGCAATTTTACTGGCCTTTCCTGACTAATGCAGTTATCCATTTTCTTAAAATTATTTATAATAAGTCTATATGGGTGTCCTTTGAAAAAATCTATCAAGAATAATACCTTCTTAGGAGGCCTGGTAGCTTAGTGGATTTACAGCCCTGGAAACCTTATAAAGGATTTCTGAACCAACTCAATGGCACGCAACAGCAACAGAATCCAAAAAAAATTATTGCTATAACCTTCTGAGCTGACTTTAAATACACTGAATTTAACTAGCCCAGCCTAGCCCCACTGTTTTCACTGGATCTTCCCTCCCTCCTACATTGGATCTTTTTTTGAAGGCACCCTAAGGAATACCATCAAAGGGGTTCTGATTCATAATGACCATACTGAACTGCTGACCTTGTGGTTAGTTGTTGTTATTAAGTGCTGTTGAATCGATTCCGACCCATTACAACCCCATATAAAGTTTCCTAGGAGCTGCTGGTGAGCTTGAACCACCAACTCTGAGATTCAAACCAACCTTGCTGTCCAGTGCATTAACCCACAGTTCAACACCAGGACTCCTTGTGGTTAGTAGCCTGACTCATAACCCATTACACTGGTATGTTTAAACGTGTTTTGTTTTGAATAAACCTGTGCATGTGTGAACTGGATCCCTAGTAGGAATATCTTTTTACGCACCCATATAAAATTTGAGGAGAAGATGAATTCTGGAGCACACTATGCAAAGAATGGCCTATTGTCTCTCCCCCATTCCTGTGGTATGGAATGTCTAGCACTTGATAGTGCTTGTCATCTAGAACATGTTCAATATGCAATTGACTGACTAAATGAATATAATGATACCATCCTTCTGGTTAAAATTGCCTAAGGGTCTCCTACTGTGCATACAGTAAAGGCCAAACTTCAACTGTGACCTTCAAGGCTACCTATTATTCTAATTTTACTTGACACATCTACTTGGCATTTTCAGTCTATCATATCCAAGGATTTTTTCATGTATTTCTTCCTCTAACTGTTATCAGGGGTGGGACAATGGGTCTTTGCCTTTGCCTACCAAGAATGATCAGGTTAGACAGAGTTTCATGTGAGCAAAGGATTTAAAGATTTATTGAGAGTAAAGATCTGGCCAGAGGCACCAAGGAGGAATCTGAACAATGCTGTTTCACCTCCCAGAGTCTTTGGTTGTGATCTTTAAAGGATTCTTAGGCAGGGAAGATGGGAAAAGCTCTTGTGTTTATTCATGATTCTCTTTGGGAAAGGGGTGGGGAAGTGGCAGGGTTAGGATAATGAGGTGTGCATGCAGTAAGAGTTCAGAATAGAATTGGTTCCATCCAAGGTGTAGTCGGCTGTGCCGGTGTCTGGGGAGCACTGGCAGCCATATTATGGTTGGCGTGCATGCATTCTGCCTCTGGACTCTAGTTTGAATCTTAGACTTGGTTTGAGGTTCTTGGCTGCAATCAGTGGCAGGTCATGCAGGGGTCAGGGCTGGTGACACTTCTAAGGAGGTTTATCAAGCAGGTTCTAGCATACTACTGCTCTACTATGCATATCAGGTGCATCCTGCACATTGCCACAATTGCTCAAGTAATGGGGGCTGAGGCCCCAACATCCTTAAGGATTTCAGTCCCTAAGTTTTAGTCAGTAAATGGCCCAGGTTGTAATTCTGTTTTCTGGAACTCCTTTTCTTCCAACCTCATGTTTCCTCTGTCCTCTTTCAGGATTCATTTCAAAAGCCTCGTTCTCAGAGATGCCTTCCCAGACCTCCTATTTAAGTAGATTTTCTATCTTGATCCCTTGTTCATATCTTAGCACAAGGTTGGGGGTTCAAACCCACCATCTACTCCTTGGCAACACTATATAGGGTCGCTGTGAGTTGGAACAGACTTAACAGCATTTATCAACAAAAACAATAATATATTTTAAATTGGTTCTGTTCACCCCAAGCAGCTAGCCCATTGACTGCCTACAGTTGACACAATACAGGAACCATATGGGGATAGCACAGTGCACTGAGGAGCTACAAGTAACATTGCTGTGTGCCTTTTTCAAATGACTAGAGAGAATATAGTGGCAAATTGATTTTTTTCATCTTCACTGTACCCTCCAGAAGACTTTTTAAAATTACATTTAGTCTGTGATTCACATAATTATGATTCCCTATTTTACAAATGGGGTCCTGGTGTGGCACTGTAGGACTGCGATTGAAACTATCAGCCATTCCTTGAAAACCCTATGCAGAGTCACTATGAGTTGGAACCAACTCGATGGCACTCAACAGCAACAATAAATTTTACAAATTGTTGCATATGAATTATGGTGTTGTTGAAGAAGATTGAATATACAGTGGACTATCAAAAGAATTAACAAAACTGTTTAGGAAGAAATATAGCTGGATTGCTCCTTGGAAGTGACAGTGTGAAGCATCATCTCTCATACTTTGTACATGTTATCAGGAGGCACCAGTCCCTGGAGAGGGTCATCATGCTTGGTAAAGTGGAAGGTCAGTGAAAAGAGACAGTGTCTTAATGAGCTGGACTGACACAGTGGCAGCAATAATGGGCTCAAACATAACAATTGGGAGGGTGGTGCACTTAGGCAGTGTCTCTTTCTGTTGTGCATAGGGACACTGTGAGTCAGAACTGACTCAACGGTATCTAACAACACCAGCGTTTTACAAACAAGGAGCCCTAGTGGCACTATGAAGTCCTGGTGTGGCACTGTAGGATCAGCACTAGACTGTGAACCACAAGGTCAGAAGTGCAAACCCACCAGCGGCTCCTTGGAAACCCTATATGTTGTTGCTATGATTCAGAACTGACTCAATGGCACTTAACAACAACAGTGGCACTATGGAGTCCTAGTGTGGCAGTGTAGGGTAAGCAGTGGACTGCTAGCTGCAAGATCAGAGGTTGAGATCCACCAGTTGCTCCTCAGAAACCCTATACAGGGTTGCTATGAGTTGGAAATGAGTCGACAGCACTTAACAAGAACAATATGGTCTATCTAGAATTTGAGCTCTTATCTCTAGCCTATCTATATTGACATTGCTTACTTATTTGCTTGTCTTTTCTAGAAAGGGTATAAGTTCTTTGAGAGCAAGTACTTCATCTTATCAATTATTAAACACTCAGGACCTATTATTAAAACACCTAAAACCTAATATTGGAGTCCTGGTGTGGCAGTGTTGGATAAGTACTTGACCGTAAGGTCTGTTTGAACCACAAGGTCAGCAGTTCAAATTTACCAGCCACTCCTTGGAAACCCTATACCAGGTCGCTATGACTCAATGACACTTAACAACAACAACAACAGAAAACTTATTAGGTGCTCAATAAATATTATTGAAGAAAGATATTAATACATAACCACTGCTTTTGTTTCTACAAAATAAAGCTTATAGTAACAGAGAAATTTTCTAAAACCACCCTGTAAAAGGTTTCCAAGGAGTGGCTGATGCATTTTCATGACTGACCTTGTAGTTCCTGCTCCAGGGCTTATCGCACCACCAGGACACCAGATGGACGTTTGCGATTGTTATTGTTAAGTGTATTTGAATTGATTCTAACTCATAGCAACCCTGTATAGATTTTCTGAGGAGCAACTGGTGGCTTTGAACTGCCGATCTTGTGGTCAGCAGCCCAGTGTTCATCCTATAGAGTCCTAATTTGATATAAAAGCAAAAGTACATGTGTGCTGGTATCATAACCAGATGTTTGAGAAAAAAACTGTGAAGACATCCTTTTTATGGCTGCTCCTTCTGGATTTTGTCGGATCAAGAGTGAAAGGAGACATGGGACTATTTAGTAAAGGACACTTCCAAGTTTCCAAACCTGAGAAACAGCATTGTCATTTACTTTCAAAATCTAAATTATTCATTGTAAGTAGGACTCCACTATCATATATACATATTGGAATTTTAATTATAGGAAACATACAACCAACAAAAAGATATTGAAGAGTCCTAGGGGTTCAACAGGGGTCCTGGTGTGGCATTATAGGATAATAAACATAAATTGGCAGTTCAAACCCACCAGTCGCTTCTTGGAAACCCTATACAGAGTTATTAAGAGTTGGAACTGACTTGATGGTGCTTAACAACAACAGGATCAATAAAGTTATCTTTTATTTTGATTAGAAGTTCCTCCACCGTTCATGCTTTGGGCAGTTGTATATCACTTTACCACTAAGAGAACAGTCCTAGGAAGAAGGTTTTAATAGGAGTCAGTAGCTATTTTGACCTCAGAGGCCAAATAGATCTTTCATCCTTGAAATCCTATTTGACATGAGTAGATGATTCCCAAATCTGTGTCTTTAGCAAAACATCTTCTCTGAACTCTGTACTATTGCTTAGACTCCAGCGACTTGCTTGCTTTCTCTATTTCAATTCTCCTTTTTGGTTTTCTCAATCCCCACCCCTATTCCTAGGCCCTGTAATTTATTCTCTCCACATCTTCCCTTTCTCAGTTTATAAAAATATCACACTCAACTATTGGTGGTAAACATTGGGGAAGCATCCCTGGTTCTTCTTTTGTCCATTCAAACTATCAGCAAAAAACTTTTGGGGTTTACTTTGTAAATAAATCCTCAAGTCAGCCATTCTCACATCTCCTACTGTCATTCCTAGGTATAAACTACCATAGTCCCTGACCACCAGGAGCTTTGGTAACGCTGTGGGTTATGCACTGGGCTGCTAACCTCAAGGTCAGCAGTTCTAATCCAACAGCCATTCTATGGGAGGAAGATGAGGCTTTAGGCTCCCATAGAGATTTACAGGAACCCTATGCAGGATCGCTATGAGTTGGAACCAGTTATGAGTCGGAACTGACCTGAGTGCACACAGCAGCAGTATTCCCTGGGTTGCTTGAATTCCTTGGCCCCCCTCATGCTGTCCTTTACATTTCAGCCAGAGTGGTTTTTTCAAAGTAAACAAACTAGATAGTGACCTTGGTTCCAGTCCTAATACTGCTATATACTAGCAAGTATGATCATATGTTATGAAATCTCACTAGGCCTTGATTTCCTCATCTATACAGTGCAACTTCTGTTGTGACACTGTAGGATCAGTACTGGACTGTGAAGCACAAATGTCAGCAGTTCAAACCCAACAGTTGCACCTTAGAAACTCTATATAGGGTCGCGATGAGTAGGAACTAACTTGATGTCACTTAATAACAAAGTGGGAAAAATGACACTCCGTAGGCTTGTTTTGAGGATTAAGTGATTTCCTATTTATAAAGTTCTTAGGGTAGCCTATAGTACATTGTTGTTCCTAAGTGCCGTCGAGTCAGTTCTGACTCATAGGATTTCCAAAGAGCAGTTGGTGGGTTTCACCATATTAGACTTTTTAAATATAATAACTGTGATGAGGTTGTGTGCCATCTTGGTTGGGATATGATTCTCAGTGGCTTGTCAATTATGTAATGATGTAATTTGGCAGGTGGTTATTGATATGATTATCCCTCATGATGTGGTCTGATGTGATCAACCAATAACTTATAAAGGGAGTTCCTTAAGGGGTATGGTCTACATCAATATATATATATATTGCACAGGGTTTATGAGGCTATAAATCTTTATGGGAGTAGAACACCTCATCTTTCTCCCATGGAACTGCTGGTAGTTTTGAACTGCTGACCTTGAGGTTGGCAGCCCAACTCTTAACCACTACGCTACCAGAGCTCCATGTTGTTGTTAGGTGCCATCGAGTCGGTATCAACCCATAGTGACCTTATTCACAGCAGGACAAAACACTGACCGATCCTGGGCCAACCTCACTACAGTTGCCACACTTGAGTCCATCGATGCCACCACTTGGCCAATCCATCTCGTTGGAGGTCTTCCTCTTTTTCTCTGACCCTCCAGCTTACCAAACATGACATCCTTCTCCAGAGACTGGTCCCTCCTGACAATGTGTCCAAAGTATGAGAGACGAAGTTTGGTTATCTTGGCCTCTAAGGAGCACTCTAGCTGCACTTCTTCCAAAACGGATCTATTGGTTCTTTTGGCAGCCCATGGAACTTTCAATATTCTTCTCCAATACCATAACTCAAAGAAATCAATTCTTCTATGGTCTTCTTTATTCACTGTCCAGCTTTTGCATCCATATGAGGTTATTGAAATACCATGGCTTGGATCAGGCGCACCTCAATCCTCAAGCTGACATCTTTGCTCTTCAACACTTTAATAAAAGGGTCTTGTGAAGCAGATTTGCCCAATACAATACATCGTTTGTTTTCTTGACTGCTGCTTCAATGAGTGTTGATAGTTGATCCAAGAAGAATGAAGTCCTTGACAACTTCAATCTTTTCTCCATTGATAAAAATGCTGTTTATTGGTCCAGTGGTGAGAATTTTTGTTTTCTTGACATTGAGATATAATCCATACCGAAGACTGTGCTCTTTGATCTTCATCAGTAAATGTTTTAAGTCCTCTTCACTTTTGGCAAGCAAGGTTGTATCATCTGCATATTGCAGGTTCTTAATGAGTCTCCTATCCTGATGCCACGTTTTTCTGAGCCCAGATTCTCAGATTATGTGCACAGCATACAGGTTGAATAAGTATGGTGAAAGAATACAACCTTGTTGTAAACCTTTCTTAATTTAAAACCATTCAGTGTTTCCATATTCTGTTGGAACAACTGCCTCTTGATCCAGGTACAGATTCCTCATGAGCACTATTAAGTGTTCCGGAAGACTCATACTTCACAATGTTGTCCATAGCTTGTCATGATCCACACAATCGAAAGCCTTTGCATAGTCAATAAAGCACAGGTAAACATCTTTCTGATAT
>NW_006408528.1:7581293-7583731 GCF_000296735.1 Chrysochloris asiatica | reverse complement strand
TACACATATATACACACACACATATATACACACATATATATATATGTGTGTATATATATATATATATATAAAGATTGGGGAGTCCTGGTATTGCACTGTGGGTTAATGTGCCAGACTGCAAAGCCATTTGAACTGCAATGTCAGCAGTTCAAACTCACCAGCTGCTCCTCAGAAATCCTGTACAAGGTCGCTATGGGTTGGAATTGACTCAATGGCACTTAACAACAACAACAACATGGACACTGGAGTTCTGGGGTGGTGCTGTGGGTTAATGTACTAGACTGCAAAGTTGGTTTGAATTGCAAGATTGGTGGTTCAAACTCACCAGCCGCTCCTCGGGAACCCTATACAAGGTTGCCATGGGTCGGAAGCGGCACTATGGGATTTATCAAAAACAACATATGGACATTATTTAGAACATTTCCTCCAGGACTTGCTTTAGTTCACTCCTTCTCATTAACTTAGGCCTTTGATAAAATGCTGCCTCCTCAAAGCAGCCTTTCTTGATCAGTTGATCTAAAATCATCCCACCTCCCCTGAAATCATGCTTATTCCCCATCTCTACTATTTTTTAACAGTTGCCATAATATGTAATTCTATTATATAATGTTTATTTATTTGTTAATTCTTATCTCTCACGTGAAATTAAGCACTTAAAGTCTTTCTCACTCACTTCTGTATCTGTGCCATGTAGACTAGTGCCTGGCATCTACTAAGCCAAAATCAAACCTATTGCCACTGAATCAGTTCTGACTCATAGAGACCCCAAAGGACAGAGCAAAACTGCTCTGTAGAGCTTATGAGACTGAAAATCTCTAAGGGAGCAGACAGACTCATGTTTCCCTGGCAGAGTAACTAGTGGATTTGAACCGCTGACTTTGAAGTTAGCAGCCCAACACTAACTTCAGAAGTGCACCACCAGAACTTCTTTGGAATCTACTGGGCACATGGCAAATATTTGTTAAATGAATTGAAAAACATTCTTTTGAGTAGATATTGCTATATGGTAGAATTATTATGATTTCATTCTTATTAGATAAAGCATAAGCCATTGTCTAACTGAATCTTCTTAAACTAACTGTAAGTACTTGACTGGGATTAAGCAAATTCCAAATTTACACAAGTGCAGTATAAAGAATTATATAGATCACTCATGGTTGAATGTTTCCCAGTTGGGCTTTAAAAATATATATTTTTTTAGGACTCTGAGTGATTTAATACACCTGGAAGTATAAGGTTTTCTAGTTACTAGCACTATAATCAAATAATTATGTAAAAATGCTGTCTTTGGTCTTCCATGATAGACATAATTTAAATTCTTGATAATTGTTTGGAAAGATAAAAAAAGAAAGTCTGGGGTATTCTCTAAAGAATTTTGGTCTAACACACTTTGAGAATTGTGTATTACAATTAATTGTACATTTTATCAGTTTGCTAAGAACGGAGTATAGATTCTACAATGTTACTACAAAATCATAAAAGAACATAGGGGTAGCTGTGTTGCTTTGATACACTGGAGATTTGCTTCAAACCATCTCATACTTTCTGTGGCAAGAGGAAGGTATGAAGAGGAAGAAGGGAGGGAGGTCCACAACCAGCAGGACACTGAGGAGAGAGTCCACTCCTTCCTCCTGTTGAGCAACACTAAGTGCAGAGGAGAGAAAATATTTAGGGGCTGTTCTCTAGCTTAGTTATTTAATGCTACTATCACAAAAAGACCACAAGTAGATAGCTTTAACAAACAGAAATCTGTTCTCTCATGGTTTGTTGTTGTTATTGCTGTTAAGTGCCATGGAGTTGGTTCCAACTCATAGCGATCCTGTAAAGGGTTTCCAAGGAGTGGTAGGTGGATTTGAACTGCTGACTTTGTTGTTAGCAGTCTAGTGTTTATTCTAAAGTACCATACCAGGACTCCTTCTAGAAATATGAATTCAGAATGCCAGTTCTAAGGAAAGGCTTTTGGTGGTGGCTCTGAGGAAGATCCTTGCCATCAGTCTTCCCCAGAATTTAGGAGTTTCTCAGCATAGGAACCAATAAACAACATTCTTATCAATGGAGAAAAGATTGAAGCTGTCAGACTTTATTTTTCTTGGATCATCCATCAACACTGATGGAAGCAGCAGTCAAGAAATCAAAAGACGTATTGCATTAGGCAAATATGCTGCACAAGAGCTTTTTAAAGTGCTGAAGAGCAAAGATGTCAGCTTGAAGACTAAGGTGCACCTGACCCAATCCATGGTATTTTCAATAACCTCATATGCATGTGAAAGCTGGACAGTGAATAAGGAAAACTGTAGAAGAAATGATGCATTTGAGTTATGGTGTTGGAGGAGACTATTGAAAGTACCATGGACTGCCAAAAGAACAAACAAATCTGTGTTGGAAGAAGTGCAGCCAGAGTGTTCCTTGGAGGCCAGGATGGCCAAACTTCGTCTCTC
>NW_006408528.1:7497762-7581193 GCF_000296735.1 Chrysochloris asiatica | reverse complement strand
GTGCAGCCAGAGTGTTCCTTGGAGGCCAGGATGGCCAAACTTCGTCTCTCATACTTTGGACATATTGTCAGGAGGGACCAGTCACTGGAGAAGGAGGTCATGTTTGATAAGGTGGAGGGTTAGAGAAAAAGAGGAAGACCCCCAGCAAGTTGGAACCAACTCGACGGTACTAAACAACAAAAATGGCTATTGATCATGAGAATTTCTTCCTGTATTTATTGACCACCTGAATGTCTTTGGTGAAGTGTCTGTTCATGTCCTTTGCCCAATTTTAAATTGGATTATGAGTCTTCTTCGTATTGAGGTGTTCAACTATTCTGTAAATTGTAGACAGTATTCCCTTGTCTGACATGTCATTGCCAAACATTTTCCCAATGTGTGGATTCTCTTTTTACTATTTTGGTGCAATCTTTTGATTCACAGAAGTGTCTAATTCTTAGGAGGTACCAGTAATCTGTTTGTCTCTACTGTTTATGTATTTTCTGTTAGGTCTGATGGTGTATTTATACTATGAATCAGAACACCTAAGTTTGTCCCTATTTTTTCATTGACGGTCTTCATAGTTCTAGGTTTTGCATTTGGGTTTTTAATCCATGTTGAGTTCATTTTTGCATATAGTATGAGATATAGTCTAGTTTCATTCTTTTGCAAATGGATTTCAAGTTTTGCCAATACCATTTGTTGAACAAACTATCTCTTCCCCATTGAATGTGTTTCAGTCCTTTGTCAAGGATCAACTGAGGATAGGTGGAAGGATATACTTCTGGATTCTTAACTCTGTTCCATTGATCCATGTGCCTTTGTTGTAGCAGTCCAAGCTGTTTTGATTACTGTAGTTGTGTGGAACATTTTAAGCTTTGGAAGTGAGAGAACTCCTATTTTGTTCTTTCTTTGTGTGTTTGATGCATTTCTTTATTCAGGGTCTCTTTTCTTCCCATATGAAGTTAGTGATTAGTTTTTTCATCTCTTTAAAGAATGTTGTTGAAACCTGGATTGGGATTGCACTGTATCTACTATATTTATAGATTGTTTTGGATAGTTTTGACATTTTCAAAATGTTAAATCTTCCTATCCATGAGTATGGTATATTTTTCCATTTTTTTAGTTCTCTTTTGGTTTCTTGTAGTAATGTTTAGTATTTTTCTTTGTATAGGTCTTTTGTGTCTCTGGTTATATTTACTCCTAAGTATTTCATGTTTTGGGTAGCTATTGTAAAGGATATTGTTTTCCTAATTTCCTTTTCAGAGCTGCCTTTATTAGAAAGTGTAGAAGAATCCAATTGATTTTTCCATATTAATCTAGTACCTTGTGATTTTGCTGAATCTTTCAATGAGTTCTAAAAATTTTCTTGCTGAGTTTTGGGGATATTCTAAGTATAGGATCATGCCACCTGCAAATAGAGAGAGTTTTACTTCTTCTTTACCTATTTGGATGCCTTTAGCTTCCCTTTCTTGCCTTACAGCTCTGGTTAAGATTTCCATCACTCCTCTTCCATATTGTGTTGTTCTAATTGTTAGAGCTGTTGGATTAAGGTGTTGATTTTGGTTCTTCTTTTTGGATGTTTATTGCTATAAATTGCTCTAAGAGCATTGCTTTTGCTGTGTCCCAAAGGTTTTTGTATGTAGTGTTTTGTTTGATTAAAGGAAATTTTTTATTTCATGGTTTCCTCTGTTTTATTTCTATTTTGTCTTCTAGCCAAATAATTATGTAAAAATGCTGTCTTCAATCTTCCAAGATAGATGTAATTTAAATTCTTTAAATTTAATTTGTCATTCCTGGCATAGTAAACCATATAATTGTCCAATTCAAAATGGCCAATACCAGTCCATTTCAATTCACTAATGCTAGGATATCAGTCTTTCTGTATTCCATTTCAATTTTGATGACCTCCAAATTTCCTAGTATCATACTTCATACATTCACAGTTCTAATACTTAGTGGATGTTTAAGGCTATTTCTTATCATTTGGAGTTGTTCTCCATCAGCAATGAAGTTCTCAAAAGCTTTGCTCCATCTACTTTGAGGAGACAGCTTTCCCAGTCATATTTTGGGTGCCTTCCACTCTTAAGTATTCATCTTTCAACACTGTATCAGACATTGTTGCAACCTGGTCATAAGGTTTTTAGTGGCTAACTATTCAGAAGTGGTCTGCTTTTCCTTCCTAGAAATATTTGAAATACTGGTGGCATCACTTTCAACATCAAACAACACACTAGTCTCCACAGTAGGACAAAGAGAGGTGAGTGGTCAAAGTAATTAGTAACACTTCAGACTATCAGAAGTGACCAGTCCCTGGAGAAGGTCATCATGCTTGATAAACTGGAGGGTCAGCGAAAAAGAGGAAGACCCCCAATGAGATGGATTGGTGCAGTGACAACAGAAATGGGCTCAAGTGTAGCAATGATTATGAAGTTGGCAAAGAACTGGGCAGTGCTTCATTCTGACTCAAGGGCACCAAACAACAACAATTATCCTGGTAAGGAGTGTCTAGAAATCTGGGGATGGGAGCCAAAATGCTGGAGGGGAATGGGTAAACAGAAGATATAAACAGGAAGTGACGCAGAAGAGGAAGAGTTGGGGAAAGAAGGTGGCATATTTGCAAGGCCTGAATGAAATCAAATCCTCTTTCTCCCTGTTCAATGCAGCCTATGCCCATCAAAATAGAGGAATGGCCCCTGTGTGAAATGGAGGCATGGAAATTTAGACCAACAGCCACAACCCCTGAATCTCTGATTACCTTCCTTCACTTCCAAACTCTCAGCATGTTTCCCTTCAACACACAGCCCTCTTATTAAGGCTGACGGGATCATTATTACCCTTTCAATAAAGAACTGCTTTAAGGAAGTCTGTGTCGGCAACTCATTGTGATTTACTGTGCCTATGAAGGCAGCAGACCAGGTCTGGCTAGAGAAATACTCAAGTATACGTACACGAACCTCTTTCTACTCCTGGTAGTTGTATAGCAACTGTCTGGGTCTTTAAAGAAAAATATTTACACAGGTTCCTGGTATAATTAGGAGCATGAAGAAAACTATTAGAAATCCAACAGAAGATTTCCTGTGAGGCAGGAACTGAGTGTAGAAAACATTCTCAGCCCCAATACGTTGTCACCCATTCCTCGTTTCTAGAGTTTGACATGAAACTAATCAAATGAGGTTGACCTAGCAGGAATGCTTTGCAAAAATGCTAAAGGAGTCCATCCTTTCAAATGTCAAGTAGAAGTTCCATTATTACACTAAGAAATATAAATAAAAGTCAATAGTTATTCAGCATTGAAAATAGAGGTGAACATTCAGAACATGACAGAAATTCCACTTAACAGCATTGATGTCCCTTCCTGAGAAGTAGAAAAGTTCAAGCATATCATTTTTCAAATATGGAACCTATCCCCCCATCTATTCCTGAGTTCACCTCATCTTCAAATTCAGTGCCCTGAATCTCAGTAATGGAATGAGGCCCATTACTTGATAGAAAACAAAAGGGGGAAATCTAATCGATTGTTTTTAGGCTGTGTCACCATGTTCCTACTTCAAATTGATCCCTTCCAATTGGCCTTATCATACTGTCCTTGGCATTGGAAAGGCTGCATCAAAGCAATCTTCATCAATAGATCATACACTCAAAATAGAAAAGAGGCAAAGCATATCCTCAACAGAAGAGTAGTTGTTACACGCTCTGCCCCTGTGATACGCATCACTGACATCCATGCTAATGAAATCAAATCAATTAGAACTCAGCCATGACCTACATAATCCCATGCCTTGCACATCAACAGCTGTTTGTTTATACCAGTTATCAGACCAGGGCAGCCAAGCTGTAAAAGTAATTTAGGCATATCTACTAAACAGTAGATCAATTTAAGGTGGATTCACAGCTGTAAGTGACTCATAGTAGAATAATTAGATCAAACCTACAATAAATAATGCCTACAAATGGAAGAAAACAGGACCATGATTTTAAAAATGTAATGAAGCTATTAAGACATTTCAGATTAGTTAGTCAGTTCACTTTTTTTTTAGTGCCTCCTTACATGCGAGGCATTGGGAACCAGCAATGAACAAAATGGACTAAAATCATTATCTGCCTGTAGCTTTCATGTATGGGGGAGGACAATAAAAACATTAAAAGTTAAACATGAAGTATGTTAGATGATGATGTTATTGTTGTTGTTAAGCACCATTGAGTTGGTTCTGATGCATACAGACCCTGTATAGCATTTCTGAGGAACAACTGGTGGGTTTGAAGCCCAGAGTCTATAGGATGACAGTGGGTGGCACTATAAGAAAATGACATATGGGACATATTCACATCTAATCTGTCAGCAAATTATGATGAATTTTCTTTCAAAATATAACCAGAGTCTAAATACTTCCACCCCTCCATTACTTGAGCCAAGTCACCAATATATCCAGGACAGAAAAATGCAGTAGCATTATAATTGGTCTCTCAATTTTGCCTTTACCCCCTTCAGTTTATTATCAACCCAGCAGCCAAAGACTAAAAAGAAACTAGATAATTTCATTTGTTTTCTCTAAACCTAGCGATCATTTACCATGGCACTCAGCATAAAAGCTCAAGATTTTTTAATGGCTCTATATTAGCTAGCCCCGCTAGTCTGTTTGATTTCACTTCTTATTACTCTTTCCTCTGCTCCAGTTTCATTGGCCTCTTGGTACTCATTGACTACTAGCTATCCCCTGCCTCTGGGCCATGAGTCTTGACATCCCTCTGTCTAGAAATTGCCTCCTTTCTTCTTTTCCTTTGCAGGTCACCAGCACTAAAGTCTCATCTGGTTTCTATGAAGGGCTGAGGTGATGGTTGCTTCACTGGCCCTGTTTTAGTCCCATTTATCATCTTTACCAGTTATGCTTGTCACATATCAAGCAACATGTGACACAATTAAAAAGGTTATCCTTTGCCTGCCTTACTGTTCCTGTGACAAAAACTATAAAACACAAAAGAGGAAACCAATAAAATTCTAAATCATTACAAAAATAAAAAAACATGAATTCAGGCTATCAAAGGAGGAAAGAAATTGAGAAAGAGTGGGAAAAAGTGAATTTCCCTTTATTTTGCACCATCATTTCCTTTCACTTTCTATTCCATTTTTGCTCGTAGGTAGAAAGATGTCGCAATCCCCTTCCATAACTTTACGACTTTGGAAACTATGGGACGGTTCTATCTGTCTCATAGGGTCACTGTGAGTCAGAATTAACTGGACTACAATGGGTTTGTTTGTTTGCTGATTTTTAGGCATCAATCCTAATTCTTTTCTGGGTCCAAGAGACTAGCAAATACATGAAGTTCTGCAAATACATGAAGTTCTGCAATTTTAGGTTTGTTTGTTGATTTTTAGGCATCAATCCTAATTCTTTTCTGGGTCCAAGAGACTAGCAAATACATGTAGTTCTGCATTTTTACTTGACTTGGTTGTTCCTCAGGGACCTCTGTTTTGCACAGTAGTAAAAGGGCTTGACTGTTAACCAAATGGTTTTTGCTTCAAACCCAGCAGACATTTTGTGGGAGAGAGATGTGGCAATCTATTTCCATAAATATTTACAGCCATGGAGCAGTTCTACTCTGTCCTAAAGGATTGCTGTAGTCAGAACTGACTCAATGGCAGTTGTTTGTGTTTTGTGTGTGTGTGTGTGTGTGACATTATTAGAGAGGAGGGAAGGGAAATGAATTAGATGACCATGCTGATTCCCCCCTTTTATAACCTTTTCTTTTAAAAAAAGTGAAATATAACACATGCAGAAAAGAAACTAAAGCACACCCATATAAAAATCACTCAGGTCAAGAAATAGAATGCAGTTTGCTTCCTAGAAGCCCCCAGCATGCCTCTTTCTTATCAAAATCTTTCCCTCTGCTCCAAAGGCAATCATTGTTCTGAATTTCGTAAGTACTAGTTCCTTAATTTTCTTTTCTTTGCAGTTTTATTACTGAAGAATTCAATCCTGAATACTATAACATATATATATGGAGTCCTGGTGTGGCACTGTAGGATAAGCACAGAACCACAAGGTCAGGGTTTCAAACCCTAGACAGGGTTGCTATGAGTTGGAATGAACTCCACGGCACTGAACAAGAACAACAACATAGCATATATATTTAATCTGTTTTGAGCTTTCCATAAATAAAACCATACTGTATATACTCTTATGAGTCTGGCTTTTTGTTCTCTCAACAATATGTTTATGAAAGTCATCCATGTTGATGTGCAAACTGTGGTTCACTGTCATGCTGCATAATATTCCATCGTAAGGAGCTCTGGTAGTGTAGTGGTTATGAGTCGGGCTGCTAACCACGGAGTCAGCAGTTCGAAACTACCAGCCATTCCACAAGAGAAAGACAACACTTTCTGCTCCCATAAAGATTTACAGCCTTGGAAACCCTACACAGGGTCGCTGTGAGTTGGAACCAACACCACAGCACACCACCACCTCCTGGAGCGGTGCTGTGGGTTAATGTGCTGGATTACAAGGTTGATTTGAACTGCAAAGTAGGCAGTTCAAGCTCACCAGCCATTCCTCAGATACTCTATACAGAGACTTTATGGGTCAGAACTGACTTGACAACAACACTTAGCAACAACTACAACAATATAACACAGTCTTTTTAATCTAGTCTGCTGCCGATGGACCCTTTTCCCCCATTTTGAGGTTATCATGAATAATGATGTCATAAAACATCCTTGTAATGTATTTGAGCACAAATTTCTCAACACATATTCCTATTGAGTTTATGAGGTTAGGAGTCCTCGTGGACTGCAAATTTGGTTTGAACCACAAGGTTGGTGGTTTAAGCTCACTAACTGCACCTTGGAAACCCTATACAGGGTCGCTATGGGTTGGAATCAACTCAATGGCATATGCAGTTGGTACTCAAATGGCACTCAAAAGCATATGCGGTTAAGTCAAAAAGTATTGCTACAGAAGCATAGAAATCTGTATTAAACAAAAATATCAAAATGTGAAATTATTGTTTCTCACATATCTTCCAGTATGTCTACACCCTCTGAAGGTAGTGTTTCCATCTCTCTCACCCTTCCCAGAATAGTCCTGTACTGTTTGGTTTGTTGTTGTTAAGTGTCATTAGTCAGTTCCAACTCATATTGACCCCATATAGGGTTTCCAAGGAGCAGCTGGTGGATTTGAATCGCCTACCTTGCAGTTCAAATCAGCCTTGTGATCAAGCGCTTACGCTGCTGCACCGCACTAGGACTCCACTCTTTGATTTAAACCACAGCAACGCGGCGATTTTGGCATCCTGGAGAGACTCAAATCATGTTCCTTTAAATGTTTTTTTGAGTTTGGGGAATAAAAAGAAGTCTTAAAGGGCAAGATCAGGCTATAGGGTGGATGGGCTAAGAGTTCCCAATGAATTTCTTATATGGCAGCCCCTGCTACCTTCAAAGAATGATTAAGTTCATTGTTGTAATGAAAAAAGAAAAAGAAAAATCCTTGGCACAATTTTCTTGCTCTTTTTCTCACTAATACAATATTCAATTTTCTTATAACTTCTTCATAACAAGCCCCTGTAGTTGTCTGGTGTCTGTTGAGAAATTCTATCAAGATTGTTGTTGTTGTTGTTAATTGCTCTTAAGTCAGTTCTGACTCATAATGACCCTGTATAGAGTTTCCAAGGAGTGGCTGGTGAGCTTGAACCACTGAGCTTATGGTTCAAACTGACCTTGCAGTCCCGTGTATTAACCCACAGCACCATATCAGGACTCTACTATTCAGGTAAAAAAATAAAACATGACCTATACCCTAGGTGCCATATGCATACTCTTTCCGATCAGGATCCTGTCCCCTCAAATTAATCACTACTCTGACTTTGTTTATTAATGTTTTATTGTGAATTGGGTAAAAATGCACATAGCAAATCCATTTTCCATTAATCAATTCATATACATTGTGCTTCAGCTCAATGATTGTGATCCCCACAATGTAACATCCCTTATCCCATTTCCTCCTTGTGTTTCCCATTTCAAGTTTTCCTTCTTTCTTACCTTCTGAACTTTGTCCTTGGGTAAATATTGTCCTTTTGATACTGAGTGGTTGATTATTAAAAGGAGTGCATACCTCCCAAGTGTTACTCTGACTTCTATCACCATAGATGAGTTTTACATGTTTTTGAATTTTATGAAAGCAGAAGTATACACTATACATTCTTTTGTATTTGGCTTTGTTTCAACAAAATATTCTTGAGATTCATCCATGTGGTTCTTTCAGCAATATTTTGTTCATTTACTTTACTTATACTTTAGGTTACTCTACCTGATGACTGTTCAGTTGACAACTCTTTAACTTAATGACTCTGTAAAATTTATACCAGCTTTTAGGAATGACTCCTTTTAATTTAGTAGAGTGACTTTTTTCACCCCAATATGTATTAAGTTAATATGCCATAGGAAGTGATAGTTTAATATTATGATGTCATACAGAAACAGTCACTAATATTCTTGACATAATTTTTCCTAGCCAAAGGATATTATATGGAAAGAACTAGAATTATGTGTCATATTTAGATGAATTCAGGGTGTGTTGGTTTGTATGTGTTCACCAAGAGAGAAGGTTGAAGAAATGCTGTCATGTTGAGTCTTCAATCTGTTGTGTGAATATTGTGTGAGAAAGTATGAGTTTTCACTTGTTTCAGAGTGATTTTGTTTTTAACCGTTAGTTTGTCCTCTAATTTGTTTTTCCTTGCTATTACTTTAGTTTTAAGTACAGTTTGAGTGCAAAAGTCCATGAACCCCAAAATGCTGAAAAGTTACTTCAGAAAATGGTGCAGAAATAAACAAAATGAATGAAGACAATAACTATTGCATTACATTTAACATGTAAATTACTGTTAAAATATTCCTTATTATTTACACAAACTATTTCCATTAATTAATTGATATATTTTCTATCTATGGTATTTGGAATAAAATACATTAATTTTTTCCATTAAAAATAATAAAACTATTTTTCTATTAATGTTTTTTATTTAGTGACAGAGTTTTGGGGAACGAACTAAAGTAATTGAGTAAAGGATCAACATATATATATTCCATTGTATAAATACATGGGCAAATAAAAAATATATATATTGCTACTAGGTTTTCAGTTCACATACACATGGGTTTATTACAAACAAAAAGTGTTTATACATGTTCCTGCAATCAGTGAATGACTGCAATTCTTTCAGTAATACAATTGTCTTATTTTTGCTAGGGAAGTCTTCCAAAAAATCTCCAATCAAAGTAGTGATTTCCAAAGGGATCCATGGACCAGTTAAGTTCAAGGCAGAAAGTCAGTTCAAAAGTTTATGGCCTCAGTTCTTTGGCATTCCAAAGGGATAATCTTGATAAAATGTCTTTCAGGACAAAGGGCAATCACAAGGACTAATTAGGAAGATGTTTTAATAAAATTTAAAACTGCGTTGGTGAGAAAAAAGACCAGGAAAATTATGCTGAGGAATTTTTTCCCTTCACAACATTCTTTGAGTGTAGCAAGGGGTGTAATATGAGAATTTCTTTGGGAAATCTTAGAATTCCACCCTATAGTCCTGATCTTGTCCCTTCAGGATTCTCTTTTGTTTCCCAAACTTGAAGAACATTGAAAAGGAACATAATTTGTGTACCTCCAGGATGCCCAAACTGCCCTTTTGAAGTGGTGTAAATATAAAATATAAATTTTTTCAGAGAAGGGTTACAGGGATGGAAATATAACCTTCAGAAGTGTATAGATGGAAGATAAGTAGAGAAACAATATTTTGATATTTTTGTTTAATAATGTTTCTAAGTTTTGTCTGTCAGTTTGTTGTACTGTGGTGGCATGTGTGTTGCTGTGATGCTGGAAGTTATATAACTGTTATTTTAAATACCAGCAGGTATTAAATACTACAGTGGAAAAGTTTCAGTGGAGCTTCTAGATTAAGACAGACTAGGAAAAAGGAGAGGTGGACCACTTCTGAATGGTTAGCCACTGGAAACTTTATGAATACCAGCATAACACTGTCTGATATAGTGCTGGAAGATGAACACCTCAGGTTGGAAGGTGCTCAGAATAAAACTGGGGAAGAATTGCCTCTTCAAAGTAGAGCAGACCTTAAAGTCGTGATTGGAGCAAAACTTTAGCTTTAGCCTGAACTTGTATATGAGCAATTGATAGTCTGTTCGAGTCTCTCCTCACATAGCCTATACAGGGTTGGTATACCCACTTTGCTGTTGTTGTTAAATGCTGGCAAGTCAATTTCGACTCATAGCAACACTGTACAGGAGTTCTGGAACCCCCCATATGGCACTTAACAACAACAAACTATACTCAACAAAGCTGTGCACATAGATACTCAAAAGGACTTTTACAGTATATTTGGAGCAACATTCTTCTTAATTGTTAAAAATAGGAAAGAAAGATTGAGCATGTTTTTATGTTTATCAGTCATTTGCATATTCTTTCTTTTGTGACATGTCTGTGTGAATCTCTTGTCCATCTGTCTGGAATACTGCTATTGATTTGTAGGCATTCTTTGTACATTCTGGAGCCTGCTCCTTAGTCTTTGTCTGCTCTCTTATCATGTGACTTTCCTTTCACTCTATTAATGGTATATTGATAAATAGAAATTCTTAATTTTATTGAAGTCTAGTGTATCGATCTTCCCTTTCTGTGTTGTTAAATAAATCTTTTCCTACTCAAGTTCACAAAGTTATTTTCTCATGCTATCTTTGGGATACTTGACTGTTTCACCTTTCACAGTATATTTAGATCCACAACCCACCTGAATAGATTTTTTTTGTATCATATGAAGTAAGGGTCAAGTTTCATTGTTTTGCATTTGAATATATATATATATATTCCTTTTCCCACAATTCTACAGTACACATTTGCCATAAATCAAGTTTCTATACATACATAGAAGGGCTCTCTTCCATTCTATTTATGTATTTGTCTCTCTGTATATTGTATCAGTACCACATTGGCTTCATTGCCATAACTTTATAATAGTCTCCTGATAATTGGTTGAGTAAATCCTCAAACAGTGTCTTGTTTGTGTTTGTCTTAGTGTGTTGTATCTTGTAGAAACTTGTGTCAGATGGTCAAGTTACACACACATACACACATAGCTGAAATTGAATTTATAATTTAATTTGGAGAGAATTAACATGGGATACACTTTCATATATCTAGACCTTTATTTTAATAATGTGTAGAAGTACTTATTTTATTAGACTTATGTCTTGTATCTAACTTCACAAAAACAACAACTTGTTAATGCTGTTCTGGATGGTTTTCTGACAGTGTTTCTCTGCAGCAATGGTGAGGTTGGCCCAGAATTGGGCAGTGTTTCATTTTGCTGTGCATAGGGACACCATGGGTTGGTATCGACTCGATGGCACCTAACAATAACAACAGATGGTTTTCTAAATGACAGTGTTTTTGGTGACATCGATTTAGAATAGTCATTTTAGAATGACCACGGGATTTAGAAACACAACTGATTTTGCCCTTGTATACAGTGACCTTGATTAATTCACTTATTAATTCTAGTAAATTATTTATAGATTCTTTCCGGTTTTCTACATTCTCAATTATGATGTCTGATAGCAATGGTAGTTTTAGTTCTAGTTTCTTCTTATTCTGAGGGTAGAGACTTTCAAAGTCCAGGCCTAAAACAGAGGGTGTTTTAACAAATTCCCCACCCTTGATGGGCCTTGAACTCATGCTCATGTTCCGCAATCTACTCATGGATGCCAACTGTGTAGTTTAGCCTCACAGCTGCCTCTTTCATACAGACAAATACTCATAGGCAGAAGCAGCCCTTTTCCTCTTTGAATCTTGGCTTCATTATCTTGCATTTTCCTGTTAGCTCTTCGATGCTTGTAAGAAGTTACCATCTAACTTTTGTCTATTTGTCTTCAATGGGAACATTGATCACAATGACTTAGTCTGACATTACCAAAAGCAGAAGTTCATTAGATGCTTTTCCAAAGCAGCCTTGGTAACAACAACAAAATAGACATTGGGCCTCAGGACTAAATTCCTGTTATCTGTTTGGGTTGGGAGAGATAATCCATGGATGAAGAGGGCTGACAGAGTCAAGTCAGAATTACTTATTGGCTTTTGCTGTGCTCTGGGATTGCACTGTTCATGTTGTTGTTGTTTTTAAGTGCCGTCAAATTGGTTCCGATCCATAGCTACCCTGCATAGGGTTTCCGAGGAGCGGCTGGTAAGCTTGACTTGCAGTTCAAACCGACTTTGCAGTCTAGCTCATTAACTCACAACGCCACACCAGAGCTAAAATTGTAGAACTTTGAGTACTAGAGAAGGCTGTAAGGATTGAAGACTGGAGTCCTGGTGTGGTGCTGTGGGCTAACGTGTCAGACTGCAAAATTGTTTGAACTCCAAGGTCGGTGGTTGAAGCTCACCAGCTACTCCTTGGAAACCCTATACAGGTTTGCTATGGGTCGGAATCAACTCCAGGACACTTAACAACAACAAATATGTATATGGAAAATCTTTTTTTATCTATGCGAAACACAGTTGATTGGTGTTTACCTAAAGGTATATTCTTTTCTCTTTTATTTTTGTCTCTGGAGCTCTGGTAGCGTAGTGGTTACGAATCAGGCTGCAAACTGCAAGGTCAGCAATTTGAAACTACCAGCTGTTCAGTGGAAGAAAGATGAGGCTTTCTGCTTCTGTAAAGATTTACAGCCTCAGAAACCCGTCGCTATGGGTCGGAATTGACTCAATGGCACTTAACAACAACTATAGTGGTGGAGCCCTGTGTGGTGCTGTGGGTTAATGCACCAAAGCCATTTGAACTGTAAGATTGGCAGGTCAAGCTCACCAGCTGCTCCTAAGAAACCCTATACAGGTTCGCTATGGATCTGAATCGACACGATGGCACTTAACAACAACAACTATAGTGGCACATGAGAGTCAATTCAAGAAAGTCAAATTGAGTTCTAAATTATACGGTTCATACAAGTAGATCAGGTCATGGTTGAGAAGGCCGTTTATATGTTCAGGGACTAGAGACACCATGTGTTGAGTAGGCTTTTGTTTGAGAGCACTTGTTAAGTCAGATCTCCAAATATTTGGCACACAAAAATAGATCTGTTCTGTTGAGACCTTACTTGAAATCGGGTTTTAACTATAGCTGTTCTGGGCTGAATTTTCCATGTGTAATATGTATTCTGGAGTCCTGGTGTGGACCTGTGGGTTAATGCGTTGGACTGCAAAGTCCACCAGCTGGTCCTTGGAAACCCTATACAGGGTAGCTTTGGGTTGGAACCGACTTGACGGCACTTAAAGACAAATATGTATTCTGGCACAGCTCCCCTCTGGAAAATTATCTAAAGCTTTGCATCAAAGAGCCTGCCTTGGCAGAGAACTGACTCTGGTTATATTTTGCTACAGTGCTTCTTGGAATAGTTGCTTCTTCCCTGTTTGAAATAATGTCTTTCCATGTTTGGAAATACTCTTATTCCATAAAGAAGCATTACCTCTTTAAAAACTGTTTCCTACCAAACCAAACCAAACGAAACACAAAATTCATCCTTGGCAGCTTGTAGAGCTGAAGCACCAGCAATCAATTTCTATTTTCACACAAAATGTTTCAAGGTCTTTGGAAGCCTCTGGTTCCAACAGTCATCCAACCTTAGTTGATTCAGGGACATTTGAGCATGAACAAGTCAGTTGTTTCTTTTCTAGTTAAGGTCTAGGTCTATATATTTTCTATTATCTATAAAGAAAGAATAGTTTTTAACTACTTATATATTTCCCATGAAACAATACTTTGTAGCATTGTTAGAAACAGCATATTTTCAGGAAAATAAGTATTTCCAATAATACCTGTTATAAAGTTAGAAACAGTCTGGCTTAGCTTATTATTAATCTCAGAACAAAAATTTCTGTTTGAACTGCCATAGCTAATATTTTTCAAGTGAGATCTAAACTAAAGACTATACAGTTGATTTGACTCAAATTTACAGTTTCTATTCAAATTTTGCAAATAATTTTCATAATAATTATCAGTATACAATATAATGTATATAATATACAATATTGTTTTGTTGTTAAGTGTGTCGATCAGTTCCATCTCAAAGCAACCCTGTACAGGGTTTCAGAGGAATGACTAGTGGGATTGACCCACCAACCTTAAGGTTAGTAGCCCAGTGCTTATCCTCCAGTGCCACATCAGGACTCCATAATAATCAATGTTGTTGTTGTTAAGTGCCTTCGAGTCGGTTCCAACCCATAGCGACCCTGTATAGGGTTTCCGAGGGTGTAAATCCTTACGGGAGTAGAAAGCCTCATCTTTCTCCCGCGGAGCCGCTGGTAGTTTCGAACAACTGACCTTAAGGTTCGCAGCCCGATTCGTAACCACTACGCTACCAGAGCTCCTTAGTTACCAATAAAATATCCAATAGTATATCCAGAATGGGCGTCCTGCTGTGGCATTGTGGGATAAAGTGCTGGCCCACAAGGTCAATTTGAAACACAAGGTCAGAGGTTGCTATGAGTCAGAACTGACTCGATGGCACTTCAAAAACAATCAGATACAAGGGGAGAATGGTGGCTCTGTAGGGTAAGCACTGAACTGTGAAACA
Organism: Chrysochloris asiatica; assembly: GCF_000296735.1. NCBI lineage: Eukaryota > Metazoa > Chordata > Mammalia > Afrosoricida > Chrysochloridae > Chrysochloris > Chrysochloris asiatica. The sequence continues at coordinate 7,566,591 of NW_006408528.1, read as the reverse complement.
GAAGGTTGGTGGTTGGAGCCCACCAGCTGCTTCATAGAAAAAAGGTGAGGCCTTCTGCTCCTGCAAAGATTTATAGCCTCAGAAACTCCATACACGGTCACTCTGAGTCAGAACAGGTTCAACACTGATTAACAGCAACAACATCAGATATAAGAGGGAATAAGTAACAATAACAACAAGAAAAGCCTTAGACAAACAAATCACTCATACTTGTGACCAACTATATACATGGGCAAAATCTTTTTTTTTAACTTTTGATCGTTTGGAAGATGTCTTTAATTTGTATAAGTCAAAACAATATAATAATTTTCATCATGTTATGGTAGAATATTTACTCATTAAGTCAACTGATGTCTCTGTAACTAACCTAAACCATTTTCCTCTCATCCATTCCTCTTATTAAAATGTTTGCATTGTTATTATTATATTTTAAAATGTTTTATTGTGAATTGTGTGATAGTTTACATGGGAGAACATTAGCTTTACATTCATCCTATTATATATCATTACATTGCCATGGTTACAATCCCATCCATGCATCATCAACCAACCAATCATCAAGCCTGCCCCCCCAGTCGTCAGTATACAGCCCCTCTCCCTCTCTGAGTCTAAAGTCCCTAGCTGCTCCATTTCTTCACATCATCGTCTCTGCCTCCATCTCTGGTGTCATTGCTTCTCTGGGTAGGGTCCCACTCTCCGCTCTTCCCCCTTGATGGTCCCAGGGACCTCTGCTCCTGGACTGAAAAATCAACCACTCCCCTCCTTTTGCTGCAAAATGTCTACCTTTACATTTCCAATCCTCACAGTCAGTCCTGATAACAATTATTCACTGTTGTATCACAAGAGGCCTATCCCCATCTTCTTTCATCAGCCCCGACCAGACAGATTGGATACTACTCACTGGAGATTCTACCTGCCTCCGCACCCTCTGGATCTAGCTCCCTCTTGAAAGCTTGTAAGCCAGTCACTTCTTGCCTTTGTAGCCCCCTCATTTTGGGTAGCCAGTGTCCAAGTTGCCCATCCCTGTCTACCCTGTGTATGGAGGGGGTGGGAATGATCCTCGCTGTAAAGATTTGTTCCCTCTTTTGAGCTACTGTATACATAGGTGTAAGTCAAGTTCATCAAATTGTATCAGATCACACTTTTTCCCTCTTCTAGTTGAGTTCTGATCACCCAGTCATTGAAGCCAAGGTCAAGTGGGTATTATCTGCAAGTGTGGGTGTTCTTGGGCATATGCCCTCTATTCTTATCATCTGGACGGCTCACTCTCCACTCTAGTCCTCTGTGGCTATGTCACTGACTCTGACCCCAGGAGTCCGCAGCTCTTGCCACTCTGCTGGCCAACTAGGTCTCCACCTGGGTTCACAGGAGTCTATTGAACATGGCAGGACTTAATTCACAGCTTCACTGCTGTTTTTTGCTCACTTCCCCTTATCAGTGACCAATGTGGTCACCAGTCAGAGCACATGTCTGCTTGTATATTCCCATTGAGTCTTAGTCTTGGAAGTGCTCTTGCCCTGAGGGGACCTGACCACTTGTCTTGATGTCTCCTGGGCATGCAACTTGCTTGTTCTTGTAGTAGTCTTTTGGACTGCCATTATTGTTTTATATTTTTCCTGTTAATCTAAACATTTTATATCAACATTTTAGCTATTAGTTTGATATGTCAATATAAATTAAATAAATCTGGATATACTTTTTGCTTGCTATTACTCCTTGCAGAATATTACCAAATATATGTTTTTTGTGAGGAAGACTGACTTGGTATCATCAGAAGAAACAGAGACATAGCTTTCAGATTAAAGATGCCTTAAATGATAATGAAAATAATACAAAGCCTTGATACAGAGCCTTAAGATTCAAGCATGAGAGTAAAGTGGTAAGAAATCCCCAATGATAGTTTTTTGCGGATAACACTGCAGTGTCAACACAAGACTGGTATTACTGAGATCTTGTTGGGATAGTATTCATTTTCATTGAAATCAGATTTTCAAGGTAGGGTTGCTATGGGTCAGAACTGACTTGATGACACTTAATAATACAAACAACAAATGCATACGATATCATGCTTGGTATAGTAAACGGTCAGTGAACAGGAGGAGGACCACCCCCCTTCCGGGACAGGGATTGACACAGTAGCAGCAATAGAATGAAGTTTAATAAGATTGTTAAGAAGATGGGGCAGGATTGGGCAGAGCTTTGTTCTGTTGTGCACAGGATCTCTAGGAGTTGGAATGGATTCAATGGCACTTAACAACAATATATAGAAACATACTACCCCAATACATGATTAGATCACATCCATTTGGAGGTAGAGGAAAAGGAAGAAGAAAAGAGGTAGGTACTAGGAGTCCTGGTGTAACACACTGGATAAAGCACTAGACCATAAGGTCAGTTTGAACAGCAAGGTCGGAGGTTCAAACTCACCAACTACTCCTCAACCAACTACAACTACAACTAACCTTGTATAGAGTTACTAAGACTCAGAACTGACTTGATGGCCCTTAACAACAACAACAACACAATAGGGCAAGTCTGTAGGGAAAATCGAGAATCAAACAACAGTTTCAAAACACACAAAAGTATCGACAATTTTAGGATTGTAAGCCTTTACCTCAGAAACTCAGACAACTGACTAGTATTTCTACTTCACACTGTCTTCAACTGTTTTCTTGGCTGTTGTTGTTGTTAGGTGCCATTGAGTTGGTTCCTACACATAGCCACCTTATACACAACACAGTGAAACACAGCCCACTCCTGTGCCAACTGCACAATCGTTGCTATGCTTGAGCCATTGCTGCTACATTGTGCTAATCCATCTCATTGTGGGTCTCCTTCTTTTTGCTGACCTTTCACTTTATCAAGCATGATGTCCTTCTCCAGGGACTTGTCCCTCCTGATAATAGCCCCAAAGTATGAGAGATGAAGAAAGCAAAAGGTCATTAAGAAAGGCTCTGTGATTAGTTGTCGTTGTTGTTAGGTGGCGTGGAGTCCGTTCCGACTCATAGTGACCCTGTACAGGGTTTCTGAGGCTGTAAATCTTTATGGAAGCAGAAAGTTTCATCTTTCTCCTGTGGAACAGCTGGTAGTTTCGAACTGCTGACCTTGCAGTTCGCAGCCCGATTCGTAACCACTACGCTACCAGAGCTCCTTCTGTGATTAGTTGGGAAATAAATATGTTAGCAGATAATGGTAAACACATTGTGCTGGACACTACAAAAGAGGTTTGTACAGAATAGGGAAACAAGGGATGGGGTGGGGAGTAGGGTGAAATGAAAGAGTACAGAGCAGAAAGGACTCGAGTGAACTCTCTAAGGATGAGTAGGTGCTCACCAAGCAGAGGAAAGGAAAGGCATTCTGAGTGACAAGCATTTTCAAAGACCTGAAAGTGTTTAACAGATCAGTGCAGTACACAGAGCACATGGTGTAAAACTAGGAGAGATTTGTGAAGGAGCAGGAGAAAGTGGGAAAGGCGACAGGCCTGAGATTTGGATGTTGTCATATAGGTCAGGGGAAGCATGAAAGGGCTCTGAATAAGAGTATAAAATGATTTCATTTTCTCCTCAGGAAGATCATTCCCTGCCCTGTGGAGAGTTGATAGGAGGAAGTGAGCCTAAAGGAAGATTAATTAGTTGGAAGTCATTCCCAGAAACCAGGAGAGACGTGTGGTAGCGAAAGGTTTATGACTGTGATCAGATTTCAGACTTGGGGTGAGGGGGGCAGAGTTTTAATTCACCAGATCAGGAAATACAGGAGGGACAGGTTTGGGAAGGAAGATAAATAGTTTGGTTTGAGATGCAGTGTATGTGAGGTCCTAGGTAATATCTAGGTTACAGGTGTAGATTACCCAATAAACAAGGTAAACACAGATTTACTTGTGTTTACAAACTGTAGATAGCAGTTTCATCTGGGTTTCACTGGTGAAAAACTTATGAAACTAATCACTACAGATTAATGAGTAAGAAGAAGTAATCCTGTGCTTATTTTGCTCACTGGGCACTCTGTCCCTGACAGGGATTGCACGTTTGAAATTAGAGCTTTATCCTGTGGGAAGATACTATGGGTTTGGAAGAGACAGATGTCAGCCATACCTAGAAGCAGAATCTTTGATGTGGTGAAAAAATGTGAAATTGCTTATTATAGATTAGTAAGTAAACACAAATAAGCCTGTGCTTACCTTGCTTACTGGGTAATTCAACACTGCTAGGTTGACAGAAAGTACATGGCTTAGCATTGTCCTCAAATGGAGAGAGATATTTATCCAGGCAGTTTGGATAATTAGAAGACCTTAATGTCCTACAAGGGACAAAATATAAGAGCACGGGCAGATTTCTTTTCTCTACCTATGGGATAAAGATTTACAGCCTCATAAACCTTGTGCAGGGTCACTATGAGTTGGAACCGACTACACAGCACATAACAACAACAACCAACCACTTTCCTCAAGAAGCTCTGGTAGCGTGGTGGTTACAAGTAGGGCTGCTAATCGCAAGGTCAGCAGTTCGACAGTACCTGTGGTCCCATGGGGAGAAAGATGAGACTTTCTGCTCCCATAAAGATTCATAGCCTCAGAAACCATATACAGGGTCACTATGAGTCAGAACGGACTCCACCGCACATAACCACTATCACCCACTTTCCTTCCGCACTTGGCCCTGGATGTAGATTTAAAAAAGATCCCTTTGAAGTTTAATGCAATTGCTAGCCTTGTTCAGCTTTGTGCTAAGTAATTAATGGTTATCTGCATTAACATTAGATTTGGAGAAAGTAGGAATAACTCATTTTGGGATATGAGAAATAACAATTACTGAATGGTGGGAACTGAGCAACTAAGGAGACATGATAGTTCCCGAATTAGGGGACTAGGTGAAGGGATTCCAACTGTATTGAGGAAAAAATTCAGATAGGAAGTTGGAAGGGTCCCAATTATAATACATTAGAATTTTTTTCATAGAGAACTCTGCTGATTGTATTGCCAATTATTCCCAACAACTAGATTACAAAAAGGAACCTAACATTAATGTCCCAAGTGTGCCCATATCTGTGAGTCCATTTTATAGATGGACAACCCTTAGCGAGTTGACAAAACTTGCTAAGTGGCAGAGTCAGCTCTCTGCCTACAAAGCCAAGAATACTCTTTCTGCTCTATCACACTGGATTCCAAGAGAAAAGAAAATGAACAGCATGAGAGCAGGTGTTAAAGTAGAAAGACTGGATAAAATTACCTAAATGTGGTTAGGTGAATTTGTTGTTGTTGTTAAGTGCTGTAGAGTCAGTTCCAACCCAGAGTCACCATGTATAGGGTTACCGAGAAGCAGCTGGTGAGCTTGAACCTCTGACCTTGTGGTTCATACTAACTTTTCAGTCCGGTGCATTAATCCTCAGGTGAATTAAGGCCCTCAGAAAACATGTTTCCTTGACTTATTTTGCAATGCCTGTGTGCAAGCCTCTTCCCAGATCCTGAAATTTCTCAACTTGGAGAGATGCCTGAGGGTTGCATTTGCAATAAACCAAATATGAAAATAATAAATTTACTTCTTCAAGATATCAAATAATTACTGGTTATGAGTTTCTTATATGGTAACCTTGCTCCACAAATTTATCTATCATGGTGGAAAGATATTAATAGTGCTATGTTTTGAAAACATATAGACTAACCAACCAATCAATTGCTGGCAAGTTGATTCCAACATATGGTGACCCCATGTGAAAAAAATGCTCTGTGGCTCTTCAAGGCTGTGACCTTTCAGAAGTAGACTGCCAGGCTTGTTTTCCAGGCTCCTCAGGTGGGTTTGTACTGTCGACTTTTCTGTTAGTCATTGAACACTTAACCAATTGTATCACTAAGGGACTCCTATTTATTGTTGTAGTTGTTGTGGTTAGGTGCCATTGAGTTGGTACAGATAAATAGCGACCCTGTGCACAACAGAAAGAAACACTGCCCATCCCTGGGCCAATCTCACAATTGTTGCCACACTTGAGCCCATTGATGCTGCCACTTTGCCAATCCATCTCGCTGGGGGTCTTCCTCTTTTTCTCTAACCCTCCACCTTACCAAACCTGATATCCTTCTCCAGTGACTGGTCCCTCCTGACAATATGTCCAAAGTATGAGAGAAGTTTGGCCAACCTGGCTTCCAAGAAGTACTCTGGCTGCATTTCTTCCAACACAGGTCTGTTGGTTCTTTTGGCAGCCCACGGCACTTTCAATATTCTCCTCCAACACCATAACTCAAATGGATAAATTCTTTTATGGTCTTCCTTATTCACTGCCCAGTTTTCGCATGCATATGACGTTATTGAAAATACCGTGGCTTGGGTCAGGCGTACCTTAGTCCTCAAGCTGACATCTTTGCATTTCAATTCTTTAAGAATGTCTTGTGTAGCAGATTTGCCTAATGCAATACATTGTTTGATTTCTTGACCGCTGTTTCCATGAGTGTTAATGGTTGATCCAAGAAGAATGAAGTCCTTGACAAGTTCAATATTTTCAACGTTAATAATAATGTTATTTATTGGTCCAGTGGCATTTTTGTTTTCATTACATTGAGATGGAATCCATACTGAAGGCTGTGCTCTTTGATCTTCTTCAGTAAGTATTTTAAGTCCTCTTCACTTTTAGCAGGCAAGGTTGTATCATCTGCATATTGCAGGTTGTTAGTGAGTCTTCCTCCAATCCTGATGCTACGTTTTTCTTTACATAACGCAGTTTCTTAGATTATGTGTTCAGCATACAGGTTGAATAAGTATGGTGAAAGAATATAACCCTGTCACACATCTTTCTTAATTTTAAACCATTCATTGTTCCCATGTTCTGTTCAAACAAATGCCTCTTGGTCCATGTACATATTTCTCATGGGCACAATTAAGTGTTCTGGAATACTCATACTTCACAATGGCTTGTCATGATCCACACAATCAAAAGCCTTTGCGTAGTCAATAAAGCACAGGTAACCATCTTTCTGGTATTCTCTGCTTTCAGCCAAGATCCATCTGACATCAGCAGTGATATCCCTCGTTCCACGTCCTCTTCTGAATCTGGTTTGAACCTCTGGAAGTTCTCTGTTAATGTATGGTTGCAGCCGTTTCTGTATTACCTTTAGTAAAACTTTACTCACATGGGATATCAAAGATATTGCCCGGTGATTTCCGCATTCTGTTGGGTCACCTCTCTTTGGAATGGGCACAAATACAGATCGCTTCCAATCAGTCGTCGAGATAGTGTTCTTCCAAATTTCTTGGCATAGATGAGAAAGTGCTGCTTCACTTTCTTGAAAGATTTCCATTTTGATTCCATCAATTCCTGGTGCCTTGTTCTTTGCGAATTCTTTCAATGCACCTTGAACTTCTTCCTTCAGTTCCATTGGCTCTTTGGTCATATGCTACCTCTTCAAACGGTTGCATAGCAACCTATTTCTTTTTGGTACAGTGACTCTGTCTATTCCTTTCATCTTCTTTTGAGGATTTCTGCATCATTCAATAATTTGCCAAGAGAATCTTTCAATAATGAAAGTTGAGGCTTAAATTTTGCTGTCAATTTCCCCAGCTTAAGAAATGCGCAGTGTGTTCTTCCCGGTTGGTTTTCTGACTCCAGATCTTTGCACATTTCGTTGTAATATTTGACATTGTCTTCTCGAGCTGGCCTTTGAAATTTTCTGTTCAGCTCTTGTACCTCCTCATTTGTTTTATTTGCTTTAGCATCTCTATGCTGGAGAGCAAGTTGCAGAGTCACTTCTGACATGCATTTTGATCTTTTCCTTCTTTCTTGTCTTCTTAATGGCTTTTTCCTTTCTTCTTGTATGATGTTCTTGATGTCATCCCACAACTCTTCTGGTCTTCGGTCTTTAGTGTTTAATGTATTAAATCTGTTCTTCAGATGATCTCTAAATTCATGTGGGATATATTCAAGGTCATATTTTGGTTCTCATGGACTTGTTTTCATTTTCTTCAGCTTCAGTCTGACTTTGCATATGAGCAATTGATGGTTTGTTCCACAATCTGCCCCTGGCCTTGTTTTGACTGATGATATAGAGCTTTTCCCCCTTCTCTTTCTACAGATGTAGTCAATTTGATTTCTGTGTGAGGTCCATGTGTATAATCACCTCTTATGCTGTCTAAAGAAGGTATTTAAAATGAGCAAATCATTGATTTTGCAGAATTCTATCATGCGTTCTCCAGCATCATTTCTACCTCTAAGGCTGCATTTCCCAACTACTGATCCTTTCTTGTGGTTCACAACATTTGCATTCCAATCACCAGTAATGATCCATACACTTGATTGCATGTTTGATCAATTTCAGACTGATGAAGTTGGTAGAATTCTTCTATTTCATCCTCACTGGCTTTAGTGGTTGGTGTGTAAGTTTGAGTAATAGTGGTAGTAACTGGGCTTTCCTGTAGGCACATGGATATTATCCTATCACATACAGCGTTGTACCTCATGACTGAGCCGGATATATTATTTTTGAGGATGAATGCAACACCGTTCCTCTTCAATTTGTCATTCCTGGCATAGTAAACCATGTGGTTGTCAGATTCAAAATGGCCAATTACATTAGCTCACTTCAGCTCACTAATGCCTAAGATATCTATGTGTATGTGTTCCATGTCATTTTTGACAAATTTCAATTTTCCCATGTTCATACTTTGTACATTCCATGTTCTGACTATTAATGGATGTTTACAGCTGTTTCTCTTCATTTTGAGTTGTGCCCATCAGCATATGAAGGTCCCATGGGCTTTATTCTCACAGGCTTTACTCTATCTGAATCATCACAGTCAACTCTACTTTGAGGAGGCAGCTCTTCCCCAGTCGCATTTTGAGTGCCTTCCAACCTGAGGGGCTCATTTTCTGGCACTATATCTGACAGTGTTTCTCTGCTATTCATAAGGTTTTCAGTGACTAAATATTTGGAAATAGTTTGTCTCTCCGTCTTCCTAGTCTATCTTTGTCTGGAAGCTTATCTGAAACATCATCTGAAACCCATCCACCACGGGTGACCCTGCTGCTATTTAAAATACCGGTGGCATAGCTACCAGAATCATAGCAATTCACAAGGCACCATAGAGGTTTATAATTTTCAATGTTCTTATTTCACCATCTCGTTTAGCCTTCACATCAGTCCTATAAGAAGATACTATTTTCCTAATTTCAGAATTTAGGAAATGAAAGGTCAAAATGGGTAAATGACTTGTTCAGACCTGCACAGATAGTTAAGAGTTGGTATCAGTCCTTGAAACACAAGTCTTTAACAATATTCTTTCCACATACTACACAGATAATGGAAGAATAGAGGGGGAAATAAAAGAGAGGAAGAAGAAAGAGAGAAAAAATAGCAAAGGAATGAGAAGCTACAAAGCAATGAACTACTTCTTATGTCTCTTGTAGTCATAGTCTTTGTAACTCTCACCAAACTACTTTTTCCTGATGAGTCTGGGTAAGAAAAAGTGGGGGGAGGATGCTTATGGATTGTATGATTCCGTTGTGAGTGATGCTTAACAAGGTTAATTGTGAAACTTGGAACTCAACATGGGTATAAAATGAGCCATCTCAGAAGCAGGAGAAGGCATCTCACTGCCTTCAAAGAAGAGCCAGGAGTAGAGCACATAGCTTGGACCCTGAGATCACTGCACACTGAATCTCCTCACCCCGGGGACAGAATGCTGTGCTACCAGAGGAGTATCAGAAATGCAGTAGCAGCAGAACTAAGAGCCAGAGAGAGAGCAGTGGGCTTCCCAGTCCACAGAGCAAGTAAAGCAGAGTGATTTGGGGCAGGAGGCTTGATTGCAGAGTGGGGTGCCTCCAGATACTTGATTGGGGGAGCTAGGTTTGCTGACCCATGAACTAGTGATGAGTGCCTCTGGCTGAGGCACATGGTGGAGCGGTGATCCCTGTGAGCATTTGTCTGCAGTCCTACAAGCGCTTTGCAATATTTCCTAAATAGGGCACAGGTCAGGCCATGGAGCTGAGGGCCAGAGAGAGGCCTTCCTGAGGCATGGCTGAGGAGAGGCTATTCTGACTGAAAAAACAGCGCCCTGAGCATTTTCTGATCCTGCAGTATAACCTGTGAACTTCCTTAATAAATTCCATTACTGTTGAGTGTGTGTCTGAGTTCTGTGTGGCCATTGCAATGAATTATTGAATTCAGCTGAATAGCAAGTGCTGTGGGTGGAATGGTTGTCAGTTTTTGTAAAAGGAAATTCTATGAAAATCCAAGGAAGAATATTAACAATGTTTGTCAAATGTATCATTTTTGCCTTTCAGACATCCATCATAGTGTTTTGCCCAATAGTTTCCACAGGTCTCTGAACTCCCGAAATTTCAATGAAGAGCTTCTCACTTTAGCCACACCAGCTATCACCCCGTGAAGCTGTGGAATTAATCTAGTTCAGAAGCTCACTTCAACTGGGTCATGCATAGCAGCAGAGCTACAGTCTCCATGCTGGTGACAAGGTGTACTCATGGTCTAACACAGACACTTAGTATGATGCTACTCAATGTAAATGTCAGCAACCATGAACAGCAGAGATGTAAGACCGATGTTGGAACTGGGATCCACTGTGGCACATGCATCACAGATCCACTGTGGAGCAACCTGTCAGCATTAGTAGGTACCAGTGGAGGTGCCTGAGTTTTCAAAGAGCAATGAGGAATCTTTTCCAAGTAACAAAGTCATCAGGCCTGCCCAAGCTTTCCCGAAGCAGTTCAGCATTTCTCAGGAAATATTCATTTTGGTTGCTTAACCATTGTTGACCAAGGTCAACTGGTTCTTATTCTGGATTTTTCTTTCCCTTCAAGCTGCCTCTTTGAAGAGAGAGCAGCAATTGTGCCCATACATACTTATAATGTTCAGTTGTTCCTTTTCCTTGGTTGTCTTGCCACTGCTGTTGAAGGCAGGCTAATTAGTTTCCCTCAGAAATATTCATTCAAAGTTGTACTAGACAAATAAAAATGTCTTTATAATACACCTCTCAAGGTACAGAGAGAAGGTTGGTCTTAATGTCTGTTTCTTCTTGATACCATAGTTATAAAAAAAGTCTACTTCAGTAAAATATACACAGAAAAATTTAAAGTCCATCATATTATTAAACGCATCAGCAATAGCAAAATAGTTAAAACATGTATCACAGCAGATTCAGGGTTATTACTTTTGATGAATGTTTTCCTTTTTAAGAGGCATAGCTAATATAAGTAGACAAAAGAGGATATTTAAAACATATCCTTTTGTTAAGATCTTTAACCCTGGAAAATCATGTCTATAATCTTAGCTCATTATCTTAATTAGATCTGTCCTACATTATCTCACAATTTATTCTCATTACTTCATAGGTGATCAGCCTTTCCAAAAGAATGGCAGCAGGATTTGCTGATTTTGTGTGTGTGTGTGTGTGTGTGTGTGATAGTGTCTGTCTTTCTCTTTCAAACTCTATTTAGATCTTCTGGGTGTAATAATGATGATGCCGTACTTAATTAAAAATTTCATTAGGAAGATATTAATATTCATTCTGATGCATGAACACAGGATTAACTCAAGAATTAAAATCTGTATAATGGCTAACGAGATGAACCATGCTGGGATGTCCATAAAAATAGGACTGAATCATGAAAATGACTGAAAATCTGCAGCTTTTCTTCCCATTGCCGTACTCTGCATACAGAGAACAGGTCTCTTCTGTAACATGTCACTTCAACATATGCTTGCCCCCAAAAGTGATAGTAACTGATGCTCTTGATTCACTGCCCTACTCTCAAACTCCAACATCTAAGGATCAAAATTACACTCCCAGAAAGCTACACAATCTCTCTTCCCCTTCTGTCTCACTCAAGTTAATAACATGATGAATAGCTGTGTTTCTGTTTGCTTGTTAAAATGGATTTATAATCTTTTGAGGTAGGAAATAAGGACTGCGTTTTCAGTTTTCTGGTTCAGAATATAGATTTTGGGAAAAATGGCATTTGAAGGCAGAATCATAGCTGTTGATGAAACATTTGTTGTTGTTAAGTGCCAATGAGGCCATTCTGACTCATATCAAGCCTGTGTAGGGTTCCAAGGAGCACCTGGTAGGTTTGAACTGCCTACCTTGTGGTTAGCAGTCCAGTGCTGATCCTGTAGCACCACACCAGGAAGGGAAAATTGCAAAGTCAAAGTTATTAGCAACTATAGGATCAGTTCTTTTACAAGAATATCTTTAGACAAAGGTCAGAGACCCTCTCTGACAGGTAGATTTGGTAGGGAGGAGAACAGTATTGTGTCAAGACAGAACAGTGGGATTACAGAAGCACACTGTGGGACAGGGGTTGGGCATCATACTCAAAGGCAGGGGGCAGGGGAGAACAAAGTGAGGCAGAGCTTCAGTGAAGGTACCATGGGAGAGAGGAGTATGATCTTGGTTGGCTGCGTGGTGTGTTACACTTGAGTCCATTGCTGCTCCCATTGTGGCAATCTAGCTCATTATGGGTCTTCCTCTTTTTTGCTGACCCTTCACTTTATCAAGCATGATGTCCTCCAGGGACTGGTCCCATTTGATAACATGTCCTAAATATGGCTTTTTAGGTGCCTTCTGGCTGTACTTCTTTCAACACAGATTTGTTCATTCTTTGGCACTCCATAGTAATTTTATTATTCTTCTCCAACATTGTAACTCAAATGCATGAATTTTTCTAAGGTCTTCCTTATGAGGTTATTGAAAATGCCATGGCTTACCTTAGTCCTCATATTTATACCTTTATTCTTGAACACTTTAAAGAAGGCTTGTGCAGCAGATTTTCCTAATAAAAGATGCTATTCGATTTATTGACTGTTGCATTAATAAATGTTGTTAGTAGTTCCAAGCAAAATGAAGTCTTTGGTCACTTCAATCTTTTCTCCATTTACCATGATGTCATCTATTGGTCCAGTTGTGAGGAGTTTTGTTGTCTTTACATACTGAAGGCTGTAACTTTTTATCTTCATTAAGTATTTTAAGTCCTCTTTGCTTCCAGAAAGCAAGGTTGTATCATCTGCTTATTACATGTTGATAATGTGTCTTTCCTCAATCCTGATGCCATGTTCCTTTTTATATAATCATCTTCTCAGATTACTAGTTCAGTATACAAATTGAATAAATATGGTGAAAAAATACAGCCATGGGGCACATCTTTCCTGATTCTAAACCATTCAGTATGCCCTTGATCTGTTCTAATGACTGCCTCTTGGTCTACGTATAGGTTCCTCATTAGCATGATTAAATGGTCTGGAATGCCAGTTCCTCACAGTGTTATGCATAGTTTATCATGATTTCAACAGTCAAAAGTGTTGCATAGTCAATAAAGCACAAGTAAACCTCTTTCTGGTATTCTGTTATCAGCAATTATGTCCCTCCTTCCACATCCTATTCTGAATCTGGCTTAAATTTTGGACAATTCCCTATCAATGTACTGTTGCAGCTATTTTTGAATTATCTTCAGCAAACTTTTACTTGCATGTGATATTAACGTTTGATGATTTCTGTATTCCATTGGGTCATCTCTCTTTGGAATGGGCACAAATATGGATCTCTTCCAATCAGTTGGCTAGATACCTATCTTCCAATTTCTTGGCATAGATGAGTGAGCACCTCCAGTGCTACATCAGTTTGTAAAAATATTTCAATTTGTATTCCGTCAGTTACTGAAGCCCTGTTTTTCGTCAGTGCCTTCAGTGCAACTTGGCTTTTTTCTTCAGTACCATCAGTTCTTGATCAATAGTTACCTCTTGAAATGGTTGAACATTGACCATTTATTTCTGGTATAGTGATTCTGTGCATACCTTCCATTTTCTTTTTATTATTATTGTGAACATTTGTGATAGTTTACATGGGAGAACATTGGGTTTACACCATTGTTTCATTGCAATGATTACAATCTCCTCCATGCATCATTCACCAGTATTTGCTTCCATTCCCTCTGTTGTTTTTTTTGGGGGGTGGGGGGGCGGGGGACAGGGTGTGTACACAAAAACACTCAGGAATATATAATAATTTAAACAACCAAAGGACACATTCTACAAGCCTGCCTCCTGGCTGCCAGCACTCAGTCCCTTTTTTTCCATGAGTCTAGAGTCCTCAGTTGCTCCTTTTCTCCATGTCCTCATCTCTGCCTCCATCTCTGGTATCACTGCTTCTCTGCATAGGGTCCTGCATTCCTCTTGTGCTTTTCTCCATTGATGGTCCTAGCATCCTCTGTTTCAGGACTGTAAGATTAACTACTCCTCTGTTTTTGTTACAAAACTTCTACCTTTACAGTGGTAACAGTTGCAATTAGTCATGATAATAATTACTCACTATTGAATCATAAGAATCTTACCCCATCTCTTTTCACCAGACCTTCTATCTTCTTTTGATGCTTTCTGTGTCATTCAATATTTTGCCCAGAGAATCCCTCAGTATTTCAAGACAACGTTTTAATTTTTTCTTCAGTCCTTTCAGCGTTAGAAATGCTGAGCATGTTCTTCCCTTTGGTTTTCTAACTCTAGATCTTTGTGCGTTTCGTTATATAATACTTTGCTTTGTTTTCTCAAGCTGACCTTTGACATTTTTTGTTCAGCTCTTTTATATTTTAATTTCATCCATTCCCTTTAACATTTGTTGCTGGAGAGCAAGTTTCAGAGTCTCTTCTGACATTTGTTTTGGTCTTTCTTTCCTATCTTTTTAATGACTGTTGCTTTTTTCCTGTTTGATGTTCTTTTTCTGACTCATAGTGACCCAGCACAGGGTTTCTGAGGCTGTAAATCTTTACGGAAGCAGAACGCCATGTTTTTCTCCTGAGGAACTGCTGGTAGTTTCAAACTGCTAACCTTGAGGTTGGCAGCCCGACTAGCAACTACTATGCTACCAGAGCTCCTTTCAAGAAGTTGGCAGAATTCTTCAATTTCATCATCACTGACCTTTGTATTGGTATATAAATTTGAATAATAGTGGTATTAGCTGGTCCTCCTTTTAGGCATAGGGATACTATCCTATCACAAATAACACTGTACTTCAAGTTAGATCTGATAATACTCTGCTAATATTCATAATGTTTTCCTTTTCAGGCACCATACGTGACAATGTTTTGCTGCTGTTAATAAGGTTTTCAGTGGCTAAAAATTTAGAAGTAGTCCACTTTTCCTTCTTCCTAGCCTTTCTTAGTCAGGAAGCTCAGCTGAAACCTCTCCACCTTGGTGACCCTATTGGTATTCAAAATACTGGTGGTATAGCTTTCAGTGTCACAGCAACATGCAAGTCACCACAGTATGTGAATGTGTGAATATGTACATTGTGCCCCTAACTTACAATGCATTTGAGTTTCAAGGAGTTGTACTTAACCACGGTGTTTTGTTGTTATTGTTATTATTAATAATATGTACTCCATGCAATGTTAAAATAAATCTGTAAATTTATATGCAATATTTCCAATCCCTCCCCAAAGGAAATAAAGATTGGATTTATAGAGATGCTGATAATAAAATGCATTAATTATGAAAATTAAAAATAATTGAGGTATACAACTTACATCGGAACTGATTTCTAGTGAAGTTGTTGGAATGGTAGTGCATGTAAATAAATCTGGTTATAACCTCCCCCTTCCACATTGGTGGAAAGCGGAAAGTTAATAACCACACATGTTCTCATTCGGAAAGGTGAAGATTGGGGCATACTAATGATGATGACTGCCACTGGATCATCATGGTGATGTGCCCCATCCTTGGTGTGATGAACATTCCTTGATTAAGAATGTGGTGTGTAGAACATGGATACATGGATGTGGTCATGGTTCTGATCCCTGACAGTCCTTGCTTTATCCACTTTACTCTGTGGCTCTTAACTGTGCCCACTGAGCTATTCCCCCAACACCCCGTGTTATTCTTCTTGGTCTCCTTTAGGTAGGTGTTGAGCAAAATTTCCTCCTTGGGGGTTGTACATTTTTCTAATGGAAAGTTAAGGGCTCCAAAGTTGAAAGCCTCAAAATGTCCAAGACTTTTTTAAAATCCAGGCTTATGATTTCTTTAGCAAGATAATGCCCTAAAAAAATAGTAGAATTCAGATATATTTGTTTCCAATGGGTTCCAGGTGCTAGTAACCACACTTGAAGTTTTTTGCTAGACATAGTTTGAAAGTAAATAGAAAAACCTATATTTATGGATATATTTGCAGCATACAAAATTACATATGTAGAAATAGCTTCTGTCAAACCTATATATATTTGTAGGTATATTCCCATTTTCCTTCCCACATCTGTTCAATTTGTAGGTCTATCTGTGTACCCACTTACGGGTCATTGTTATTACTTTTATTGCAGGATTGTATACATTTGTTGCCTTTAACTCTTATATTCCTCCCAGTATCTTCTTTTGCCATGATCATTTTTTGCTTATTGTAAATTATCTTTGTCACTCAAGTTAATATGTTGCAGTCCTGGTGTGGCACTATAGGATAATCACTCAAATGCAAGGTCGGTTTGAACTGCAAGGTCAATGGTTCAAAGTCACCACCCACTCCTCAGAAATCCTATACAAGATCCCTATTAGTCAGAACCAACTCAAAGGCACTTAACAACACAACAACCTTTAGTTAGTAATTTACCTTTCCTTTCTTTCCTTCACTGGTAACCATCAAAGAATGTTTCTTTTTTGTGTGTGAAACCCTTTTATTGACTTTTTACGATAGTGGTCTCATGTAATATTTGTCCTTTTGTGGCTAATTCCACTCAGCATAATATCCTCCAGGTTCATCCAAGTTATGAGGTGTTTCATAAATTCATTGATATTTTTAAACATTTCGTAGTATTCCATTATGTATATGTACCATAATTGGCTTATTTTTTCATCTGTTATTGGAAAAGTTAGGTAATTTCCACCTTTTTGTTATTGTGAATAGTGCTGTGATGAACATGGGTGTGTAGATATATGCATCATGACTTTTAATTCACTAGGACATATACCTAGTAGTGGGGTTGTTAGATCAAATAGTACTTCTTTTACTAACTTTTTAAGGAAGCACCATACTGTTTTCCACAGTGACTGTACCATTTTACAATCTCACCAGCAATTACAAAGTTTCCAGTCTCTCCCCACCCTTGTCATCATTTGTTGTTTTTTTAAACTTTCCTATTAATGCTTCAGTGGGATGATATCTCACATTTATTTAGATTTCAGCCATTCTAATGTCCTGATGTGGCACTGTGGGTTAATGCGCCAGACTACAAAGCCGTTTGAACTGCAAGGTTGGTGGTTCAAGCTCACCATCTGCTCCTTGAAAACCCTATACAGGGTTACAATGGGTCATAAACCACTCGATGGCACTTAACAACAACAACAGTGACTAATACGAATCCAGTGTGGCTCTGTAGGTTAATGCGCTGGACTGCAAAGCCTGTTTGTACTGCAAGTTTGGTGGTTCAAGCTCACCAGCTACTCCTTAAAGACTCTATACAGGGTCGCTATGAGTTGGAACTGACTCTACAGCACTTAACAACAACAATAACAAAATAACTAATAGGAGTCCTGCTGTGGCACCACGGGATAATGCGCTGGACTGCAAGTTGGTTTGAATCTCAAGGTTGGTGGTTCAAACTCACTAGCCACTCCTCGGAAATCCTATATAGAATCCCTATGAGTTAGAGCTGTCTTGATGATACTTAATAACAACAGTGACTAATAATCATAAGCATTTCTTTATGTGCTTATTGGCTACCTTATTTAATGAAGTGTCTGTTCAAGTCCTCTACCCATTGAAAAATTGGATTACTTGTTTTTTTGTTGTTGAAGTGTTGAAGTTTTCTGTAACGTTTAGAGATTAGTCCCTTGTCTGATATGAGGTTGCAATTTTTTTTAATTTTATGGGTTCTATTTTTACTCTTTCAGTGAGCTCTTTTGATGTGTATAAGTGTCTAATTTTTAGGTGGTCCCAGTCATCAGATTGTCTTCTGCTGTGTGTGGCTCTAGCTATGTTTGATAGTGTATTTGTGTCATGTGTTAGGACACTTAACATTGTACCTACTTTTTCATGGATGCTCTTTATAGTTTTAGGTCTTTGATCCATCTTGAGTTCGTTTTTGCATACAGAGTAAGATATGGGTCTTGTTTAATTTTTCTACAGATGGGTATTTAGTATTTGTAGTACCGTTTGTTAAAGAGCCTATCTCTTCTCCATTTGATGAATTTTGGCTCTTTATTAAAGATCAACTATCCACTGGTGGATGGATTTACTTCTTAGTTCTTAATTCTGCTCCATTGGTCTACGTGTCTATTATTACACTGGTACAAGTTTGTTTTAAGTATTGGGGTTATGTAGTATGTTTTGAGATTGGAAGTATGAGACCTTCTATTTTGTTCCTCTTCTTTAGTAGTGCTTTGTTGCCAAGGAGCTCTTTCCTTTCCATATAAAGGAATACCTTATACCAAAGTGATGCAAAGACACCAGTAAAAAGAAAAATTATATTCCCCATGAATGTAGACGCAAAAATTTTCAACAAAATCCTAGCCAACAGAATCCAACAACATATCCAAAAACAAAAACAAAAAAACACACAACATAACAAGTGGGTTTCATCCAGGGATACAACATTAGAAAAAGAATCAACATAATCTACTGCATATAATAAAACATAGGAAAAGAACCATATAATCATATCAATCAGTCATAAAATCATACTCCCATTCTTGGTAAAAATGTTAAAAAAGATAGGAAATTCCATAACATTATTAAGGGCGTGGACACATTACCAACAGTCAATATTAGTCTCAATAGAGAAAGATTCAAAGTATCTCCCTTGTGAATGAGAACCAGACAAGGTTTCCATTTTGTTTTGTTTTTGTCTGTCCTACTTAATATAATATTGAAAATCCTAGCTAGAGCAATAAAGCAAGAAAGGGAAATAAAAGGCATCCAAAAAAAGAAGTAACATTAGCTCTATTTACAGATGATATTATCCTATACATCAAAAATCGCAAAGACTCAGTAAGAAAACTTCTGGAGCTTATTGAAAGATTCAGCAAAGTGACAGGATAGAAGATTAACATATAAAAATAAGCCAGATTCCTTTCAACTAACAAAGAAAATTCTGAAAAGGAAATCAGGAAAATAATACCACTTACAAAAGCTACTCAAATTATGAAATACTTAGTAATAAATCTAACCAGAGATTAAAAAATAACAAAAAAACCCAACCAAAACATTACAATGAAAACTGCAAAATATTGCTACAAGAAGAAATATGGCACTTTCAATATTCTCCTCCAACACCATAACTCAAAAGAGACTTATATAAACAGAAAAATATACCATACTCACAGACAGGAAGACTTAACATTGTGAAAATATCAATACTACCTAAAGTGATGTATGTATGTATGTATGTATGTATCTATCTATCTATCTATCTATCTATCTATCTATCTATCTATCTATCTATAACGTAATACTGATCCCGATTCCATCATGGTTCCTTAAAAAGATGGAAAGACTAATCAACTTAGCATTAAAATATTCCTTGTTTCATTGCTTATTAGCTCACCTGTATTCTTCTCTCAGTTCAAGGATGGTTACCTTGAAGGTGTCTTGATAATAGGTGTAAATTACATACTCTTTCAGATCCTTGTCTTAAGACGTTTCATTCCTGGGGATGTTTCACTGTGATTTCTTTCTCTCTCTCTCTCTTTTTTTTTTGGCATTTTACTATTAAGGGTTTACAGTAATCAATTTCCAAATCGAAGGTCTCCAAATTTCTAAATTATTTACTTTGCTTATTATTTCAGTTTGTAAACTAGCTAGGGTTTTCCAGAGATTATTTCTTTCTGATAATCTTTTCTTTTTTTTACTTTTTTATTGTGAATTATGGCACTGTGGCTTAATGAGCTGAACTGCAAGTCAGTTTTAACTGAAAGGTCGGTGGTTCAAGTTTATCATATGCTCCTTGGAAACCCTATACAAGGTCGCTATGGGTCAGAATCAACTCCATGGCACTTAACAACAACAAATTTTGAATTGAGTGAAGATATACTTAAGGCAAGGATAATCAATTTTGTATTCAACAAATCATACACTTTGTTTCATCTCAATGATTGCAATCCCGTCCATACAACAACAACGATTATCCTAATTTCTGTTGTTCCTATTTTCATTTCACTCTCCCATTCCTTTTCAACTTTGTCCTTATGCAAATGTTACCCTTTTGATCTTGAATGATTGATCATCCCATGGTGAGCATATCTTACTAGTGTTATTGTCCTTCCTGTGTACCTATCTACTGCTTGGCTGCAGATTGGGCCCTAAGGGTGAGTTCCATTCCAGACCTGATGGGTGGTCAAAGACTCTTGTATCTTTTGTTGAATACAGCCAACACCCACTTTCAATGTATTCCCTCTATACTAATGGATTTAGAAACACCGAGTTGGCTGCTAACAACTCCCAGGATTGGCACATAATAGAGCCAGTCACTGGTTTAAGTACAAAGAACTGTTGTTGCTAGGTGCCATTGAATCAGTACCGACTCATAGCGACCCTATGTGCAACAGGAAGAAACACTGCCCAATCCTGGGCCAAATTCACAATTGTTGCTACACTTGAGCCCACTGATGCTGCCACTTTGCCAATCCATCTTATTGGGGGTCTTCCTCTTTTTCTCTGACCCTCCACCTTACTAAACATGATATTCTTGTCTAGTGACTGGTCTCTCCTAACAATATGTCCGAAGTATGAAAGATGAAGTTTGGTTATCCTGGCCTCCAAGGAGCACTCTGGATGTTCTTCTAACAACACAGATCGGTTTGTTCTTTTGGCAGCCAATGGTACTCCTCCAACACCATAACTCAAAAGCATCAATTCTTCTACGGTGTTCCTTATTCACTGTCCAGCTTTTGCATGCATATGAGGTTATTGAAAATATCATGGCTTGGGTCAGGCGCACCTTAGTCCTTAAGGTGACATCTTTGCTCGTCAACATTTTAAAAATGTCTTGTGCCACAGATTTGATTTCTTAACTGCTGCTTCCATGAGTGTTGATGGTTGTTCCAAGAAGAATGAAGTCCTTGACAACTTCAATCTTTTCTCCATTGATAAGAATGTCGCTGTTGGTTCAGTGGTGAGGATTTTTGTTTTCTTTACATTGAATGATGTAGAAAGCATCAAAAGAAGATGAAAGGAACACACAGAGTCACTGTACCAAAAGGAGATGATTGATGTTCAACCATTTCAAGAGGTAGAATATTCTCAAGAGCCAATGATACTGAAGGAAGAAGTCCAAGGAGCATTGAAGGAATTGGCAAAGAACAAGGTACCAGGAATTGATGGAATAAAAATGGAAGTCTTTCAAGAAAGTGAGGCGGCACAGGAGGCACTCAATTATCTATGCCAAGAAATACTGAAAACAACAATGTGGCCAACTGATTGGAAGAGATCCGTATTTGTATCCATTCCAAAGAGAGGTGACCCAATGGAATGTGGAAATTATCAGACAATATCTTTGATATCCCATGTAAGTAAAGTTTTACTAAAGGTAATACAGAAATGGCTGCAAGCATACATTTACAGAGAACTTCCAGAGGCTCAAGTTGGATTCAGAAGAGGGTATGGAATGAGGGATATCATTGCTAATATCAGATGGATCTTGGCTGAAAGCAGAGAATACAAGAAAGATGTTTACCTGTGCTTTATTGAGTATGCAAAGACTTTAGATTGTGTGGATCATGACAAGCTATGGACAACATTGCAAAGTATGAGTATTCTGGAACGTTTAATTGTGTCATGACAAAACTGTACATAGACCAAGAGGCAGTTGTTTGAACAGAACATGGGAACACTGAATGGTTTAAAATGAGGAAAGGTGTGCAACAGGGTTGTATTCTTTTACCATACATATTCAACCTGTATGCTGAGCAAATCATCCGAGAAGCTGGGTTATATGTGGAAAAATGTGGCATCAGGATTGGAGGAAGACTCAATAACAACCTGCGATATGCAAATGACACAACCTTGCTTGCTGAAAGTGAGTAGTAGTAGTTATGTGCTGTGGAGTCGGAACCGACTCATAGCAATCCTGTACAGTGTTTCCAAGGCTGTAAATCTTTACAGGAGCAGAAAGTCTCATCTTTCTCCCATGGAACAGCTGATGGTTTCAAACTGCTGACCTTAAAGTTTGCAACCCAATTCCTAACCACTACACTACCAGAGCTCCTTTGCTGAAAGTGAAGAGGACTTAAACTACTTACTGATGAAGATCAAAGAGCACAGCCTTCGGTATGGATTGCATCTCAATGTAAAGAAAACAAAAACCCAAAAAACTAGAGATGAGATAATGAGCCAGATGCAGGATCCTGACTTGAAGAAAGCAGCAAGCTTTGCTCAAGTGTCCAATATATAGGAAACTATTGAGGCTATGCCCTCAATGGAACTGCCTTTCAATGCATTGGCTGTTCATAGCAGATCTCATCATAGTGGTGATTACATTTTATTAACGGATCCCTGGTAGTAGAGTGGGTTAGGAGTTGGGCTGCTAACTGCAAGGTCAGCAGTTTGAATCTACCAGTCCCTCCTTTGGAAAAAGATGAGTCTTTCTGTGCCCTTAAAGATTTACAGCCTCAGAAACCCTATACATGGTTGCTATGAGTCAGAACTAACTCTACAGCCCACCACTACCACCACCATCATATTATGTTAGATTTCAACATCGGGAATGACTACTTCTCAACTGCCAAACCACTGAGAAACCTGGTCCAGTCAAGTTGACACAGAACCTTAACTATCCCAGGTTTCCAAGGCTGTAAATCTTTATGGAAGCAGACTCCCTCATTTTTCTCCCATGACGTAGCTGGTGGGTTCAAACTGCTGATGCTTCCATTAACAGACCAATGCTTGACTTACTGTACACCATGGCATTGTATCATACTCAATGAATTAACAATAGAATTAGCAAAAATTATGTGGTGTTGTCAGATAAGCCCTGGATTGCTAACCGCAAGACTGGTGGTTCAGTGTTCCTCAGAAACCTTATACAGAGTTGCCATGAGTTGGAACTGACTGGTTGACACTTAACAACAGCAATGGATATATAAAACAAAATCCCCTTAAATTGTAACCATGTTTACTATTTTGCATTGGTGACTGAATGAATATTGCACTTTCTTTTGGCGCTTCTTGGGGGGAAAACAAACAAAGATGTTTATAGTCTGTAGCACTGCTTTCAGATCAATGCATTTCATCCGATCTTCACAGCAACCTTGAGAGATAGAGCTAGTAAAATGTTATTTTCATTTTAATGATATGGAAATAGAGGCACCCACAGCAATCCTGGAGCATTGAAGTTCTTAAATAAAGTTTGTTGAATGAGCCAGTGAATGAAACACTGAATGAATAAATGAGGGAGGTTAAATGACTAGTTCTAGATTAGTTAGTTGTGGCATAGTCTTACCACATTTTCTACCATGTTCCACTAACCCTGCTCCTTCTAAACAGCTTTTGAATGCAGACTTATACTTCTGCTGTAAATATTTTCTTTAGAGTTTAGCTGATAAATTGAAGTTTCATAACAAGAAGACAGCAGATGGCTTTGGGGAGGGATTTATACTTGGTCTTTGAACTGTGTTCTGTTTTGCTTGTTTATGCTGAGTGCGCACGAAGGTTGCCAGAACCTTAATTTCAAACTGCATCATTTAATAAAATACAATAAGGAGAATTAAGAAGAAAAGCTGCAGGGAGAGCATCCTGCTTATTATTACTGTCATGAGAAGACTATTTTTCTACCATCAGTTGTCAATGATGGGGTTTTTGTTTCCTTTCGTCCGGGCACAATTGTGATATTCAACTAGAAGAGTGTGAAGTGCCACTTTAAAGACAAACATTCAATTCCTCCTAATTCACAAGGGAGAGAAGGATCAAGTAGTGCAGCTGGGAGGTGATGCTTCTTCCCAGCAGCTGTCACTGAAGAGACACGTGCAAACCATAAATGTCATTTGTCACAAGAGCCTCATCCAGAATTTGCTATGTGCATCTCTCTTGCTAACATGACATGAAATAGTGAAGCTTTCAAAATCAAGTACGGAGACTTCTTTGTGTTGACACAGGCAAAATGAAATGGAGAGCTGAGGCAATTATGTGGATAAATCAGGCCAAAAATATCCAACCATTGAGAGAAAAATTCCTTTGGCTCAAATTATTCAGAGTGACTGCTCATGTTCATCAATTTATCAGGATATTGAATTTTATTCTACACTTTATCACTATAGATCTATCTTTAGCCTATGAGTTTGAATGACTTCATGATATTTTATTTCTCTGGAAATTATAATAGAAGGCTAATGAGCAAGTTCCATATTAAAAGATTACTACCGCATCCATGATAATAGTCCAAGAGAATTTAAGCTTCATTATTCAATAGCTAGCAGAAATAGCTTTTGGGATAGGGGTAGAGAGAGAGATGCAAAATCTGTTGAGTATCAAATGCTTGTAACTAATCCATCTCTTCCATTTAGCATCCTATTATCCTAAAATATCTTGGTCTGTAGCTCCAGGCTAGTTTTCTGGTCATTTGACAACTGGTTAAATGAGCCTGAAAATTTCATCAGGTTTCATATGAAGAATAATAAATTATAGTTATATCCACACACACAAGGATGTCTTTGGTGTATTTTAATAGCCCTTATTTATATGCAAGGAGATGAATGTTTCAAAGACGTAAAGGATAAACAAGGTCAGTTCTTATGTCTGCCCATGCACTGACATTGAATCTCTTGCTTGGAACCTTCCACTTGCTCCTCCTCTTTATCCTTATTCCTATTTCTTCATGAATCCAGAGCTAGCAAAGAACTGTCTGGAGGCTCGGGGTCTTCCAGGGGAAAGAGGGAGAACCTCTGAGCACTTAGGTACACTACTTCAAGTGGTCAGGTCCCTCCATTGTTCCTAAACATCAGGGACAACTTGCTCCTAAGAAGTTACAGATTGTGAACCTGTTCTTTGAAGCAACAGAATACTAAGGAAGAGATAAATGTCTATTGTTAACAACATTTTTCATCTTTATCATAAAATTAAGATATGAATTGTTGTTGTTGATGTTAAGTGGCATCTAGTCGGGTTCCGACCCATAGCGACCCTGTATAGTGTTTCCAAGGAGCAGTGGGTGAACTTGAACCGCAGCCCTCCCGGTCCAAGAAGACTTTGCAGTCCAATGCATTAACCAACAGCGCCACACCAGGAGTCCAAGGAAGAGATAAATGTCCATTGCTGACATTTTTTTATCTTTATCATAAAATTAAGAT
This sequence comes from Chrysochloris asiatica, assembly GCF_000296735.1. Lineage (NCBI taxonomy): Eukaryota > Metazoa > Chordata > Mammalia > Afrosoricida > Chrysochloridae > Chrysochloris > Chrysochloris asiatica. Next base: position 7,541,345 of record NW_006408528.1, on the reverse strand, counting down.
ATGAATTGCTGTTGTTGTTAAGTGCCGTTGAGTTGATCTGACCCATAGTGACCCTTCATAGGGTTTCCAAGGAGCAACTGTTGAGCTTGAACCTCTGACCTTACATTTCAAACAACTATGCAGTCTGACACATTAGCCCACAGCATCATACCAAGATACGAATTTGGACCCTGAAAAATCATTCTGTTGCTTTGGGTCACAATAATATTATAATTTTCTCTTTTGTAGAATGGATGTGTGTGTCATTTGAAAAATAAACATTGTTCTTCAGTGTTGTGGAGTAGGTTCCAACTCATAGTGACCTGTGTAAGATGTCTGCAGCTGTAAATCTTTATTGTAGCAGAAAGCCCCAGCTTACTTGCAAAGATCAACCTTGTGGTTAGCATTTCAGTGCTTATCCTACAGTGCCACTAGGGCTAAAAAATATACATTGTATTAAAAAACAGGCAACTATAAAGAAGAAAAGTGAAACCACTTATAGCTTCATATTCGAGAAATAGACAATATTTTTCTACATATCCTTCTATATTAAAAATACATATACATATTTATAGATAGAGCATTGTACCCAATGGTTTAGATTAGAGCTGTCCAGTAGAACCGAAATGGGAGTCATCTATGTAATTGAAAATTTCTAGTAGACACATTGTTGTTATATGCATCCAACTGGTAACTGGTTCTGACTTCTAGCAGTCCTATCTACAATAGAAGGATGTTGTTGTTGTTGTGAAGTGCTGTCGAGTTGGTTCCGACCCATAGCGACCTTGTATAGGGTTTCTGAGGAGCAGCTGGTGAGCTTGAACCGGTGACCTTGCAGTTCAAACGGCTTTGCAGTCTGGCGCATTAACCCACAGCACCACACCAGGATGGGCACTGCTTATTCCTGCACCATTGTCACCACCGTTGCTATGCTTGAGTCCATCGTTACACCCACTGTATCAATCCATCTCATTGGGGGTCCTCCTCTTTTTTGGTGACCTTCTACTTTACCAAGCATGATGTATTTCTCCAGTGTCTGGTTCCTCCTGATTGTCTTGTTGTTGTTGTTGTTAACTGCCATCAGATTGATTCTGACTCATAAGGTTTTTGTGGCAGAAGCAGAAAGCCTCATCTTTCTACTGTGGAGTGGCTGGTGGGGTCTAACTGCTGACCTTGTTGTTCTTGGTTCAATAATACCACAATACTCCTGTCCTTCCTGGTAACGTGTCCAAAATATGTGCAACGTAGTCCAGCCATCCTGGCTTCTAAGGAACATTCTGACTGTATTCTTTCAACACAGATTTTCTCATTCTTCTGGCAGTTAATGGTATATTCAATATTCTTCACCAACACCTTAATTCAAAAGCATCTGTTCTTCTCCTGTCTTCTTTATTTATTGCCCAGCATTTGCAAGAATATGAGGTGATTGAAAATTCTATGGTTTGGGTTACTCACACCTTAGTCCTCAAAGTGACATCTTTGCTTTTTAACACTTTTAAAAGGACTTTTGTAGGACATTTGCCTGCAAAGTCAATAAGTTTGATTACTTTACTGTTGCTTCTATAGGTGTTGATTGTTGTTGTTGTTATGTGTCGTGGAGTCGGTTCCGACTCATAGCAACCCTGTACAGGGTTTCCAAGGCTGTAAATCTTTATGGGATCAGAAAGCCTCATCTTTTTCCTGTGGAACAGCTGGTAGTTTTGAACTGCTGACCTTGAGGTTGGCAGCCTGACTCATAACCACTATGCTCCCAGAGCTCCTTATAGGTATTGATTGTGGATGCAAGTAAAATGAAATAGTTGACAACTTGTATCTTTTCTGTTTGTCAAGATGTTGCTTGGTCCAATTGTGAGAACTGTTTTCTTTATGTTGAGGTATAAGAAGCTCTGGTAATGTAGTGCGTTATGAGTTGAGCACTAACCTCACGGTCAGCAGTTCAATTCTACCAGTCATTCTGTGGGAGAAAGATGAGGCTTTCTGCTCCTGTAAACCCTACACAGGGTCACTATAAATCAGAACCAACTTCACAGCACATGGTACACCATCAATTTATACTGCAGTCTGTAGTGCTTCAAGTCCTCCTCATCTTCAGCAAGCAAAGCTGTGCTATCTGGATACAGCAGGATATTAATGAGCCTTCCTCCAATCCTGATACCTTTTTCTTCTTCAGATAATCCAGCTTCTCAGATTCTTTGGTCATCATATAGATTGAATAAGAATACAACCCTGAAACATACCTTTCCTGATTTAAAACCATTCAGTATCTCCTTGGTCTATTCTAATAACTGCCTCTTGGTCTATGTCTTCATGAGCACAATTAAGTGTTCTGGAATACCCATTCTCTGCAACGTTATCCATAGCTTGACATGATCCACACAGTTGAAAGCTTTTGCAAAGTCAATAAAGCACAAGAAAACATCTTTCTGGTAGTCTCTGTTTTCATTCAAGAACCATCTGACATCAGCAATGATGTTCCACATACTTTTCTGAATCTGGCTCGAATTTCTGACAGAAACATTAAAATGTGAAAAAGGAAGCAAGTGAAATTAGTTTTCATAATATATTTAACATCGAATAGGTTCAACTTATAGGGTTTCCGAGGAGCAGGTGGTAGGTTTGAATTGCCCACCTTGTGGTTCGCAGTCCAGTGCTGATCCTACAATGCCATACCAGAGGTCCATATATTTTATGTAACCTAGTATCGTAATAGTTACAAGTCAGCAGCTATTCTCAAGGTTAGCAGTTCAAAACTGCTAGCGGTTCCATGAAAGGAAGATGAGGCTTTCTGCTTCCGTAAAGATTTAGACCACCGGAAGCCCTATACAGGGTCACTGTAAGTCAGAACTGACTCCAAGGCACACAACTACCACTACCACTAGTTAATCCAGGATATTATTGCTTTCACATGTAATCAATTTAAACATTATATCTTACCTTTATTTGAGGGGCATGGGAGGTGAGATTCTAAGTGTTTGAAGTCATAGCACCAAGTGTTGTTAAGAACTGTCTAGTTTGTTTCAACTCAGAGTTCCTGTATCAGGTCTCCAAGGAGTAATGGGTGGGCTTGAACTACTGACCTGTGGTTAGTAGTTCAGTGCGTATCCTACAGTGACACACCAGAAGTCGATAGCACCAACAGCAATTCTCAATTTGGACTGGTCATGTTTCAAGTGCTGAATAGCCCCAAGTGACTCATGGCTACCTGTTAGACAGGTTTAATCAACGAATTAGGTTCTGTACCTCATTGCCAAATGACCTTGGGCAAACTAATAAACCGTTTTAGTTCTGGGTTCCTTGTGTTTAAAATGGGAGTTATTACAAATAATTACTTTAAAGGGTTCTTGTGCTGTGATGCTTCAATGATCTACGTAACGGATGGACACTTCATGGTGCACAGTGGTGGTGGCTGTGTACCATGGAGTGAGTTCCGACTCAGAGCAACTCAACACAGGATTTCCAAAGCTGTAAATCTTTACTGCAGCAGAAAGCCTCATCTTTCTCCTGCAGAACAGCTGGTAGATTTGAACTATTAATCTAGAGGTTAAGCAGCCTGACTTGTAACCACTACTCTACAAGAGCTCCTGGTGTACAGCACTCAATGTGAACTGAAATTATATTTATGTTTGGAGAATATAAATCCTCATTTTATAATAAATGCTGATTTGTGTATTTCAACCCATTTTTTTCCTGATTAAGAAAGCTTCTTTTTTTTTTTCTTCTATATATCTAAATCTAAAGATACCATGTTAATTTTTTTGCTATATATCTAAATTTCAAGACACCATGTTAGAAAGTGAAAAGTGTTGTCATTAAACACCATGATATCTCATTGTAATATAGGGAGTATGTGTGTACTTGCATGCATTCTGCCCACACTTTGGGAGGAGTATACAGGTGAGAACATGCTATACCCAAAATGCTTCTCGATACAATCCAGGGCTGAGGTGCACCTTTATTGAACAAGGTATGTTGTTGTTGTTAAGTGCTGTTGAGTCAATTCTGACCCATGGCGACCCTGTGTGGTTTCCAAGGAGGAGCTGGTGAGCTTGAACTGCCAACCTTGCAATTCAAACGGCTTTGCAGTCTGGCACATTAACCCACAGCACCACACCAGGACTCCACAAACAAGGTATAATGGTGTAATAATTAAGGTTTTGTGTCAGCTTGACTGGGCCAGGATTCTCAGTGGTTTAGCAGTTAAGTAGTAATCCCCATGATGCCATCTTTCATGATGTAATCACTTCCATGATAAGATGTACTATGGGAAGCCAGTCAATTGAAAGAAAGCTTTAATTGGAGGTGTGGCCTGCAACAATTTCATCACAAAGATAAAAGGAGAGAGAAGTGAGCAGAGAAAGGGGGATCTCTTTCCAAGAAGAAATAAGAGCCAGGAGTGGAATGCATCCTTTGGTCCTGGGGTCCCTGCACTGTGAGACTCCTAGATCCAAGGGAAATTTGATGCCAGGATACATGGGGATTTTCAAGGAATGCTGGGTCTACAGATGTTGAAGGAGTCAAGGGCTTTCCCCCAGAGCCAACAAAGAAAAAGCCTTCCCTTAGAGCTGGCACTCTGAATTTGGATTTCTAGCCACCCAAATTGTGAGAGAATAGATTTCTGTTTGTTAAAGTCATTAACTTGTGGTATTTCTGTTACAGCAACACTAGCTAACTAAGACACATGATTGCCTCATGTTGAGAGCTCAGGCACGTACTAGCAATGGTGGTGAAACACACAGCTTCCTTCTTTCAGGTTTTTAGTTGACGTGCATTACGCTGCCCTGGCCATTGCCAAATTAAGTAACCATTTCACTTATTGACAGTCTCAGCAAAAAGGCTAGGGAGAATCGATTCTGAACATGAATTACGACATTTCTTTGAATACCAACCATTACTGCCTCTAAAAATCTGCACCACGGTATCCTCTGTTTCTGAGTGGTAGGTTATTAATGAATTCCAGTTGCACCTTTTCCTGTGCTTTTTATAATTTTTGTCAGAAAGATAATAGCAGTTCCTGGAACAATAACCTTTCCAACGCTCTGTAACTTGATTTGCTGACAATTCCAACCCTCAGTTCTTATAAATGGAGAGGACAGAGGTGAAGTGGAGGGGTCGATGAAGGGACAGAAATTATCAAAAAAGTTTAAATAACTAAATCATTAAAATGCTGATATCTTCCCACATGGCAAAGATATTAACAAGAAAAGGAAATTTCATAGTATAATATGAAAGCATGTTCATGAAATTAATATAAAGGGATTGGAGAAAAGAAACGATACCAACCTGCTTGTATTCATTATAGTCTGAAGAGTGGCCTTTCATGTTCATCTTTAGATGTCCTATTTCTTGCTCTAATTCTCTGTTAAGAATAGCAAATCAATATGGCATTTTTGAGGACCCAAACTGGCCTGCAAGCCATTTTTAAAACAAAAGTGGTACATCACTCCTTTCAAAATGTACTCAGTGGAATCTAAATGCCACAGCAATTTTATAACCACCATCATCCACTTAACACACAAGAACAAACTCTTCATTAACAGACATTTTCCCATTGTTCCTTTTTCTTCTCACCCCACAGAATGAATTTTCCCTAATGAAATACATATATATATTTTTTTAAATACATATATATTTTGCTGGACAGTCTTACACTGATCATCCTATCATATTTCTCTGCTACCAGGATATGTTTATCAGTAAAAATTTTTGTTCTTCTTTTGTAAAATTGAGTGCTAAAGTGTTTTTCTTTCTATTAAGTTGCAATATTTTTATTGATTAATGGTTTATTAAAAAGTATATATTACATTTTTATATATCTTAAGTCAAAAATTAAATAAAATATTAATTGAAAATCAAATTTTTAATGAGATGATTTGTGTCTCTGTGTATGCCTGATGAGAAGGGAGGAGAAATTTTTATCATCTGATGAGAAAATGCTTCTCAGACAGCTATATGTCAAATGACTCCCTGAAAGAATCCCCCATAGGGAAATAAGTTTTGTCTTTCTTTTATAAAATGAGCAAAGAGCAAATGTGAAAGGGAGGTTAGGGCTGGGAAAGGAAAACACACAGAAGATGAGCTGCAGATGCATTCTCAGGCAAATAGACCTTAGGAATACACTTTAGAAATATAGTCTATAAATTCTATGGAGAATCTTAAATATTTTGTGTCCACATTAAACTTTGAAAATTTTTTCTTGTACCTCTAGGGATCAGCATACCCCAATTGAAAGACCTAGATAATAGTTTTTCCATATGTCATGGTAAAACATTGATGAGTGGAAAGGGTTTGAAAAAGAGAACCACTTTCAAGCTCTTCATAATTTTTCAGGTATAGGTGCTGCATCTAAAAAGGAGCAAGCCAGTTTTGTCATCAGTGAACTATGAACCATCAATAAATCAATGCTATAGACTTACTGCTGATAGTGAATGAAATAACAGAGATAAAGCTTGTGGATCAGAAAATACATAATATGTGTTCAATAAGAAGCTTTAAAAACATAATCTGTATGTATACATGTGCAGCATTTACTTTCAGCAAAATTCTTCAGAGAAGAATGGGTTCAAAATTGTCCTAAGATTGGTCTCAGATACACTCAGAGTTTGGTAATCAGATATTTACCTGCTGGCTCAAGGCTTATTCATTTACAAGAGTAAGTCAGAAAGTATTGCTAATGGTTTCCCATTCATACATGCATAGACTTTACAAACTAAATGTGTGTAAACGTATCTCTGTGATCAGGGGATACCTGCAGACAAGTTCTCTCAGTAATAAACTTTTCTTAGTCTTGTCAGGGTGTCTTCAAAAAACATGAAGAGTTTGAATTAAATCAGTGGCTTCTGAGGTTATTAGGGGATCTGACTGACGAGTTAATTTCCAGTTAGTGAGTTCAGTTCAGAAGGCTATGGTAATTATTTTGGGATTTCCAAAAGAATAGTTTTGATAGATTCTCTCAAGGGACACGGGATGGTCATGAGACTTAGTAGAAAGAAGTTTTCAGAAAATTGAAAACTGCATTGATGAGAAAAAGGCCACAGGGAAGTTGTGCCGAGGATTTGTTCCCACCATGACAATGTAGATGCTCACTGAGGGTAGCAATGGCTGACCTATGAAAATTTTGTTGGGAAACCTCACCTCAGTGACCCGATGGTCCTCATTTTACCACTTCAGACTTCTTTTTGTTCCCGAAACTAAAAGAACATTGAAAAGGAACATGATTTGAGTCTCCCAAGGGTGCCAAATTGTCATTTTGATGTGGTGTAAATAAAAGAGGGAGTCCTGGTGTGGCGCTGTATGATAAGCACTGGGCTGCTAACCACAAGGTTGGCAGTTCCAACTTAATCAGCTGCTCCTTGAAAACCCTATACAGGATTGCTATGAGCCGAACTGACCTGACAGCACTTAACAACAAATAAAAGGACGCAGAATAGAAACACTGCCTTTAGAAGTGTGTAGACCTTGATGGAGGCCATGTAGAGAAACAGTAGCTTCACATTTGATATTTTTGTTTAATAGGAGATTCTGCTCCTCAGTCTTCACGACTCTGAGACCAGAACTAGATGATGCCTGGCTACCATTACCAACTACTCTGAAAGGGATCACATTAGAAGGTGCCAGATAGAGTGGCAGAAAATGTACCAAAAAAGCCAAAATTATGTAAAAAAATGACCTGGCTTACTGGTCAAAGGGAGTGCTGGTGTGGTGCTGGAAGATAAAGCATTGGATCACAAAGTCTCTTTGAACTACAAAGTTGACAGTTCAAACCCACCAGCTGTTCTTCAGAAACCCTATAAGAGGGTTACTATGAGTCAGAACTGACTCAATGGCACTTAACAACAACAACAAACCAGTCAGAAAGAGATGGGAGGAACCTGATGGCATTCGACCACATTCAGGTCAACTTCATGATCTAGTTTTCAGCTAAGCAGTAGATTGGTATCTAGTGGGGTCAACAACACTAGTAACGTATGCTCACCATGGAATGGTCAATCATTCAACTTCAAAAGGACAACATTTACTTAAGGACAAAGGTGAGAAGGGATGGGAAGGTGGGTGAATGGAAATCGGAACCAGGAGGAGGAAGTTGAATAATTTGTTCCATGGGGGGGATTGCAATTAGTGACATGAAACAAAGTGTATGATTTGTTGAATGTCAAGCTTGTGAACTTTTCTGTAAACCTTCACTCAATTCACTATATATATATATATATTTTTTTTTTTTAAAACGGTGTCTATGATTTTGTAGCAAGACTTTTTGACTTACTCTCATATTTTCCCTTTTGAAAATAAAGAAGAGCCAACTTTTCTCCTAAACTCTGCTTGACAACCTTATATTGTTGGAATTTTCTCAGTCATCTGCAAGCACAAGATGATGCATGCAAAAGCCACTCAGAGAGCAGGCCTCTTATTCTAGACTCTTATCAGCCAAAGACGATGCCCAACAAACAGCTAGAAGGCTTCATTTCACTAGAGAAGGAAAAGCTTCTGCTTTGAAATGTTTTCAAAGTTTCCATGACAAAATATTCTTTCACGGTGTCTGCATCAGTGAGTTGCTTTGTATTTCTAGCGCAGCTAAGCAATTAAAAGAAGATGAATAGATGTATCCCGGCATGTGTGATAACAAATGGCATACTTAAGGTGACAAGGTTTTCTGTGTTAACTGGCTTTGCAGTCACTTGCAAGTTTTTGAAAAATAGTCCCTTTTATCAGAAGTTTTTCCCCGCTTAATCTCAGCTTAAAGGCTATTTTTCTCGAAGCAAATTGGAGGAGGACTTTTCAAGTCATCTTTGAAGGGACAAAATATATGTACATATTCCCTGTGTGCAAAGGAACTGCTGCTTATTTTTATGACAGCTCAAAATTGACTAAAGTTTTAAGCATCAATCTGTTCACCATTACAAAAGATGCTCATTTGGGCTGTGAATGACACGAGACTTCTGCAGAGGCTGAAGTGGTCCATTTAAATTGTTCTATGGCTCATGCTTTGGAGTCCTGGTGTGGTGCTTTAGGTTAATGCACTGGACTGCAAGGTCATTTGAACTATAAGGCTGGCCGTTCAAGCTCACCAGCTGCTCCTTGGAAACCCTTTACAGGATTGCTGTGAGTCAGAACCGAATTGATGGCACATAAAAACAACATGGCTCATGCTTTATGGTGAAACCAGGGCAAACAAACCTTACCCGCCCTGAATTGCAGTGACTATCTCTCAGGTTATTTGAGTTTATGTTATTAAATCTGGTCATTTGAATCGGAGGGGGTACTGACCTACTTGAGTTATGAAGTGTCTTGTAACTTCAGGAAATAGGTAGTTAAGTATAAGGTTATTTATAATAGCAAAACTGAGATCAAATTCTGAGTCTGACACTTGTCTATGTGACCTTGGGCAAGCTACTTGATCTTGTTTAGGTACCAATTTCTGGTGTGAAATAAAGCTATGGGGATCAGGTTCTCTGAGGGTGGTGGCAATATGACCCATTGCTGAGTATTTCTGGGTTCACATTCATTTTTTGTGTAGAAAAGATAAGTTTTCCACACATTTTCTCTTTGATAATGGCTTCAGTGGGCCGTCCTTATTATTCAAGTGTGGAGTGCTGTGCTCCCTGAATAGACAGTGGAGCAGATTGCCTCCCTTTACCTTGGTGATCTGCCCTCTGCTGGCCAGGGTGGTGGTAATGTGGCCCATAGGTGAAGAACCTGACTAGATCTGGATTTGAGTCCTACCTCTTCCGTGTCACACTTGTGAAATCTCAGAAACTGTATTTAATGTTTTAGGTATATTTCATAATTAAAAATCATTTTAAATTTAAAATACTACTTGTAGTTGTTAAGTGTTGTCGAGTAGGTTCCGACCCATAGAGATCCTGTATAGGGTTTCCGAGGAAAAGCTGGTGACCTTGAATCACCACCTTGAGGCTCACACCTACTTTGCAGTACAGCGCATTAACCCCCAGTGCCGCAGCAGGACCCCAAATACTGTGCTGTTACTGTTAAGTACTGTCAAGTCAGTTCCAACTCACATCGACCCAGTTATAAGGTTTCCAAAGAGCAGCTGATGGGTTTGAACCATTGACCTTGCAGTTCAAACTGACCTTACAGTCCAATGCATTATCCCGCAGTACCACACCAGAACTCCCCAGATACTATTAACTACTTTATAATGTCATTATACTATCACTTGTCTGTCATTTTCTCATACTGTGGTGGCTTGTGAGTTGCTGTGATTCTGGAAGCTATGCCACTGGTATTTTAAATACCAGCAGGGCCACCCATGGTAGACAGATTTCAGATGAGCTTCCAGAGGAAGACAGACTAGGAAGAAGGAGTGATGAACTACTTCTGACTATTTATTTAGTCACTGAAAACCTTACGAAGAGCAGAGAAACACTGTCAGATATAGTGCCAGAAAATGAGGCCAGAAAGATGTTTACCTGTACTTTATTGACTATGCAAAGGCTTTCAATTGTGGATCATGACAAGCTATGGATCACATTGTGAAGTATTAGTATTCCAGAACACTTAATTGTGCTCATGAGGAATCTGTACATGGACCAAGAGGCAGTTGTTCGAACAGAACATGTGAACACTGAATGGTTTAAAATTAAGAAAGGTGTGTGACAGGGTTGTATTCTTTCACCATACTTATTCAGCCTGTATGCTGAGCAAATAATCTGAGAAACTGGGTTATATGAAGAAAAATGTGGCATCAGGATTTGAGGAAAACTCATTAACAGCCTGCGATATGCAGATGACACGACCTTGCGTGTTGAAAGAGGACTTAAAATATTTACTGATGAAGATCAAAGACCACAGCCTTCCAATGTAAAGAAAACAAAAATCCTCACCAATAAACAACATTCTTATCAATGGTGAAAGGATTGAAGTTGTCAGGGACTTTGTTCTTCTTGGATCAACTATCAACACTCATGGAAGCAGCAGTCAAGAAATCAAACGACGTGTTGCATTAGGCAAATCTGCTGCACAAGACCTTTTTAAAGTGTTGAAGAGCAAAGATGTCAGCTTGAGGACTAAGGTGCGCCTGACCCAAGCCATAGTATTTTCACTAATTTCATATGCATGTGAAAACAGGACAGTAAATAAGGAAGACTGTAGAAGAATTATACTTTTGAGTTATGGTATTGGAGGAGAATATTGAAAGTGCCATGGGCTGCCAAAAGAACCAACAGATCTGTGTTGGAAGAAGTGCAGCCAGAGTGCTCCTTAGAGGCCAGGATGGCCAAACTTCATCTCTCATACTTTGGACATATTGTCAGGAGGGACCAGTCACTGGGGAAGGATATCATGTTTGGTAAGGTGGAGGATTAGAGAAAAAGAGGAAGACCTACCCCCCCCCTCCCCCCAGTGAGATGGATTGGCCAAGTGGCAGCATCAATGGACTCAAGCGTGGCAACAGTAGTGAGGTTGGCCCAGGACTAGGCAGTGTTTCATTCTGCTGTGCATAAGGTCCCTATGAGTTGGTACCAACTTGATGACACCTAACAACAACAATGTCATTATAAGGATTGAAAGATAATGTGTGTGCTTAATCAAGAGTGGTTCATATTAGCTGAAATTTTTTGTTCAAAAAACAAAACAAAACATCATTCTAAGGTTCTTAGTAAAGACTCAAATCACAGAAGATTTGGAATAGACTCAGATTATCTGGTCTAAATTTATCATTTTATCGACAAACAACAAAAGCAGCAAAAATCCTAAAACCTTGATGAAGAGTGTTTTCATCAAGATACGTACAAATTCTACACTTGATGCTGAGTTCAAAAAAATAACTGTGTGTGGAAAATTCAGTGAATATGTTATTTACTTCAAGAAATTTCAAATGTATAATTTCATCTGATAGTCAGTGACCTCACCAAAATGTCCTATGGGAGAAAAAGAGCTCTTGATGATCACTATATTCTCCTTCTTACAAAAATAGCAAGACTCTTTATGAGTAAACAAAGTAGAGAGCTCAACCTTCTGCAGAGGAGTTAAGGCATTCATAAAGTCAGCCTTTTGTCTAGTGAAACTCCATCTGTACCTTTCAGTAAGTGGAAAAATATCCCTGGACCACTCATAAGAGCTGTAAAATCTTGACATTGAATACTTATGTTTTGTATTCCAGTTTTCATATTCACCAGAGAAGGTATTTGTAACCGTTTCTAACTACAATCACTCAAGAATTATTTTAATTGTATTTCACAGAAGTATTTTGTCCCTAAGTTCCATTTTAAACATTTCACTTCATCTGGCTGTGAACTAGGGTTCCCAAAGGAAGCAAAGAGAAAATGTGAAAATTAAACCATAAAACAAATCTATATTTTTTATGACCTTCGTGAAGTTACCTTACTACGTACTTTGGCTAAATGGTTCCTTTAGACAAAATGAATCTTACTCTCTGATAGACTTCTCGGAGGAAATTAGAGTACTTCCCAGTTATTTGAAACCCAAAGTAGATCAGACAGTGAATGACAGAATGCCTTTCAGTATTATGATCTGCATGGTAAACACATCTTGCCATTTCACAGTTCTGTGCACAGTGTCTTTTAAAGATACCCTTTTATTCTTGTCCTCTTACTCTCTACCCTTTTCTTCTACAGTGGAAAAGAATCTTATGCAAAGGCATAGAGAACAAATTCTGTAGTGGATTTTATCTACAAAGCATGTTGAGACTGGAGCTGTAATGTTTACCCATATTCTCCAATCTCCATCTGAATAAATAAAGTGGGTGTCGTAGGATAGGCTGCAACACAGATAACGAGTTTTAAGCTCATTCACCCTGAGAAGTTTCAACTGATATAGTTTGCCTATCAAATGGATTTAAAATTGTATTGTCACTGCACTGCTTTTCACGGTGATTGCTTCTGCACTGTAGTTCCATGCCTCAATAGACAGTTTGATTGTATATATCTGCTGCTTTGTTCATACGAATCTGTTTGTAATGGTCTGTAATGTACAACCCTGCTATCCAGTAATAAAGCTAAACATAACCCTTTCAGTGATTTGAACTAAAGAGTTTAACTCTTTTAGTACTATTTTGTGAAATTAAATGAGGATATTCTTTTGCTAATGACTTTTTCCTTCTTTTCTTCTTCCCATCTTTTCTCTTGTACCCTCTCTGCCTCTTTTCTTCCCTTCCTCCTCTCCCTCCCTCTTTTTCTCTCATCAGTGTATCTTTCATTCACATTTTGAATTTAATTACTATTTCTGCTGAGTATTTCTGAGACCACATTTTTTTTTTTAATGAAGAAAAGATAAGTTTTCAATGCATTTTTCCTTGTTGATGGCTTCAGTGGCCCATCATTTATTATTCAAGTCCTTGGAGTGCTGTTTTCCCTGAATAGATAATGGAATAGTAGATGAGGTAGCCTTTAGCTAGGCAATCTGCCCCCTACTGTCTGGGGATAATGTTGGATCTTTGATGGAATCAAGGATTGCCACTGGCCTGACATTTCACTGTATGAGGAAGGAGGTCACAATTATATCCTCCTGGAAGGGGAATCAATGATATTTCCTTCAAATGGTTAGATTTCATTCTCAGGCTCAATTATCTATAAAAAAGAACTTTTGCAGTTAAGAGACTTCACCACAGAGAAGTGATGTCAAGTCAAATGGAATATAAAGAAAATCATATTACAAACTCTGATAACAATTTAATATTAACTTCAATCTGCAGTTACAGAATATAAAGAAAGAAATAAAAAATAATTTTACTGGTTTCTCAAGAAGATTGCTAATCTGTCTTGGCTTTCCACAAAATCATCCTCTTAAGAACCATCTCTCGCTAAAATCCTTAAACCCTTAATATCAGCATTGCACTTTTATTAAATGTGCCACTGACTCAAAGTGACTAGGTGGAGAAGAATATCACTGGGTTACAAACTGACTTGGGCATGTAGAAGAAAACAGCATGTGGCACAGTAGGATAAGCACTGGATTGCTAACCACAAGCTCGGTGGTTCAAACCCAGCAGCCTCTACTATCAGAAACCCTATCCAGGGTCCTATGAGTAGGAACTGACTTGACAGCACTAAACAACAGGTTGAACTGGTTTCATCTAGGGACAAGATGAGGAAGAAACCCTATTCACATGTACAAATGCCACAGGGGAAGAACCAGTGATGCACAAACAGAGCAAAAATGCCTCAGAAGACATATAAGTCACTTCTTTCCAGCTTCTCCCTAAATGTCACCTCCTCAGATAAATCTTCGCTGACCACCCAATTTAATAGAGCTCCTTTATCACTCTTCACTCCCTTATCCAGCTTTATTTTTTGTTGTTGTTAAGTGCATCACAGAGACCTTGTATAGCGTTTCCCAGGCTTTAAGTCTTGGGGGGAGCAGAAAGCCTTATCTCCCTTGGTGTGGCTGGCGAGCTCAAAATGCGGCCCTTGTATGACTCTACTGCACTACCCATTTTAAATGATTTTTTATTGTAAATACATATAAAATTAGACCCCAGGTGGTGCAGACAATTAAGTGCTGAACAACTAGCTGAAAGGTCAGCGGTTTGAACCCACCCAGAGGCCTTTCAGAAGACAAGCCTGGTGATCTGCTTGCAAGGTCACAGCCTTGAAAACAATATAGATTACAATTCTACCCAGTACGTGGGATTGTCAGGTGTTGGAACTGACTCAATGTAAACAACAGCAGCACCAATATACTTGTATACATGTTGTTGTGAGTGCCAGAGAGTGGTTCCTATACAGGGAAGCAGCAGTCTAGAAATTAAATGAGTATTGCATTAGGCAAACCTGCTACACAAGACCTCTTTAAAGTAGTCAATAGCAAAGACATCAGTTTGAAGACTAAGATGCACCTGACCCAAGCCATGGTATCTTTAATTGCCTCCTATGCATCTGAAAGTTGGACAATGAATAAGAAAGACCCTGGAAGAATTGATGCATCTGAGTTAGGATGTTGAAGAAGAATATTGAGAGTACCATGGACTGCCAGATGGACAAACAAGTCTGTGTTGGAGGACGTACAGCCAGAATGCTCCTTGGAGGCAAGGAGGGTGAGACTTCATCTTTCATACTTGGGACATAACATCAGGAGGGACCAGTTCCTGGAGAAGGGCATTATGTTTGGTAAAGTGGAGGGTTCGTGAAAAAGAGAAAGACCCCCAACGAGATGGATTGACACCATGGCAGCAGCAATGGGCTCAAAGTTAACAACAATTGTGAGGATGGGGCAGGATCGGGCAGTGTTTCATTCTGTTGTGCATAGGGTCATTATGAATTGAAACTGACCCAACGGCTCCTGACAACAATAGGTTTCCAAGGAGCTGCTGGTAGGTTTGAACCACTAACGTTACACTTTGCAGTCAAGTGCATGCTCTGCATCGCCAGACCAGGACCCCAACAACAACAGCAACAATTAGATACTTGTATAGATGAAATATGTAATTTTAAAGGAGCCCCAGTGGCGCAGTGGTGTAAGCTTTGGGCAACTAACCACCAGGTGTTCCTCAGAATGAAGATGATTCATCTGCTCTGTAAAGATATACAGTCTCAGAAGTCCTGGTGAGCGGTTCTACTCGGTCCTATAAAGTCACAATGAGTTGGAGTAGAGTTCATGACAGTGGATAGTGGGATTATTAAATATGTATTATATATTAAATGTATATAATGAAGGTTGTTGTAGTTGTTAAGTGCTATCATGTTGGTTCTGATTCATAGCAACCCTACACAGGTTTCTGAGGGTGTGAATCTTTGCTGGAGCAAAAAGTCTCATCTTAATCTTGCAGAGTGGCTGGTAGGTTTGAATCTCCAACCTTGTGGTTCACAGTCCAGTGCTTATCCTTTAGAGGCACAGAACTTCCTATATCATAAATGTTATATGCCATTGAGTCGATTCCGACTCATAGCAACCCTGTATAGGGCTTCTGAGGAGCAGCTGATGGGTTTGAACTGCTGACCCTGTAGTTCGAAGTTCAGCACTGATCCTATAGCAGCGCACGAGGAGTCATAAATACCTACACTTAAAATATGCCTATTCAAGTGGCCAGGTCCTCTCAACGCAGACCCCCTTCCAAGACTAAGACTCAATGGAAATGCACGCTCTGATTGGTGACCACACACATCACTGATGGGGGGAAGTGGGGTAAAAGCAGCAATGAAGTGGCAAGCTAAGCCCTACAATGTTCATTGGACTTCTGTGGACCCAGTTGGGGACTCGGTTGGCAAGCAGTGTGAAGACACCTGGAGACTCTTGGGCCCAGAGTCAGTGGCGTGGCCACGGAGGACTCGAGAGGAGAGTGGAGCTACCGGCTAATGGGAAGAGAGGACATATGCACAGGAATGCCCACACTTGCAAACGATACCCACGTGACCTGAACTGGATGACTGGATGATCGGAGCTCAACCAGGAGAGGAAAGAAGATGGGGGAAAAAAAAAAAAAAAGAAGCGTGAGCTAATACAGTTTGATGAACTTGACCTATGCCTATGGAGTAGCGACTCAAAAGAGGGAACAAATCCTCACAGCAATAAACATTCACACACACCCCCACACACAGAGTAGATGGAGAAGGGCAGCTTGGACATTGGATACTCAAATTGGGAGGCGGGGACTGCAAAGGCAAGAAGTTACTGGCTTACAAGCTTTCAAGAGGGAACCTAGTGCTAGGGAGCAAGGCGGAAGGCAGAATCTCCAGTAGGTACTATTCAATCTGTCTGGGCGGAGCTGATGAAAGGAGATACAGATGGGTAACTCGTGATAATGTAGTGAATAATGCTTATCAGGACGGACTATGAGGGTAGGAAATGCAAAGGTAGAAGTTTTGTAACAAGGAAGGGCGTGATTAACTCTCCAGGATAGGAGTGGAGGCCTCTGGGGCCATCAACGGAGAAGAGCCGAGAACGGGATCCTACCCAGAGAAACAGAGATGCCTGAGATGGAGGCAGAGATGATGATGCAAAGTGATGAAGCGACTGGGGTCTTTGGACCCAGAGAGGGAAAGGGACTGTGGGCTGAAAAATGGGGGAAAAAGGGGGCAGTGTAGGGGGCAGGTTTCTGGGATATACCCTTTGGGTGGTTGATGATGCATGGAGGGGATTGGAACCATGGCAATGAGATGATATACGATGGAATTAAAGTTCCCCCATGTAAACTACCATATAATTCACAATAAAACATTTTAAAAAATGCCTATTATCTGGGACTCAGAAATACTCAGCAGAAATAGTACGCTTCTTGAAACCTAAACCGGATTCTTTCATTAAGAGAGTACAGCATAATGCTTAAAAACAAAACATTTTATTCCTTATGCTTCCACTTACTTGCTATGTGACTTAAGGCAAATTACTTGTGTATTCCACGCCTCAGTTTCCTTATCTGTAATGTGGGGCTAATGACCAAATCTACCTCAAACCTTTTTGTGAGGATTAAGAGAAACAATAAATGTAAAGTGCATTAAGAATTTACAGTAGCCACTCCTTGAAAATCCTGTAAATTGTATAGCTGGACTATACAAATGTCTGCTATTATTATTCACAAATCTAACAACCGTTATGAGGGTGACACAGTATTAGACAGTGTTTTGTTGTGTTGTGCATAGTGTCACTATGAGTCAGAACCACCTCGATGGCACCTAACAATAACAACAAGTATCAATTATTTCCATCTATATTCAACTAATTTCTATGCATGCCCTATTTTCCTTCCTAAGAAAGATAATCTACTGTCTCTTCTTTAATTGTAATTGTCTATAGGAAAATCTTACAAAGACTGAACTGTATGTATTCTTCATATATCTTTTCAAAATCTATGCCAAATTTCAAATATTGCACTATTTTGTACCAAATGGAGCATGGTTTTTATTTAAGGCCTAAAAAATGTTGAGTGACTATGGAAATTACTAGCAATCAACGCTCCTAATTAAATCTTCCAACTACAGCATTGCATAACCAATGCCCATTTCCTGTTTTTAATTTATTCTTTCAGCAAATATGTATTTAGTGTCAGGCAATATTCTAGGTGCTAAAGTTACAGCAGTGAGCCAAGCAAAGTTCTTGCCTTCACTGAAACTTGAGACATGGAGCACTCAAGTAATTTACCTGAAGTCACATAGCAAGTAAGTGGAAGCATCAGGAATTAAAGCCGGCTTAGATGGCTACATTTTTTTTTTTTTTTTCAGCATTATGCTGTAGTTTCTCTTAATCAAATAATCCTCTTTACGTTTCAAGAAGTGTAGGATAGGAATTAATCAATTAGAATTTTGTTATCTGCCACTCTACATGTTGCGGTTCTAAGTGTTACAAATCATTAAGCTAAAAAAGACAGAGTCATGTATAGTGAAGGATTCCACTGAGTTCCTGTTGTCCTAGAAGCATCCGTGTTTACTATTAGAAATTACCTGTTATCATGAACAGCAGGGCTATACTGGAAAGTACAACCTATGTCAGATTCACCTGTCCCTATCCCCTAGAACTGTGTATAGGTCTTTTACTTGATGTCATCAGAAGAGACATAGAGAACGGATTCATAAGTACTTTTCTAGGCTTGAGCGCTACAATTTAATTGAACTTTTCTGATTTTCTGCCCATTCTAGAAGTACAGTGAGACTCAGTATAGTCCCATGGTTCAGGGAACAATTTTTGTGTTTCCTATATGTAGTGGTTACGAATCAGGCTGTGAACCTTAAGGTCAGCAGTTTGAAACTACCAGCTGCTGCTCTGCGGGAGAAAGATGAGGCTTTCTGCTCCTGTAAAGATTTACAGCCTCAGAAACCCTGTACAGGGTCTCTATGGGTCGGGACCGACTTGACGGCACTTAACAACAACAATAGAACAATTTGACACTTCAAACTCTTGGAAAATTTAAGCCCATAAGGGTTTACTTATTTTAAGTATTTCTCTTGTATCATATCGTAGCCTGACCTTGTGTGCAAAGGGAACTACATATACATTTTGTTGAATGGAGCACTGGGTTTTTCTTGAAGATCACTCAAACATCCAGGAGGCAAACTATTTAGGTTGAATCCTCTGTCCACCATTTGGGATACATGATCTTAGGCAAGCTACTTACCTCTTTAATTCCATTCCTTCAGCTATAAAATAGGGATCATAAAAGTCCTGGTGTGGTGCTGTGGGCTAAAGCACTGGACCATATGTTTGGTTTGAACCACTGGGTTGGTGGTCTGAACTCTCCAGCCATTTCTTGAAAACCCTGTATAGGGTCGCTATGAGTCCGAATTGACTTGACGGCATTTAACAACAATAATAACAAGAAAACAATAGTATATAGGTGCCACAAACGTTTAACATGCTCACCTGCTAACTAAAAGTTTGGTGGTTTGTCCACCTAGAGGAGTCTCAGATGAAAGGTTGCTTCTGAAAAGTTACAACCTTGAAAATCCCATGGAGCAGTTCGACTATGCACACATGGGGTTGCTATGAATTGAGGTCAACTTGACTACAACTAACAAAAAACCACAATAGCACATAAGCTATAGGTATGTTGTAGAGTTTTGAGGGATGCTACATATAAAACACAGAGACAGAAAGGCTCATTGCAATCTAACTGGCAGAAACTGCAAGCTACTCTCACACGAAACTGACAATGTCCTAGGGTATGCTTTAAACCGAACAGAGGATAAGAAGGCACTTGTGGGTTCATGGTAATCATGTCCCCAAAGAGTATGTTTTCTCATGAGTTGAAGTTCCTGGGACCATGGAAATGTACAATCTTTTCTCCAGGCCAGACTAGAAGTGAGTATCTAGAAGAATTAAACTCAGGAAAATAGGTACAAAATCTTAATAAGCCCTTAACTTCTCTTTTGTCTTGAAATATGGAGGGCCACAGCATTCCCTTTGTCTTAGTTCACTAATTCATACCCTTGATTTGCTGTGAGAATTGGTGTTTATTTCGTTCCGGTTACAAAGAGAGTGTGGTTACTAAAACAAATCATGCCTTATTACATATATATTTTCTAATCTACATACAACCACTCTTGTGAAGATCTACATACAACCACTCTATCTAGGAAGATCTGTTATAAAATTCATGGAGCACACTCCATTTATTACTGTGGGTAATTTCTGGGCTCCTAGGTGAGGCAAATGGTTAAGCACTTTGAAAATCCTATGAAGCAAGTCTATTCTGCACACATCGGGTCGCCATTTGTTGGAATCAGTTTGACAGCAACTGACAATACACTCTGGGTAGACCCAGGATTTAAGGATTAAACCAATTCATACTCAATTCAGATTGTATCAATTCAAAATTCACTTCTCCATTTCATGCTTTGTTCTTTGGAACTTTTATGGGACTGCCCACTGTGCTCAATCTGAGTCTTGATTAGGACACAAAGAAATCAAATTGACTCATCACTTCAGAGTCTCCAAATGGAGATTGTCAAAGCCACAGCTACTACAAATTAGACCTCTGACAGAACTAGAATCTTGAAATGTCCTCTTGTCCTGTTAAGTTACCCGCCGCCCCGCCCCCCCGCCAGGTTGCAGTGTAACTCTTTCTTAACTTCTCTCTTACATTTTAATTTAGGATATGTTTATTTCTTAATGAAGGATCCTTAGTAGCATAGTGGGTTATCATTCAGTTGCTAACTGCAAGGTCAGCATTTCTAGTCTATCAGCTGCTCCATGGAAGAAAGATGAGGCTTTCTGCTCCCATGAAGATTTATAGCCTTGGAAATCCTATACAGGGTAGCTGTGAGTTGGAACTGACTCTATGGCATACCGCCACCATCACATTTTTTAAATGAAAAATGGTGAGTTTGTGTGTGTGTGTGTGTGTTTTTTTAATTTGGAGGAGGATGCTAGGTAATGTTTGTGTTGGAATGATTAATATCCTCTATTAGATTTCAAATCTGGTATGGTGCGGTAGTATAATCAGTGAATGGCTGATTGTAAGGTTGGCCGTTCAAACCCACCAGCCATTCCTTGGAAACCTTGTATAGGGTTGCTATTGATTCAACAGTACTTAACAATAACAATAGATTTCAAGTTAGATGCCCAAGGCCTAAACCCCATTGTGTCATTTGAGGCCTTCTGTACCTTACAACCTTCAGGAGTCACGGATGTTTAAATTGTTATGGCTGGAATAGAGCCACTGCCATTGACTCAGACAAGTTCCCTGATAATGGACTCATATGCCTTAGGAGATGGTATAGGCTGAAAAATAACCCCCAAAGAAGTCCACATCCTATCACAAGAAACTGGGCAAAAGGAACTTTACAGATGTGATGATGTTAATGATCTTGAGATAAGAAGGTTATCCTGAAATATCTGTTGGACCTGAAATATAATGTATAATGTGACCAAATAGATCCATATTTATGATGCTCAATATTGACATAAATATAAATGCCAATTGAGCATCAAAACTAAGAAATCATGCACAAAATATTAGACATTACTTGACTTGTTGCTGTTGTTAAGTGTCGAGTTGGTTCCCACTCAGTGACCCTGTATAGGTTTTCCAAGGAGCAATGGTATTAACTGCCTACCTTGTGGTTAGCAGTTCAGTGCTTATCCTACAGCACCACAACAGGACTCCTTTTATTCCTAAAAGTTGCTTTTATTCCTAGAAGACATGAATTCTAGGCATGCTTTGAAAGCAAGTTTAATAATTTAGGTATCTCCCGAACATCGAATTAGCACCATCAATGAAAGAAGAAGGTCTCTTTTTGTAACAAGCATTTTTTTCTGTGTTTATGTTTAAGTATAACATTGAAGTAAGGATTAAGGAAATGGACTGTGGAGAAGTTGCTACTTCCTAGCTTTGTAGCGAGGCAGATTGTTTCTCCTATCTCTCAATTTCCTGGAATGTAAAATGGGAATAATAATAATAACTTTAATGGTTATATTTAAATGAAATAACATACAAAGTACTGAGGACAATGTTTGGTGCATATTTTATACTGAATAAAAACCATTATTATCATTACATTCAAGAATGATAGTCCATCAAAATAGGCCCAGAAAAGGGAAGAATAAACCAGATTATGTAAGCAATTTATTTTACATGGTTGTTATGTAGGGAAATACCTTTCTTCTTTGGAATGGAACTTAATATAGTTTTGGAGTGTCCCAGAGTTTTTCCTGAGTCCATGTTTTCCCAGGTAATCTTATTCTATCCCATCATGTGCTGATGATTCACGTATTTCTTTCTCTATCATTAATAGCCTCTTGACCTCTACATTCACATATTCAAGCACCTTTTGCCATCTCCACTTTAATACCTAACAAGCTTCAACTGAAACCCACTGTCATTGAGTTGATTGTGATTCATAGCGATCCTATAACCAATAACCAAACAAACTGCCATTAAGTCAGTTCCAACTCATAGCAACCCTAATGGACAGGGTAGAACTGCTCCTGTTGGTTTTGGAGAATGTAATTCTTTATCGGAGCAGACTGCCTTATTGTTCTTCCATGGGACTACTAGTGGGTTTGAACTGATAACTTTGCAGTTAGCAAACCAACACTTAACCCATTGTGCCACTTGGGCACCTTCAATCACTCTATGTTGTTGTTGTTGGTAAGTGCCGGCGAGTCCGTTCCACCCCATAGCAACCCCGTATCGGGTTTCTGAGGAATGGCTGGTGGGTTTGAACTGCCAACCTTGTGGTCCAAACTGACCGGTGGTCCATTGCATTATCCTGCAGTGTTTTGAGTTGGTTCCAACTCACAGTGACCCTGTATAGGCTTTCCAAGGAGTGTGGTATATTTGAACAATCAATATTTTGTTTAGCAGTACAGTGCTTATTCTACAATGCCACACCAGGACACCTGTGGTGATGGCGATGGTTGTGTGCTGTGGAGTCAATTTCAACTCAAAGCAACCCTGTATAGGGCTTCTGAGTCTGTACATCTTTATGGGGGCAGCAAGCCTCATTTTTCTCCCAAGGAGCAGCTGGCAGATTTGAACTGCTGACCTTACAGTTAGTAACCCATCTAATAACCCATTATGCTGCCAGAGCTTCTTGTTGTTGTTAAGTGCTGTCAAGTCGATTCTGACCCACAGTGACCCTGTATAGGGTTTCCGAAGAGCAGTTGGTGAGCTTAAACCACTGACCTTGCAATTCAAACTGTTTTGCAGTCTGGCACATTAACCCTTATTGTTGTTAACTCAATTATTACTCTTAGTGATCCAATAAACAATGAACAAAACACTGTCTGGTTCTATGCCATCCTCACCATTACTTCTGCCTAAGTGTCCATCCATCTTCTTTGGTGAGGGGGGCCGGAGGTCTTCCAATTTTTTGCTGATCCTCCATTTTACTAAGCAAAATGTCCTTCTCCAGGGAATGGTCCATCCTGATGATATGTCCAAAGTATGAGAGACCAAGCCTGCCATTCTTGCTCTAAGGAGCATTCTGGTTGTACCTCTTCCAATATAGACCTGTTTGTTCTTCTGACAGTCCACGGTCCTTTCAATATTCTCCTCCAACATCATAACTCAAATGCATGAATTATTCTATGGCCTTCCTTATTCAGTGTCCAAGTTTCACATGCATATGAGGTTATTGAAAATACCATGGCTTGGGTCAGACATGCCTTAATCCTCAAACTGACATCTTTGCTCTTGAACACTTTGAAGAGGTTTGGTGCAACAGATTTTCCTAATCCAATATGCTGTTTGATTTCTTGAGTGCTGCTTCAATGAGTGTTGATTATGGTTCCAAACAAAATGAATTCTTTGACAACTTTGATCTTGTCTTCGTTTTACATGATGTTATTTATTGGTCCAGTTATGAAGATCTTTGTTTTCTTTACATTGAGGTGCCATCCATACAGTCTTTGATCATCATAAGTATTTTAAATCCTATTCACTTCTAGCAAGCAAGGTTAGAAGATCTGTATATCTCAGGTTGCTAATGAGTCTTCCTCTAATCCTGATGCTATGTTCTACTTCTTATAATTCAGCTTCTTGGATTATTTGCTGAGAAGACAACACAAAATCATTGTATTGAATAAGTATAAATAAGTATGATGAAACAATATGATCTTGGCACACACCTTTCCTAGGCTAAACCATTCAGTATCTCCTTGTTCTACATGAGCAACTGCCTCTTCATCTATGCATAGGTTCCTCATGAGCACAATGAAATATTCTGGAATACTCATTCCTCACAGTGTTATCCATAGCTTGTCTGATCCACACAATGAAAAGCACAGGTAAATATCTTTCTGTTATTCCCTGCTTTCAGCCCAGATCCATTTGATGTCAGCAATAATATCACCCATTCCACATCCTTTTCTGAATCCAGTTTGAATCTATGGAAGTTCTCTGTCAATGTACGGTTTCAGTAGTTTTCATATTATCTTTTGTCATTGTTGTTAGGTGCCATTGAGTCAGTACCAACTCATAACAACCCTATGCAAAACAGAATGACACTCTGCCGTTCCTGGGCCAATGTTACAATCTTACTATGCCTGAGACCATCATTGCTGCCACTGTGCCAATCCACCTTGTTGGGGGTCTTCTTCTTTTTCTCAGACCCTCCACTTTACCAAACATGATTGTTCCCTCCTGATAATGTGTCCAACGTATGAGATAGGAAGTCTGGCCATCCTGGCTTCCAAGGAGAATTCTGGCTGTGCTTCTTCCAACATAGATTTGTTTGTGCTTTTGGCAGTCCAAGGCACTTTTAATATTCTCCTCTAACACCATAACTCAAATTAATCAGTTCTTCTATAGTCTTCCTTCAACAGTTCTTCTATATTCTTCCTTCAAAACTGTTAAACTTTCACATGCATATGAGGCAATTGAAAATACCATGACTTGGGCCAGGCACACCTTAATCCTTAAACTGACATCTTTGCTCTTCAACATTTTAAAGAGATCTTGTGCAGCAGATTTGCTTAATGCATTACATTGTTTGATTTCTTGACAGCTGCTTCCATGAGTGTTGATGGTTGATCTGAGTAAGACGAAGTCTTTGACAACTTCAATCTTTTTTCCATTTATATGGATGTTGTTTATAGGTCCAGTGGTGAGGATTTTTATTTTCTTTATGGTGCAACCCATACCAAAGGCTGTGGTCTTTGATATTCATCAGTAAGTATTTTAAGTCCTCTTCACTTTCTGTAAGTAAGGTTGTATCATCTGCATATCATAGGTTATTAATCCTGATGCCACACTTTTCTTCATATAATCCATCTTCTAGGATTATTTGCTCAGTATATATATTGAATAAGTATGGTGAAAGAATACAACCCTGGTGCACACCTTTCCTAATTTTAAACCATTCGGTATTCCTTTGTTCTGTTTGAACAATTCCCTGTTGGTCTATGTACAGATTCCTCATGAGCACAATTAAGTGTTCAGGAATACTCATACTTCGCAATGTTGTCCATAACTTGTCATGATGCCCACAATAGAAAGCCTTAGCTTAGTTAATAAAGCACAGGTAAACATCTTTCTGGTATTCTCTGCTTTCAGCCAAGATCCATCTGATGTCAGCAATGATATCCCTAGTTTCACATCCTCTTCTGAATCTGTCTTGAACCTCTGCAAGTTCTCTTCAATGTATGCTTACAACTGTTTCTGTAATACCTTCATTAAAATTTTACTCGCATGGGATATTAATGATATTGTCTGATGATTTCCGCATTCTGTTGGATCACCTCTCTTTGGAATGGGCACACATATGGATCTATTGCGGTCAGTTGGCCAGGTAGTTGTTTTCCTAATTTCTTGGCATAGATAAGTGAGTGTCTCCAGTGCCACATAACTTTGTTGAAATATTTCAATTTGTATTCTATCATTCCCAGTGCCTTGTTCTTTGCCAATGCCATCAATGAGCCTTGAACTTCTTCCTTCAAGATCATTGGCTCTTGATCATATGCTACCTCATGAAATGGTTGAACATCATATACATATATGAATACATACACATATATGAATACATATACATATGTATAGAGTTTCCAAAGAGCAGCTGGTGAGTTTGAACTGTCCACCTTGAGGTACAAACTGAACTTGTGGTCTAGTACATATTCTCCAGTGCCACAACTGCCTATGAAATCCTATGGAGCTGTTCTACTCTGTCCTATAGGGTTGCTATGAATTGGACTCGTGGCACACAATAACAAGTCTAAAATTAATGAGTAAGTAAGATTAATGAGTAATTAATAATTATTCTGCTAAGTTGTTTCTATAAGCTACTAAGACCTATCGAAGCAAGTCTAATTTAATTAGTTTAAAAGACCCACAGATAGTGAAAATATTTTTCACAGTTTACTGATAGTTTTACAAATTTCTGTTATAGGCATACATCTGAGATATTGTCAGTTTGGTTCCAGACCACCGAAATAAAACGGGTATCACTAAAATGAGTTATAAATTTTAAAAAAGAAAACTTTTTATTGTGAATCAAGTGAAGGTTTACAGACTAGATCATCAGTTTTACATTCAAGAAACCATACACTTTGTCTCACCTCAATGACTGCAATCCCCTTAATGTAACATTGCTTATCCCACCTCCTTCCTGGGATTCGTGTTTACATTCTTCCTTTTTCCCAACCCTCCTGAACTCCTGACTTGTTAAGTGCCTTCAAGTCGATTCCGATCCATAGCAACCTTGTACAGGGTTTCCAAGGAGCAGCTGGTGAGCTTGAACCACCAAAACCTTTCAGTTCCAACAACTTTGCAGTCTGATGCATTATTCCACAGTGCCACACCAGGACTCCTTGTCCTAGGGTAAACACTGCTTTTTTGATCTCTAGTGATTGATTATTCTGTGGTGTACATACCTCATTAGTGTAGTTGTCCTCCCTATATAGCTATCTAGAGTACCAGTGTGGTGCTTTGGGTTAATGCGCTAGACTGCAAGCAACATCGGTTTGAACTGCAAGGTTGTTGGTTCAAGCTCACCAGCTACTCCTTGGAAACCCTATACAGGGTCGCTATGAGTTGGAATTGACTTGACGTCACTTAACAGCAACAACAACATATACCTACCTAGACTCCTGGTGTGCTGCTGTAGGATCAGCACTGGACTTTGAACCACAAGACTGGAAGTTCAAACCTAACAGCTATTCCTCAGAAACCCTATACAGGGTCACTATGAGTTGGAACTAACTCCATGGCACTTAACAACAATATACCTAACTATTGCTTGGCTGGAAATTGAACTACTGGGGTGAGTCCAGTACCAGGCCTGAAGGGTGACCAAGAGCCATACTGTCAGGGTTCTACCAGTAAGCCTGGTGGGGTTTTTTTTTCAAATGATTGTTAGGTTTGTTCCACATTTTCTCCCACTATATACAGGACCTTCTACTGTGATCCCTTTCATAGTAGTTGGTAGTGGTAGCCAGGCACCATCTAGTTCTTAGGGTCTCAGGATCATGGAGACTGATGTTCACTTGGTCCATTAGTCCATTGGACTAATTGCTTCCATGTTCCTTTGCTTTATTTCCCTCTTCTGTCCTCTGGACTGGGAAAGATGAATAGTTACACCTTAGATGGCTGCTCAGAACCTTTTAAGACCACAGTCTCTACTCACCAAAGTAGGATGTAGGACATTGTCTTTGTGAACTATGTTATGCCAACTGATCATGGTGTCCCCTAAGACTATGGTCCTGAGCCTCCAGGTCCAGGGACTCATTCCTTCAAAGTGTTTAGCAATGTCTATGTGGCACTATAGGATGGGTACTGGACTACCATAAGGTTAACAGTTTAAACACACTAGGTGCTCCTTGGAACAAGACGATAAATTTGCCCACTGTATGCTCCACCACACTCATGGGTATATTTGTAGCAAAAGTAAATAGCATGTGCAAATATCCACTGTCAGCCCTATATATATTTGTGGTATACTTTCATTCTTCTTCCTGCCTCCTTTCAGTCTGTCTGTCTACGCATCTACCCATAGACCATTATGGCATGACTGCATATATAACCCTTAACCATTGCAATACTCTGTCTTCTCCTGCCTCCATCATTTTTGCTAACTTCCCTTTTATTATATATTATCTTCTCTTTCACCCACGTTAACATGTGTCTACTCTCTAGCCAGTGAATTATGCCCTCTTCCTTCCCCTCAATAACCATCAAAGAACGATTCTTTTAGCATGGAAACTTTTTCTTGATATTTATAACAGTAATTTGTATACAATAGCTGTCCTTTTGTGATTGACTAATTTTATTCAGGTTAATGTCTTCCAGGTTCACTCATGTTACCAGTTGTTTCACAGATTCATCATTATTCTTTAATGTTGTTTAGTATTCAATTGAGTCACATGTTTTTGGTTTTACAGTGCATCTAAGTTAACAACAACAACAACAAAGTTATGATTACACCATACTTAAGCCTATTAAATCTGCAATAGCTTTATAAAAAGTTTGAAATATTGTGAAAATTGCCAAAATGTGACAGAGACGTGAAGTAAGCACCTGTTGCTAGAAAAAAGATGCTGATAGATGTACTTGTTACAGGGTTGCCAAATGACTTCAATTTGTTATTAAAAAAATAATAAACAAACCAGTGTCTGCAAAGCACAACAAAGCAAAGTACAATTAAACGAGGCACCCCTATATTGCAAAATAATGAAACATAAATCAGCAAATTTCTGATAAAGAACTGACTTTTAAAGAAGCTTGTGTTAAGTTGTCATACTGTGGTGACTTCTGTGTTTTTGTGATGCTATAATACTGTGTTGAAATGTTTCCAAAAACTGCAACACTGAAAGCACTCACTAGTCTGTGCCAAGGAGTATGGAAGACTGCTACATTGACAAATGACTGGAAGAGATTCATATTGGTGCCCATTCCAAAGAAAGGTGACCCAAGATAATGCAGGGATTATCTAACAACATCATTAATATCATGTGCAAGTAAAATTTTGCTGAAGATAATTCAAAAACAGTTGCAGCAGTATATAGACAGGGAACTGTCAGAAATTCAAGGTGGATTCAGAAGAGGATAAGGAACCAGGGACATTATTCCTGAACTCAGGTGGATCTTGGCTTTGGCTCAAAGCAGAAAATACCAGAAAGATGTTTATCTATGCTTTATTGACTATGCAAAGGCATTCAGTTATGTGGATCATAGCAAACTATAAGTAACATTGTGAAGAATGAGAATTCCAGAACGCTTCATTGTGCTCTTGCAGAACCTGTATATAGGCCAAGAAGTAGCCATTCAAACAGAACAAGGGAATATTAAATGCATTGAAATCAGG
This sequence comes from Chrysochloris asiatica, assembly GCF_000296735.1. Lineage (NCBI taxonomy): Eukaryota > Metazoa > Chordata > Mammalia > Afrosoricida > Chrysochloridae > Chrysochloris > Chrysochloris asiatica. Next base: position 7,512,225 of record NW_006408528.1, on the reverse strand, counting down.
AAAGGTGTGCAACAGGTTTGTTTCCTTTCACCATACTTATTCAATTTGAATGTTGAGCAAATAATCTGAGAAGCCTGATTATATGATGAAGAGCACAGCATAACAATTAGAGGAAGACTCATTAACAGCCTGCCATATTCATATAACATAACCTTGCTTGCTGAAAATGAACAGGAGTTGGAGCACTTACTAATGAAGATCAAAGAATACAGCCTTCAGTATGGATTAAAACTCAATGTAAAGAAAATAAAATTCTTACAACTGGATCAATAAAGACTATAGGATAAACAGAGAAAAAGTTGAAGCTGTCAAGGATTTTGTTTTCCTTGGATCCACAATCAATGCTCATGAAGCAGTAGTCGTGAAATCAAACAACATATTGCATCAGGCAAATCTGCAGCACAAGACCTCTTTAAAGTGTTAAAGATGTCACTTTGAGGACTAAGGTGTGCCTGACCCAAGCTATTATATTTTCAATAGCTTCATATGAATATGAAAGCTAGACAACAAGTACAGTACTGTAGAAGAATTTAATCCATTTGAATTATGGCGTTGGTGAAGAATACTGAAATTACCATACATTTCCAGAAAGACAAATAAATCTGTCTTGGAAAAAGTATACTCAGAATACTTCTTAGAAGTGAAAATACTTTGGACATGTTATCAGGAGGGACCAGCCCTTGGAAATGGACATTATGCTTGGTAAAGTAGAGGGTTAGTGAAAAAGAAGAAGACTCTCAACAGGATGGATTGACCCAGTGACTGTAACAATGGGTTCAAACATAGTAATTGTGAGGACCGGCATAGGACTGGGCAGGGTTTCATTGTGTTGTACACAATTTGGAAACAACAACAGGACAGCATATCATTTTCTTAATCCTTTCGTTTTAAAATATGAATTGCAATTCAATACATATTTAGCTCTGAAGTTGAATTTTAAGTTGATGTAAAAATGCCTGATAAATGTATGTTGTATCCTAAAGAAATAATGTGCTAACATGTAATATATTAACCCCAAGACACCTGCTTTTGTATGGTCTGCTAGTAATCAATGCTTTTTACATTTCTTAAAAGTTTGAAGCAAAATCAAAGAAAGAATACTTTTAGACACCTGAAAATTATATGGAATTCAAATTTCAGTGTCCATAAATAAGTTTACTTATATTCTTCTTTTGTGGTATCACAATGACAACATTGATTACACAGCTGCAACAGAGACCATATGGCTCACAAAGTATCAATATTTACTATCTAGGTTTTTAGATAAAAAGTTTTATTGACCCTTGTGCTAACAACACACACAAAAAAAGAATAACATTTTAATTTCATTTAATGTGCAGACTGCAAAGCCATTTAAACTGCAAGGTTGGTGGTTCAAGCTCACCAGCTGCTCCTTGGAAACTCTTTACAGGGTCACTATGGGTCAGAACTGACTCAACGGCACTTCACAACAACAACAACAAATTAGAGGATAGAAAATCAGATTGTTTTAAAATCAGTATTTTCTTGGACCTAACACCTGTTGCCATCCAGCATAAGAATAGAAACACAGAAACAAGAAAATGGAGCCACCCACATAATCATGGTTGATGGTTGTGTGCTGTGGAGTCAGTTCTGACTTGTAGCCACCCTGTATAGGGTTTCTGAGGCTGTAAATCTTCATGACAGGAGGAAGGTCTTGATGGCAGCCTAGGCAGGAAGGCTGTGCAGACTCTCTTCAGCAAAAACACGGAAAACTGGATGAAACAGATTCAGAGGATGGTCCTGGAACTCTGAGCTTCAGGTAAAGGGATAAATAAGAGGGTCAAGTGTTTGCCAGGAGAAAAAACTTGAACAGAAGTAAGAAAGGAGGTGACTTTTTATTTAGGGCACCCAACGTGACCCGCTGCAGCCATTTTGAACAGGAGTGAGCAGATTGAAGAGACAAGAGAGCATTTCCATTGCAGAAGCCTGCTTGTGACTTGCAGAGACAAAGTTAATCTTTCATTTCAGGAACAGAGGACCCTACGGCCATCAAGAAGAAAGAGTATTAGTAGCCTGTGAGGTCCTACTCAGAAAAGTAGTGATAGCAGAGACAGTGGCAGAGGTGATGGCATAGAGAGATAGAGTGGCTGAGGGCTCTAGGCCCTTGGACTAAGAAAGGCTGTGTGCCCGCAGGCAGGAGGCTGGCTTGTAAAATGTGCCCTTTGGCCATTTAAATGAATATGTATCTTTCTATTTTGTATGTGTACATCAAGTATTTTTGCTTTGTTTATTTGTGACAAATAAGATGTAAAAGGGAAACCACAGGGTGGAAGCCAGATAACTGTTGCTACAGGGAGGAGAGCGTAATAAGTGAAATGAAGCAAAATATTTGATTGGTTGTAAGTAAGGGTGATGATCTTGTCTGTTTCCCTTCACTCAATTCACAATAAAAAGTACAAAAAAAACAAAAACAAAAAAAACAAAAGTCAATCATCAGCTGGAAAATTGATGCTTACAGTTTCCTGGATTCTCAAGGGCCAGTATTGGAGCACTATCAGGGAAAAAGTTCAGCAATCAACAGTACTCCTTAGAGTGAAATGCTCACTGAAGAACTGAAGACTAAACTTCTGATTAAATGCAGAGGACCGCTATCCAAGGGCCTTGTGATCTTGCATGACAACTCACAGCCACACACCTCTGCCCACACACTGACACTGCAAAAACTTCATTTTGAGCTATTAAAGCACCCTCCCTATAGTCCTGATCTTGCTCCATCAAACTTTCACCTGTTTGGTCCCCTGAAAGCAGCCCTTTGAGGATGAAGATTGACCTCTGATGAAGTGAAGACAGTGGTGCATTCATGACTTGCAGCTCAGCCTAAAGCATTTATAAACAAGGGAATGTGAAAGCTTGTTGACAGATGGACAAAGTGTACTGAAAAGCAAGGAGATTATGTCAAAAAGTGATGTATTCGTTGTCGCTAAAGTTTGATTAAAAGAAATTCTACAGCCAAAACAAAAAAATCTTCACAGGAGCAAAAGTGTCATCTAACCTTGTGATTAGCAGCCCAATTCCTACCCCTCTATGCTATCAGGGCTCCCATCAACCACATTGCTATTGTTGTTAAGTGCTGTTGAGTCGGTTCTAATCCACAGTGGCCCTAATAGTCAAAATATTCTTCCCCAGAATATATGGAGACTGTCTTTGTCAAGGTGTCTTTCTTATATGATATTCAATTAAACAAATGTTTAAAATCCATAGTGCTGTATATAAAAATGCATCATCAATCAGGAAGTTCATATTTTAATTTAATCACCACAGCAACAAAATGAGATGTGTATTATCTCTATTTTAAAGGAGAGAAACCAGAAAGTCAGAGAGATCATTCTCTGTTGCTCAAGAACCCCTCAAAACATTGGAATTCCCTTTTTTGGGTTTCTTCCCTGGAGTCAGGCTCATTTATGAGTAAGAGATAAAGATACAACAGTCACAACCATGGTCTCATACAGACCAACGATCATGATGATGGTGCAAGACTGGGCAGCATTTTGTTCTGTTATACAGAAGATCACTATGAATTAGTACCAACTCAATGACAAGTAATAACAACAAAGAGATACAGACAGATCACAGCTTTATACAATAGTGTACTGCTGAATAACTGAGTGAGGACAAGAAGGCTCCAAAGACAGCCCAGACCCAGCAGGTGAAATCTGACAGGTCAGTCTATGCCAGAATGAATTTCTGGGCCATTGTTAGATACTTTCAGCATCCAGTAAATTCCTGTATATGTTCTAGAGATAACATGTTTGAGGGTCAAGCATAGGGAAGTTAGAGGGCAGCACTCTGGAGTCTGTCCTTTAGAAAACATACTTCAATGGATCACAGATACCCTACCAACTCCCCCATTAAAAAAACACACATAACAAAACTCAAAATAGACTCAGTGAAGCCCTGTAAAGTTCAATCATGTAAGGACGAACAGTTTAGGTGGTGACAGAGACTCTGAAATCTGACCTTTCTCAGATGTGGATGTGGTGACCTACTTCCATTCTAGGTAGTGAACAGATTTAGGTGACAGTGCATACTGCTGTCCTGTGAAGACCACATGTGGCCTGAAAAATGGTCAGGCTGCAAGAGCTCAGAGCAAACAGCTGTCTGACTCTAACTGGAAATATAGTTTAGAAGAATGGAGGTCTTGCTGCTGTTAGAAAGAAATGACTCCTCCTTCTGGACTGAACTATTTTGGGAACTTAGGAACTTAAGGAGAAAGTGTCTCCTATAATCAAAAGAGCATAAACTCTAGTTCCACACCTCTTAGAACAGGCTAGTTCCTATTGCCATCCCTATAATCACACAGAGATGGAGTGCTCCTTGGAAGCTAGGATGGCCAGACTTTGTCTTTCATACTTTGGACATAGTGTCAGGAGGGACCAGTCGCTGAAGAAGGATATCATGTTTGGTAACGTGGAGGGTCAGAGAATAAGAGGAAGACTCCCAATAAGATGGATGGCACAGTGGCAGCATCAATGGGTTCAAATGTAGCAATGATTGTGAGGTTGGCCCAGGATCAGGCAGTGTTCCGTTCTGTTGTGCATAGGATCGCTATGAGTCAGTACCAATTCGATGGCACCTAACAACAACAACGACAACAACATAATCACACAGACTGTTTTCCTCATTTATTCATTCAAGCTTCAACTAATATTTTCTCTGATTTGCTGATCTCTGCCTCCAACCTACAATCAAATTAGAGAAAATAGCCCAAGATAAAGTTAAATTTCACAGAAGCAAAGAAACAAAACAAGAATAGTACACTAAATACTGTAAGTCCATGTGGCACTTTGGAGTTCTGGTGTGGCATTGTGGATTAATACACTGGACTGTAAGGTTGGTTTGAACTGCAAGGTTGGTGGTTCAAGCTCACCAGCCACACCTTGGAAACCTTACACAGGGTGGCTATGAGTCAGAACCTACTTGATGGTACTCAACAATGACAACTACAACAAACCCATTACCTAGATTCACTTCTTAACATTTTGTCACTTTTGCACTCCAAATACATAGACCAAGAGGCAGTCATTTAAATAGAACAAAGGGATATTGAACAGTTTAAAATCAGGAAAAGTGTGGGCCAGGGTTGTATTCTTTCATCACATTTATTCAGTCTGTATGCTGAGCAAATAATCCAAGAAGCTGGAGTATATGAAGAAGAGAGTGGCATCAGGATTAGAGGAAGACTCATTAACAACCTGAAATAAGCAGATGATACAACCTTGCTTGCTGGAAGCAAAGAAAATTTAAAATACTTACTGATGAAGATTTAAGAACACAACCTTAAGTATGGGTTGCACCTCAATGTAAAGAAAACAAAAATTCTTATAACTGGACCAATCAGAGCTTTCCTTGGCTATATAATCATACACTCTTAAGCACTGGAAGAGATCTCGTCTTACCGTTGCATTTTCAGTGGGAATGGTCAACATAATATATTATATCCATCTGAGGAAAGTGTTCATAACCACTTTATTTGTTCTTTTCTCTGGAATGCCAGTTTTCATCCCAGTCAAGGTGACCTGATGCATCTAATTCATCACACATTTTCTGCCATCTGGTGGTAGGTTCCTGAGTTTACAAGAGGAGACCATGCATATTTGGAGGTCAAAGTAGAGCTTGTACCATCTTATGCTGGCCAGACATCAAATGGTGATCTCTTCATTAACACGTTTCTATATTGTTGTTTTTAAGGTCGGGTTTTACTATTTTAAATGGATTTAAATTTTGAGAGAGGAAAGAAGGTTCTAGAACTTAAAGAAGTTCTGCAAAGTTGATAATTTTATCCCTGTTTCACAGGTCAAAAACATAGAGTTAAATATTCTGTTAAAGTCATGCAGATTTTAAGTGACGGAGCCAAAATGTGAACTATATTTAGCTGACTTTGAAGCCTGTGTTTGTTCCACCCACTACAGTGACGCTGAAGTGTGTTCATTCCTGAAACAGAGAGAGTTTTATTTTCCATGTGAATTAATACAGACCTAACAATTTTCAGATGGAAAATAACCGACTTGTGACTAATTGAAAGTAGGTTAGAACATAATACTGTGTACTTTTAAGGTGACAATGCTGTAATATCAGATTTCCTATTTTCTATAATAAGTTGATAACTACCAGCTATTTTGCCGGAGAAAGATGAGGCTTTCTGCTCCTGTAAAGATTTACAGCCTCAGAAACCCTGTACAGGGTCACCAAAAACAACGGCAAATAGTAAGTTGAAGGGAGGAAATAGAATCAAAGTCTTTAAAAGAGCTTGGTCTTATTCCTTATGACTTGACCGACTTCAAATTTGTTTAAGCCTCTTGGATGTGTGAATCTAGGCAGGCCATTAAACTTTAGTTTGCTCATATTAATACAATGGTATACAGTAGTGAGGTTGGCCCAGGATTGGATACTGTTTTGTTCTGCTGTGCATAAGGTCGCTATGAGTTGGCACCAACTTGATGGCACCTAACAACAACAATGTACAATATTTGCTTCATGGGGTTGTTTTAACATTAAATGAGATCGTACATGTAAAATACTTACTCTAGGGCCTGACAGTGCTCATAACTGATGGTGGTGATTAACATTGTTAATTATGAAACCAGTGAGTAAAATCTTTTCAAGGTAGTAAGTATTTTTCAGGTCTGAAGATTTTTTTTGATGCATTTCTTAGAGTAATGAGTTGATCTTGCTTTTTCTCCTTGGCCCTACTTCACATGTAAATTAAAGTGGGTTTTTGGTAAACAGTTCTAGGGCTTTGTTGGTGTTAGGAAACATCAAGTTGATATCGAATGGTAGCACAACAGAACAAAACACTCTCTGATCCTGGAACAACCTCACAATCTTGCCACACCTGAGTCCATCACTGCCACCACAGTGCCAGTCCATCTCATTGGGGGTCTTCCTCTTTTGGTCTAACCCTTCACTTTACCAAACATGATATCCTTCTCCAGTGACTAGTCCTTCCTGAAAATATATCTGAAGTATTAAGGATAAAGTCTGGCCACCCTGACTTCCAAGGAGAATTCTGGCTATACTTCTTCCAACACAGATTTATTTGTGCTTTTGGCAATCCATGGTACATTTTTAAACCATTCTGTGTTCCCTTGTTTTGTTTGAACAACTGGCTGTTGGTTTATGTACAGATTCCTCGTGAGCACAATTAAATGTTCCAGAATACACATACTTCTCAATGTTGTCCATAGCTTGTCATGGTCCACACAATTGAAAGCCTTTGCATAGGCAATAAAGCACAGATAAATATCTTTCTGGTATTTTCTGCTTTCAGTCAAGATTCATCTGACATGAGCAATGATATCTCTAGTTCCATGTCCTATTCTGAATCCATATTGAACCTCTGGAAGTTTTCTGTCAATGTATGGTTTCAGCCTTTTTTTTTTTTTTACCTTTAATAAAACTTTACTTGCATAGGATGTCATAATATTGTCTGATGATTTCCACATTCTGTTGGGTCTCCTCTCTTTGGAATTGGCATGTATATGAATTTCTTCCATTCAGTTGACCAGATAGTTGTCTCCCTAATTTCTTGGTATAGATGAGTGAGTGCCTCTGGTATTGCATCCGTTTGTTGAAAGATTTCAATTTGTATTCCATCAATTCCCAGTGCCTTGTTCTTTGTCAATGACTTCAATGCACCTTGGACTTCTTTCAGTATCATTGGCTTTTGATCCTATGTTACCTTTTGAAATGGTTGAACATCTACCATTTCTTTTTGGTACAGTGACTCTATTCCTTCCATCTTCTTTTGATGCTTTATGCATCATTCAATATTTTGCCCATAAAATCCTTCACTATTTCAAGTCGAGTCTGGAATTTTTTCTTCAGTTCTTTCAGCTTGAGAAATACTGAGCATATTCTTCCCTTTTGGTTTTCTAACACCAGGTCTTGGCACATTTAGTTATAATATTTGATTTTGTCCTCTTGAACTGATCTTTGACATTTTCTGTTCAGCTCTTGTACCTCCTCATTTCTTCCATTTGCTTTAGCATTTCTATGCTGGAGAGCAAGTTTCAGAGTCTCTTCTGACATCGATTTTGGTCTTTTCCTTCTGTCTTGTCTTCCTAATGACCTTTTGCTTTCTTCCTGTATGATGTTCTTGATATCATCCCACAACTCTTTGGGCTTTGGTCTTTAGAGTCTAATGCATCATATCTGTTCTTCAGATAATCTCTAAGTTTAGGTGGGGTATTTCCAAGGTCATATTTTGGTTCTGGTGCACTTGTTTTAATTTTCTTCAGCTTCAGCCTGAACTTGCATATGAGCAGTTGCCCTTGCCCTTGGCCTTGTTTTGTCTGATAATATGGAGTTTTTCCACTGTCTCTTTCCACAAATGTAGTCAATTTGATTTCTTTGTATTCCATCTGTTGAGGTTCATATGTGTAGTCATATTTTATGTTCTTTAAAAAAAGTATTTGCAATACATAAGTCATTGATCTTACAAAATTCTATCATGCTATCTCCAGCATCATTTCTATCACCAAGGCAATATTTTCCAACTACTGATCCTTCCTCTTTGTTCCCAACCTCTGCATTCCAATCACCAATAATTATCAATACACCTTGAATGCATGTTTGATCTTTATCAGACAGACTGAAGAATTTGGTAGAATTCTTCAGTTTCATCATCACTGGTGTTAGTGGTTGAATTTGAGTATTAGTGGTATTAATTAGTCTTCCTTGTAGGTGTATGGATATTAGCCTATCACAGACTGCATTGTACTTCATGACTGATCTTGATATATTCCTTTTGATGATGAATACAACACCATTCCTCTTCAATTTTCATTCCTGGCATAGTCAAGCATGTGATTATCATATTCAAAATTCTCAAATGTCAGTCCATTCCAGCTCACTAATGCCTTGGATATCAATGTTTATGCATTCCATTTCAATTTTGACAACTTACAATATTCCTAGATTTATATGCCATATATTTATGTTCAAATGCTGGTATATCTGTGGGTTTGAAACAGGATAATGGTACATGAGTATTTATCTTTCCTAAAAACACAACTATGAATGTGGTGGAGCACACAGAGGGCAAAATGATGAAAACTTCCTAGACAGTATCAAACAAATTAAGGCAATGAGTTGCTAAGCCTGGGTGTTCATGACCATAGTCTCAGGGGACACCATGGTTAATTGACATAACATAGTCCACAAAGCCAATGTTATATGGTGAGTAGCATCTGGGATATTAAAGTTCATGAGTGATCATGTAAGGTGCAGCCGTTGGTTTCTCTGTGTGAAGAAGAAGGAAGAGTGATGAAAACTGAAGATGCTTGGAATCAATTAGTCCAATGGACTAGTGGAATGTGGATGTGGACTTCAGTCTTCATGACTCTGAGACTAGAAGAACTAGATGGTACCCAGTTACCACTACCAATTGCTTTGAAAGGTAGCATATTAGGAGATCCTGAGTAGAGTGGTCCAATGTGTGAAACAAAATATAAAATTATTTAAAAAAAAAATAATAAAGACTGGGCTTACTGATCAGAAAGAGACTGAAGGAACCTGAGACTATGGCCCTCGACCACCCTTCAGGACTGGAAAGGAACTCACCCTCATGGCCTAACTTTCAGCCAAGCATTGAATAGGTATATAGAGGAAACAACACTAGTAGGGTATGCCCACTCAAAATCATTCAAAATCAAAGTGGCAACATGTACCTAAGGTCAAAGGTGAGAAGAGGTGGGAAGGTGGCTGGAATGGAAATAGGAGCCACACGGAGGAAACAGGATAACTGTTGTTCCATGGAGGGATTTGCAATCATTGAGATAAAACAAAGTATATTATTTGTTGAATGTAAGACTGATGATCTTGTCTTCTACAGAGCCTGCCACCATTTTTTTTTTTAAAGTGAAACAAAGCCTTCTCTTTGTGTAGCACTTTGTGCTAATCACATCTGCTTTGTTTCTCATCATCCCTACGAGATAGAAAGTTCCTTATATAAACCTTCCTATCTCCCACAGTGACCAGCGCCTCACCTGGTTCAGTGCAGAAGCTTAGAAATGCTTGTTGTGGAAACTTAATGCAGGGTCTGACCTCAACTGTACAAAGCTCTTCCTCCTGAACTAAGATGGAAACTAAGAATAGATTTGATATTATACTTGAGAGAAACCATCTATGCACAACCTAACAGTACATTTGAATGGTCTCTGTTTAAAATTTTCTTTACTGTTTTAGAAAATATTTATCAAATCTACCATTTTGACCATTTTTAGCTGCACAATTTAGTAGTATCATTTATTGCTTTCACAATGTTGTACAACCACCAGAACTATTTATTTTCAGAACTTTATCAACACTCCAACAGAAATCTTATTCCTATTGAGCAATAACTCCTCCTTCTCTCCTCCCTCACACCCCTTCTTGTCTAGTTTCTGACTCTATGAATTTGCCTGCTCAATATATTCCATAGAAGTGGCATCATGCAATATTTGTGTTTTTGTGCCTGGCTTATTTCACTTAGCATAATGTTTTTGAGGTTAAGCTGTGTATTAGCATCCATTAGAATTTCAATCTTTTTTATAACTAATGTTTTTTTATCTAAAATAAACAATTTTTTCAAAACAATTTTTAAATAAAGCCAAAACAACAACAACAAACTTTTTGCCACTCAGTAAATTCTGACTCATAGTGACCCCATATAGTGTCTCTGAGACTACAAATCTTTACCAGGAGCAGGCAACCTCATCTTTCTTCCGCAGAACTGGAGAACTTGTGGTTAGCAGTTCAGTGCTTTGCATTTTCTTTTGACAGGAAAATGCCTTTTCTTAAAGATACTGTATGTGCTAATTCAATAAGAAGAAAGGTGGGAATTATTCCTATAAAATGTGTTCTGATTTCCAGCTTCCCAAAGACATCTTGAATGATAGGTATTGAGTGTGCCTGGTTATTACCCATACTGTACCACAATACTTTGGGCAAAATTTCATAGTCAGCTTGATTGAGCCCAGGAGAAACACTACTTGTGTTGGAAAGTACAACTGCCGGAGCAGCAGGAAAATTAGAAAGTGTTGTGTCTGAGCTCTATCTACTGAGTGAATGTGTATCTTCATCAACATTCTAAGTGCATTGAAACTGTCACTCAAATAGTTAACATCTGTGAAGAGTTTTTTTTTTTTTTTTTTTTTTAAATGCAATGGAGAGGTTTCAGGCAAAGCATGAGGAGGCTGAGAAAATGATCAGTGAATTAAATTCAGGCAGATGGCTTTGGAAAGGAATGAAGTTCACAAACCTTACATAGATTACAGTAACTCTCACTCTGGTGGGGGCATGCCAACAGGGTATTTCTCCTCCTTTTTCAACAATCAATCTGAAAAAAAAAAAAAGCAGTTAGAAATCGAAGGTATTATTTTCCTTATTCTTTATTCTTTGCTAAGGTGTTATTTAGTGCTTATGACAACAACAAAGCTTTCATAAGGTTATGAAGCAACCTGGATAAGCACAGTCTTGGAAAGGCCCCGTATAATGCACAGGATGGTAAAAGGCACACACAGGCCTTGTCTGTGCGGTTTCTTCACTGTCAGCAGATTGGCTGTCCATCTCAGTAGACCCTTGGTAGTTAAATATTTGGGCAAAACAGAGATCATTAGCTCTGCTTACAACAGCAGGATAACAAGGAAGACTTTCACTCATTAAACACAACAACAACAAAAAACAAAACAACCACACAACAAACTTACAGAGTAGAAATTCACAAGCCAACCATTTTCTACTAATTGAAAATGCCAATTTTTATCATTTTTTTTTCATTGCAATGAAAATAAAAAGCCATCCTAGAAAGATTAGCTGATACCACTCTCCTAAGTTCAGGCAAAAATGATGAGAAAATTGTCAGTATTTTATTTCTCTCTCAGGGTTTCTTTTCCTGTATGTTTCTATTTGATCTTTCTTTATTTGGTTCCAGGGACTTCCTGTTTAGGGTGACAAGCCCCCAGGCACATTCAGGCTTGCATGATGATGGCCAGGCTGCTTCTTAGTTGATGGACTTTGCCTTTGTTCCAGGCCAGATGTTCTATTTCTCCCTGGTAACAGTTTGCATTGTGTTACCTTATTATACAGCCTTCTCTGGAACTGGTGCCAAGGTAGTTTCCGAATCAGCCAAGACCAGCATTGAATCAATGAGACAGCTGGTGGCCTCCCTGGGGAGGGAGCTTTTTTTTTTTTTTTTTTTTTACCTTTTTGACTCATGCAGTCTCTGCTAGTTCAGATCCAGAATGCCATGAATGATTTTTCTTAGCGACAGGTGAGAACAAAAAAGCTTTGTAAACCTAATTCAATAGAAACTGGAGACTCAGTGTGCTATTGATTAAAAGGAGAAGAAATGTACACACAGTCCAGTTGAATTTTCCCAATAATCAGCTTCTGTGCTTCTGCCTGCATTGGAGTTGTCAGGTTTGCCTGCAGGAAAAGCGTGGAAATCAAGAGTATTATGTTTATTGACCTAGGATTAGGATTTTAATCATGTCTCTGAGAGAGCACGTTATTTACAAAAGCATGATTACTCCTTTTTCATTTTTTAGTTCTAATATTCACTGATCTACTGCTAACTTGCCTGAAAATTTGAGGTTACTCATCCAGAGTTTAATATTTGGGATGTGTTTATTTATCAAGGCTATGGATTTGGGTAGAAAATATCCAAGTTTGCATGTAAGCAAAGGATTACATCTCAGTTAGGGTCCCTGCCCTAGGTCACACACATTTCAGCGCACTTTTTGAGTCAGCAAGAAATGCCAGTCCCATTGAGATTGGACAATACCTGGGAGTTCTAGTCCTGGTGTGGCTGAATGGCCAAAGTGTGACAATAACAGAAGTCAGGGATCCTCCAGCGCACCATCCCCATCAATCATGGCAGACATATTGGCAGCATGATGGATGACGCCCAGTCAAATGACCTTGGTAGGTTAGCCTTTGTCACATAAGTAACAGAATAAGTGAAAGCAGTGAGTCTACCCACCATCAAACAGGACAGATAAGCCGTGACAGCAGGAAAGGGAAAATGAACATTAGTGGCAAATATTGTCCATATTTCTGAGGGAGAGGAGCAGGTATTTTATTGTTCAATCAATAAATGGGATGGGCTATTTCAGGAAGGTGAAAAAAATCAGTGTCATCAAAGCTTGTTGCAATGTGAATTTTTCTCTTTCAACTAATTAGAGTCTGTAGAGTAGACACACTCATAAGATGAAAGTTATTATAAGACGTTTCTTTAAACTCGAGGACAACATTAGTCTAACCAGTGACCAAATCCTATACAAATTGATGTTTCCATTTCTTTTTCAATACATTGGCTCATATACAAGCAGCTTGACATACAAGCCACCTACGGCTTGGTTTGGGTTTAGAAATAATTAGCCTGGGAGTCCTGGCTATGTTGCCATGACAGGCCTAGAATTTGTCTCTCAAGCAATTTCCCAGCATTTCACAACTACAAAAAACCAACCCCAAATTTCTTTTCTGGAGTTTAAATATCACTTGATTGATCATAGAAAGCAAGGGGAAGTTTCTCATAAAGATAGAAAATTCTAATAAATACTTTAGTAATGTGCTGCTAGACATGTGGAAAGAACCCTGGTGGCATGGTGGTTAAGTGCTTACCTGCTGCCTTAGTTCTATAATACTGCTGTAATAGAATACCATAAGTGTGTGTGTGTGTGAGCTTTAACAAATAGCAATTTATTTTCTCACACTTTGCTATTATTGCTTATAAGTGCCACTGAATTAGTTACAACTCATAGTGACACTGTATAGGGTTTCTGAGGCTTTAAAAATCTTTGTGGATGCAAAAAGCCTTCCCTCCACACTTTCTGAGGCTAGAAATTCTGGGTGTCAGCTCTAGGGAAGGGTTTTGTCTCTCTCATTCTCTGCTGTGGTGGAAGGCTTTGTCTCTTTTAACTTCTGCCTATGATCAATCTTCATGACTTGGCATCACTCTTCCTCCATCTCTGCTTCCTCACTTGCATGTTTATCCTCTTTTATATCTCAAGACACACCCTACACTAATCCTGTCTCATTAATATAACAAAGACAATTCATTTTCAAATGGGATTAGAAAGACAGGCTCAGATATTAGGATTTACAACACATATTAGGGAATGTGTTGTTCCAGCAGCAGCGAGACGTGTAGTGAGGAGCTCCAACAACAACACGGAATACTGGGCCACAAGGCTGTTTAACAGAAAGCCTCATCTCTTTCATGCAGAGGGCCTGGTGGATTTGAGCTGCTGACCGTGGGGTTTGCAGCCAGATTTTTAACCACTACACTACCAGGCCTTCCATCTTCAAGGTGGTAGATCCGGTAGACATATAGTGAGGAGCTCAGTCAACAACAACACGGAATACCAGGCCAAGAGGACTCATGAGATGGTGTTGGAACTCTGTAACAAATATAAAGGTATGTTTGGAGGCTTGGAGGGTTTATAGCTGGGGAATTTG